>NC_047103.1:56064486-56382700 GCF_902500255.1 Thalassophryne amazonica
AGACAGGCAGACCCAAGCAGAAAAACCCAGCAAGCGAAGAAACAAAGCAAAACCAATGAAATGCAAAAATAAATAAAAGAACAAAATAAAACAGAACACCAAGCAAAACTCAAACCCTGACATTTTCAGTTGCCATGTTGATCCACTAACCCAATAGGAACATTGACTCCAACTTCACATTTTACAACCCCAATTCCAATGAAGTTGGGGCGTTGTGTAAAATGTAAATAAAAACAGAATACAATGATTTGCAAATCCTCTTCAACATATATCCAACTGAATACACCACAAAGTCAAAATATTTAATGTTCAAATTGATAAACTTTATTGTTTTTGTGCCAATATTTGCTCATTTTGAAATGGATGCCTACAACACATTCCAAAAAAGCTGGGACAGTGGTATGTTTACCACTGTGTTACATCACCTTTCCTTCTAACAACACTCAATAAGCGTTTGGGAACTGAGGACACTAATTGTTGAAGCTTTGTAGGTGGAATTTATTTTCCCATTTTTGCTTGATGTACGACTTCAGTTGTTCAACAGTCCAGGGTCTCCGTTGTCGTATTTTGCACTTCATACTGTGCCACACATTTTCAATGGGCGACAGGTCTGGACTGCAGGCAGGCCAGTCTAGTACCCGTACTCTTTTACTATGAAGTCACGCTGTTGTAACACGTGCAGAATGTGGCTTGGCTTTGTCTTGCTGAAATAAGCAGGGAAGTCCCTGAAAAAGATGTTGCTTGGATGGCAGCATGTGTTGCTCCAAAACCTGGATGTACCTTTCAGCATTGATGGTGCCATCACAGATGTGTAAGTTGCCCATGCCATGGGCACTAACACACCCCCATACCATCACAGATGCTGGCTTTTGAACTTAGCACTGGTAACAATCTGGATGGTCACAACGTCCATGATTTCCAAAAACAATTTGAAATGTGGACTCATCCGACCACAGCACACTTTTCTACTTTGCGTCTGTCCATTTCAAATGAGCTCGGGCCCAGAGAAGGAGGTGGCGTTTCTGGATGTTGTTGATGCATAGCTTTCGCTTTGCATTGTAGAGTTTTAACTTGGATTTGTAAATGTAGCGATGAACTGTGTAAACTGACAGTGGTTTTCTGAAGTGTTCCTGAGCCCACGCGGTAAGATCCTTTACACAATGATGTCAGTTTTTAATGCAGTGCTGCCTGAGGGATCGAAGGTCACGGGCATTCAATATTGGTTTTCGGTCTTGCCACTTACATGTCGAACGTTCGCCAGATTCTCTGAATTTTCTGATTATATTATGGATTGTAGATGATAGAATCCCTAAATTCCTTGCAATTGAATGTTGAGAAACATTGTTCTTAAACTGTTGGACTATTTTTTTCATGCAATTGTTCACAAAGTGGTGATCCTCAACCCATCTTTGCTTGTGAACGGCTGAGACTTTTGGGGATGCTCCTTTTATACCCAATCATGAGTGTCCTCAGTTCGCAAACACTTATTGAGTGTTGTGAAAGTGTAGGAACACGGACCCACAACAGGGGGCGCAATGAACGGACAATGGAGGAAGATAAATAACAAGGTTTACTATTGTGAAACAAGCACAATAAGTACAACAATCACAATTTGGGGTCGAATTTGCTGGTGTCGTGTGGGCAGGCTCGAAGGTAGGAGACGCCCGTCTCAGTCGAACCGGAACCACCCCGATCTCCTCTGCCACCGAACCCTGGAAATACTGGAACCGCCAAGTCCCGAATTCCCAGGTGGCCACTGCCTCCGCTCGTCGGATCCGGTACTGCTGGCAGGAGAGAGCAACAACACACAGGTGTGATGCGACAGCACCCAGTAACGAAGAGGGGAGAAGCCGCCTCCACCTCTTGTCAATGCACAACAGGAAGGTGAGTACTTATCCAAGCAATATAGCTTTTAGCAGTCAACAATCCTGAAAAGGTTTAACAAATGATTAGCTGGTTAATCAGAATAAGAATGCAGAGATACTACCTCAGTCTTAGGCGATATCTCGGCACTGAGGTGGAGACGCCGTCCTCCTGATATACCTTGGTGCCGAGTAGAAACAGCTGTGTCCAATAATGGGTGACAGCTGTCACCCTGGCTGCTCATCTCAGGTGGCGACGCCCTCTGGTGCCTGGAGCCCGCACTCCAGGCAGGGCGCCCTCTGGTGGTGGTGGGCCAGCAGTACCTCCTCTTCAGCGGCCCACACAACAGGACCCCCCCCTCAACGGGCGCCTCCTGGCGCACGACCGGGCTTGTCCGGATGGCGACGGTAGAAGTCGGCCAGGAGGGCCGGGTCCAGGATGAAGCTCCTCTTCACCCAGGAGCGTTCTTCGGGGCCGTACCCCTCCCAGTCCACCAGGTACTGAAGACCCCGACCCATTCGACGGACATCGAGGAGCCGACGCACGGTCCAAGCCGGTTCCCCGTCGATGATCCGGGCAGGAGGTGGTGCCGGACCCGGGGTGCAGAGGGGTGAGGTGTGATGGGGCTTTATCCGGGAGACGTGGAATACTGGGTGAATCCGCAGCGAGGCCGGCAACTGAAGCCTCACTGCGGCGGGATTGATGATTTTGAGGACCTTGAAGGGGCCGATGTATCGGTCTTGGAGCTTGGGGGAGTCCACTTGAAGGGGAATGTCCTTGGTGGACAACCATACCTCCTGCCCAGGACGATACGTGGGAGCCGGGGCCCGCCGCCGGTCTGCATGTGTCTTCGCTCTCGTCCGGGCCTTCAACAAGGCAGAGCGGGCGGCACGCCACACCTGACGGCACCTCCGTAGGTGGGCCTGGACCGAGGGCACACCGACCTCTCCCTCGACCACCGGAAACAAGGGGGGCTGATACCCCAAGCACACCTCAAACGGGGAGAGGCCGGTGGCTGATGACACTTGGCTGTTGTGAGCGTACTCGATCCAGGCCAGGTGGGTACTCCAGGCCGTCGGGTGCGCGGCTGTCACACAGCGTAGTGTCTGCTCCAAGTCCTGGTTCGCCCGCTCTGCTTGCCCGTTGGTCTGGGGATGATACCCAGACGAGAGGCTGACCGTGGCCCCCAGTTCCCGGCAGAAGCTCCTCCAGACGTGTGAGGTGAACTGGGGACCGCGATCGGAGACGATGTCTGATGGTATACCATGCAGACGGACGACGTGGTGGACCAGGAGGTCCGCTGTCTCCTGGGCCGTTGGAAGCTTCGGGAGGGCCACGAAGTGGGCCGCCTTGGAGAAACGGTCCACTATCGTGAGGACGACGGTGTTTCCCTGGGACGGCGGGAGACCCGTGACGAAGTCCAGGCCGATGTGGGACCAGGGGCGATGAGGCACGGGCAGTGGCTGTAGCTGCCCTGAGGTCTTCTGGTGGTTGGCCTTGCCCCTGGCGCAGGTGGTACAGGCCTGGACGTAATCCCGGACATCGGCCTCCAGGGATGCCCACCAGAAGCGTTGCCGGACGACTGTCACGGTCCTTCGCACCCCCGGGTGACAGGAGAGCTTAGAACCGTGACAGAAGTCTAGGACTGTGGCCCTGGCCTCTGGTGGGACGTATAGTTTGTTCTTTGGTCCGTTTCCGGGGTCCGGGACACGGGTCAGGGCCTCCCGGACGGTCTTCTCCACGTCCCAGGTGAGGGCGGCCACGATAGCGGACTCCGGGATGATGGGATCCGGGGGATCCGACGGTTCCGCTTTGACCTCATCTTCGTGCACCCGGGACAATGCATCCGATCTCTGGTTCTTGGTCCCGGGGCGGTAGGTAATCCGGAAGTCAAAACGGCCAAAGAACAGTGACCAGCGGGCTTGCCTGGGGTTCAGACGCTTAGCGGTCCTGATGTACTCCAGGTTCCGATGGTCAGTGAAAACCGTGAATGGCACGGCTGTTCCCTCCAACAGATGTCTCCACTCTTCGAGGGCCTCTTTCACAGCAAGGAGTTCCCGATTGCCGACGTCATAGTTCCGTTCAACGGGGGTCAACCTGCGGGAAAAATAGGCACACGGGTGAAGGACCTTATCGGTCTTCCCGCTCTGGGAGAGCACCGCTCCTATCCCTGAGTCCGAGGCATCCACTTCAACCACTAACTGGCGGCTAGGATCGGGCTGCACCAGAACTGGTGCAGACGAGAAGCACCGTTTCAACTCCTTGAACGCGGCCTCGCACCGGTCCGACCAGGTGAAGGGAACTTTTGGAGAGGTCAGGGCTGTCAGGGGGCTAACTACCTGACTGTAGCCCTTGATGAACCTCCTATAGAAATTAGCAAAGCCGAGGAACTGTTGCAGCTTCCTACGGCTTGTGGGTTGGGGCCAGTCTCTCACCGCCGCAACCTTGGCCGGGTCCGGGGCGACGGAGTTAGAGGAGATGATAAACCCCAGGAAGGACAAAGAAGTGCGGTGGAACTCACACTTCTCGCCCTTCACAAACAGACGGTTCTCCAACAACCGCTGCAGGACCTGATGGACATGCTGGACATGAGTCTCAGGATCCGGAGAAAAGATGAGTATATCGTCTAGATATACGAAGACGAACCGGTGCAGGAAGTCCCGCAAGACATCGTTTACCAACGCTTGGAAGGTCGCGGGAGCATTAGTGAGACCGAACGGCATGACCAGGTACTCAAAATGACCCAAGGGGGTGTTAAATGCCGTCTTCCATTCGTCTCCCTTCCGAATCCGAACCAAATGGTACGCGTTCCTAAGATCCAGCTTGGTGAAGATTCTGGCTCCATGCAAGGGGGTGAACACTGAATCCAACAAGGGCAACGGGTATCGGTTGCGAACCGTGATCTCGTTCAACCCCCTGTAATCAATGCATGGACGAAGTCCGCCATCTTTTTTACCCACAAAAAAGAAACCAGCGCCCATCGGTGAGGTGGAATTCCGGATCAACCCGGCGGCTAATGAGTCCCGGATGTAGGTCTCCATTGATTCGCGTTCCGGCCGTGAGAGGTTGTACAGCCTACTGGACGGGAACTCACTGCCTGGAACCAAATCAATGGCACAATCGTACGGGCAGTGGGGAGGAAGCGTGAGAGCCAGATCCTTGCTGAACACGTCCGCAAGGTCATGGTACCCCGCTGGCACCGCCTTCAGATTGGGCGGGACTCGGACCTCCTCCTTAGCTTGGGAGCCGGGAGGAACCGAGGAACCGAGACACTCCCGATGGCAGGTTTCGCTCCACTGAACCACCACCCCGGACGGCCAATCAATCCGGGGATTGTGCTTAAGCATCCATGGAAACCCTAAAACCACACGGGAGGTGGCCTGAGTCACGAAGAACTCGATCACCTCCCGGTGGTTGCCTGACACTACCAGAGTTACTGGAGGTGTCTTGTGTGTGATTGGTGGGAGTAGGGAGCCATCTAGTGCTCGAACCTGCACAGGCGAGGTAAGAGCCACCAGAGGGAGCCCTATCTCCCTGGCCCATCTGCTGTCAAGCAGATTCCCCTCAGAGCCCGTGTCCACCAGTGCTGGGGCCTTCAGGGTCGAATCCTCAAACAGGATCGTGACTGGGAGTCGTGTAGCAATGTGGGTGTGTCCCACGTGAATGTTTTGGCCCACCCCTGGCCCAGTCTCTAGGGGCGGGCGTTGGAGTTTAACCGCTCGGGGCATTCGTTTGCCATATGCTCACTCGAGCCACAAACGTAACAAGCTCCGTGGGCCCGCCTCCTTTGTGCTCCAGGTGCCCTAAATGTTGCCCTGCTCGTGTCCATAGCTTCGTCAGCAGGGGGAGCCGTAAGCGCACGGAGCGCCGGAACAGAGGAGCGTGGGGACGGCGGAACTCGATCGGACCCGGAAGGGAGAGGGACGACCCGTGCCTGGCCACGCCCTTCGCCTCGTTCCCGACGGCGTTCTTCTAACCGGTTGTCAAGCCGTATGACTAGATCAATGAGCCCATCTAGATCCCGCGGTTCGTCCTTAGCCACCAGGTGCTCTTTTAGGACCAGAGACAGTCCGTTTACAAAGGCAGCGCGGAGGGCAGTGCTATTCCAGCCGGATCTCGCAGCCGCGATGCGGAAGACGACTGCATAGGCAGCTGCGCTCCGACGTCCCTGTCGTATGGACAGTAATGCGGTTGAAGCGGACTCTCCTCTGTTGGGATGATCGAACACCGTTCTGAGCTCCCGTACAAACCCGTCGTATGACTGAAGGAGCCGTGAGTTCTGCTCCCAGAGCGCTGTAGCCCAAGCGCGTGCCTCCCCGCGAAGCAGATTTATCACATAAGCTACCCTGCTAGCATCAGTTGCGTACATCACGGGACGCTGAGCGAAGACGAGCGAACATTGCATAAGAAAGTCCGCGCACGTCTCCACACAGCCTCCGTACGGTTCTGGAGGGCTTATGTAGGCTTCTGGGGACGGAGGAAGGGACCGTTGAACGACCAGAGGAACGTTGCTTTCGCGCGCAGGGTCCTCAGGAGGGAGAGCCGCAGCGGCGCCCGAAGGGCGCGCCTCCACTTGTGCGGCGAGAGCCTCCACCCTGCGGTTTAGGAGCACGTGCTGCTCGGTCATTAAGTCGATCCGAGAGGTGAAAGCGGTGAGGATCCGCTGCAACTCACCGATTACCCCTCCCGAAGCCTCCGCCGCGCCTTGGTCTTCCAGTGGCCGTTCAACAGCCGGTTGACGCCCCTCGGGGTCCATGACGCTGGCCGAGATATCCTGTTGTGAAAGTGTAGGAACACGGACCCACAACAGGGGGCGCAATGAACGGACAATGGAGGAAGATAAATAACAAGGTTTACTATTGTGAAACAAGCACAATAAGTACAACAATCACAATTTGGGGTCGAATTTGCTGGTGTCGTGTGGGCAGGCTCGAAGGTAGGAGACGCCCGTCTCAGTCGAACCGGAACCACCCCGATCTCCTCTGCCACCGAACCCTGGAAATACTGGAACCGCCAAGTCCCGAATTCCCAGGTGGCCACTGCCTCCGCTCGTCGGATCCGGTACTGCTGGCAGGAGAGAGCAACAACACACAGGTGTGATGCGACAGCACCCAGTAACGAAGAGGGGAGAAGCCGCCTCCACCTCTTGTCAATGCACAACAGGAAGGTGAGTACTTATCCAAGCAATATAGCTTTTAGCAGTCAACAATCCTGAAAAGGTTTAACAAATGATTAGCTGGTTAATCAGAATAAGAATGCAGAGATACTACCTCAGTCTTAGGCGATATCTCGGCACTGAGGTGGAGACGCCGTCCTCCTGATATACCTTGGTGCCGAGTAGAAACAGCTGTGTCCAATAATGGGTGACAGCTGTCACCCTGGCTGCTCATCTCAGGTGGCGACGCCCTCTGGTGCCTGGAGCCCGCACTCCAGGCAGGGCGCCCTCTGGTGGTGGTGGGCCAGCAGTACCTCCTCTTCAGCGGCCCACACAACAATTGAGTGTTGTTAGAAGGAAAGGTGATGTAACACAGTGGTAAATATACTACTATCCCCGCTTTTTTGAAACGTGTTGCAGGCATCTGTCAGAGTTGTTCAGAGTTGGACCTGAAAAGAACAACTGTTTACACACAGAAATGATCACGCAAGAGACACTGAATTTCTTTGTCCTGTACAGGAGAGGACAAACGAGAAGCTCCTTCAGAAAGAACTGTCGTCCGTCCTAAAGGTCCCGCCCATTTGCCTCTCCTTTTTATTGAATATCGTTACATACAGCATATAGGAGTGACAATATCACAAAACAATGGAAAGACACAAAGTCTGGTCTCACACTGATATGAAAACTGTTATGGCTTTTGAGCCCTCAGTCTCCTAAGCTTTCCATAACAATGTCCAGCCCTTGAACCGTGTTCCAGTTACAATGCTCTTCTTCAAGGCTGAACCACTAATCAAAAGTACACATCTGCGATTAGCCAAACATGACCCTAGCCAACCAGTCTGATATTCTGGCAATCTGCACATTGAATGGTCAAAGATCATCTGCTCACTTTTCTCGTTTGACAGTCTTAATGATCATTTGAACCATTCAGCGCATATATTGCTTTTGACACTAAGTAATTATTTAAAGGAATAATGGTACATGAACTTTCACACATGCATATACGTATATATGAAAAATAGAGAACAGAATCAAAGACATGATTACAGAGAGTACATCAAAGTGAAGACATTAATATTTGATAATACATATATTGACAATATAGAGAAAAACCCTGTCATTTCAAAATGACCAGATATTTGCACAAAAACAAGTTTATCACTTTGAACATTAAATATCTTGTCTTTGTGGTGTATTCAATTGAATATAGGTTGAAGAGGATTTGCAAATCATTGCATTCTGTTTTTATTTACATTTTACACAACTTCATTGGAATTGGGGTTGTACATAATGCACAGAAAACTGAAGAAAAATGACGAATCAGTGGTTGCTCAGCCATATGCTGTCTACTGGTTGCTAGTGTAGGCTAACAGGTTTGACATCCCCCATAAATGTGATCACCATATCATAAGAAAAGAAGTTGTTGTGTGAGCGGCTGAAGAGGAGGTACTGCTGGCCCACCACCAGAGGGCTTCCTGCCTGAATGGCGGGCTTCAGGCACGAGAGGGCACCACCGCCTCACAGGAGCAGCCGGGAGTGACAGCTGTCACTCATCAACAACTCATCAACACCATCCATAAAAGCCGGGCAGCAACTCCACCTCCCTGCTGAGATATGAGTCTACTAACCAGGTAACCATCTCAGCCATATCATTGCCGTATGCAAGGATAGTTCTGAACGTTTTTGCAGTGGTAACCTTCTGTAACTCGCAGCTTGGAGCTGGTTGGTGAGAATTTGGAGGAGTAGGCGAATCCACTCCTAAATTCTTAGTTGTTACATTATGCACTGCACGGATTGCGTTTCCTGCTACCTTGGAGTGGAGGACTGTGTTCACTCAGGAAGGAACTGTAAGTTGCTGACTGTTTGCTGGGTGTGCACACACCCACCGTAACCTGTTTCTGCTTCCTGCCAGCAGTACCAGATCTGACAGCTGGAGACGGTGGCCACCTGGGGACTCAGGACTTGGCAGCTCCGGTTTGTTCCAGATCCGTTGGCAGTGGAAATCGTGTGGGACCCGGCTCTTCTCTGGACAGACGTCTTCTATCCTCGAGCCTGCCCACACGTCATCTTTGTATTATTGACTTTATTCCAAATCTGTATTTGTCTGTATTCCGTTGTGCCCATTCCACAACATTAAATTGTTGTATTTTTGGCTTATCCATTGTCCGTTCATTTACGCCCCCTGTTGTGGGTCCATGTCACTACACTTTCCCAACAGGATATCTCGGCCAGCATCATGGATTCCGAGGGGCGTCAACCATCGGTTGAACAACCAATGGAAAAGCAGGGTGCACAGGTGCCAGCAGGAGGCGTGTTAGGTGAATGGCAGCGAATCTTAACCGCCTTCACTGCTCGGATGGACTTAGTGACCGAGCAGAGCGCAATACTCAATCGCAGGTTGGAGGCTCTCACCGCACAGGTGGAAGCGCCCACATGGGGCGCGGCTGCAGCACCTCCTCCTGCTGACCTGGTTTTGAATACAGATATTCCAGTGGTTGTTCAACAAACCCCCCCACCGTCCCCTCCGGAACCGTACGGAGGTTGTGTAGAGACGTGCACAGACTTCTTAATGCAGTGTTCGCTCGTCTTTGCACAGCGTCCCGTCATGTACGCGTTGGACTCCAGCCGGGTGGCTTATGTTATTAATTTGCTTCGAGGAGAGGCACGCTCCTGGGCTACGGCACTCTGGGAGCAGAACTCACGGCTTCTATCAGCATATACTGAGTTTGTGAGGGAGTTCAGACTGGTGTTCGATCACCCACATAGAGGCGAAAGCGCTTCGAGTACGCTGCTGTCTATGAGACAGGGGCGTCGGAGTGCGGCCGAGTATGCAGTCGCCTTCCACATCGCGGCAGCGAGGGCCGGCTGGAATACTGTTGCACTCCGCGCCGCCTTTGTAAACGGACTGTCTCTGGTCCTTAAGGAGCATCTGGTGGCTAAGGACGAGCCGCGGGATTTAGATGGGCTTATCGACCTGGTAGTACGGTTAGACAACCGATTAGCAGAACGTCGACGGGGGCGAGACGAAGGGCGTGGTCAGGCACGAGCTGTCCCTCTTCCTTCCGGGTCCGAAAGGGAGCCGTCTTCCCCACGCTCCACAGCCAGAGGGCTCCGTGTGGCAACAGCTCCCCCTGCTGACGTTGTTAGGGAAACGAACAGGGCCAAAACAAGATCAGATGACAGATTGAGGAAGCTGGTCCGCGGGGAGTGTTTTCTCTGCAGCTCAACGGAGCACACACAGAAAAACTGCCCCAAACGGTCAAAACAACACTCACCCTTAGAGACTGGGCTCAGGGTGGGTCACAACACGCACGAGGGAAGGGCACGTAAATCAGCACGAATCCCAGTCACGATCCTGTGTGGGGATTTAACCCTTCACGCCCCAGCACTTGTGGACAGGGGGTCGGAAGGGAATCTGTTGGATAGCAGATGGGCAAAGGAAGTAGGGCTCCCTCTATTGGCCCTTCCTTCATCATTGAGGGTACGGGCGCTAGATGGCACCCTTCTCCCTTTAATCACACACAAGACACAGCCAGTAACTCTGGTTGTGTCTGGGAATCATCGGGAGGAGATTGAGTTTTATGTAACTCCTTCTACCTCCCGTGTTATTTTGGGCTTCCCATGGATGGTAAAACACAATCCCTGGATTGATTGGCCGTCTGGGGTTGTGGCTCAGTGGAGGGAAACCTGCCACCGGGAGTGTTTAGGATCCTCGGTTCCCTCCGGTTTGACCGCTAAGGAGGAGGTTAAAGTTCCCCCCAATCTGACGGTGGTGCCGGTGGAGTACCACGATCTTGCTGACGTCTTCAGCAAAGATCTGGCACTCACTCTTCCCCCGCACCGTCCGTATGATTGCGCCATTGATTTGATCCCGGGCGTTGAGTACCCGTCCAGCAGGCTGTACAACCTCTCACGTGCTGAGCGTGAATCAATGGAGACCTACATCCAGGACTCTTTAGCTGCCGGGCTGATCCGGAACTCCACCTCCCCGATGGGTGCTGGTTTCTTTTTTGTGGGCAAGAAAGACGGCGGACTCCGTCTATGCATTGATTACAGAGGGCTGAACGAGATTACGGTTCGCAACCGATACCCGTTGCCCCTGTTGGATTCAGTGTTCACGCCCCTGCATGGAGCCAAAATCTTCACAAAGCTGGATCTTAGAAATGCGTACCACCTGGTTCGGATCCGGAAGGGAGACGAATGGAAGACGGCATTTAACACCCCGTTAGGTCACTTTGAGTACCTGGTCATGCCGTTCGGCCTCACCAACACCCCCACGACGTTCCAAGCTTTGGTGAATGACGTCTTGTGGGACTTCTTGCATCGGTTCGTCTTTGTGTATCTGGACAATATTCTCATCTTCTCCCCGGATCATGAGACTCATGTCAAGCATGTACGTCAGGTCCTGCAGCGGTTGTTGGAGAACCGGTTGTTTGTGAAGGGCGAGAAGTGCGAGTTCCACCGCACTTCTTTGTCCTTCCTGGGGTTTATAATCTCCTCCAACTCTGTCGCCCCTGATCCGGCCAAGGTTGCGGCAGTGAGAGATTGGCCCCAACCGACAAGCCGTAGGAAGCTGCAACAGTTCCTCGGCTTTGCAAATTTCTACAGGAGGTTCATTAAGGGCTACAGTCAGGTCGTTAGTCCCCTGACAGCCCTGACCTCCCCAAAAGTGCCCTTCACCTGGTCGGATCGGTGCGAAGCCGCGTTTAGGGAGTTGAAACGCTGGTTTTCGACTGCGCCAGTTCTGGTGCAGCCTGATCTTAGCCGCCAGTTCATCGTTGAAGTGGATGACTCTGACTCAGGGATAGGAGCCGTGCTGTCCCAGAGCAGGGAGTCCGATAAGGTCCTCCACACTTGTGCCTATTTTTCCCGCAGGTTGACCCCGGCAGAAAGGAACTATGACATCCGCAATCGGGAACTCCTCGCGGTGAAAGAGGCTCTTGAGGAGTGGAGACACCTGTTGGAGGGAGCTGCGGTACCATTTACGGTTTTCACGGACCATCGGAACCTGGAATACATCCGGACCGCCAAGCGTCTGAACCCTAGGCAAGCCCATTGGTCACTAACTCGCAGCTTGGAGCTGGTTGGTGAGAATTTGGAGGAGTAGGCGAATCCACTCCTAAATTCTTAGTTGTTACATTAGGCACTGCACGGATTGTGTTTCCTGCTACCTTGGAGTGGAGGACTGTGTTCACTCAGGAAGGAACTGTGAGTTGCTGACTGTTTGCTGGGTGTGCACACACCCACCGTAACCTGTTTCTGCTTCCTGCCAGCAGTACCAGATCTGACAGCTGGAGACGGTGGCCACCTGGGGACTCAGGACTTGGCAGCTCCGGTTTGTTCCAGCCGGCTCTTCTCTGGACAGACGTCTTCTATCCTCGAGCCTGCCCACACGTCACGTTTGTATTATTGACTTTATTCCAAATCTGCATTTGTCTGTATTCCGTTGTGCCCATTCCACAACATTAAATTGTTGTATTTTTGGCTTATCCATTGTCCGTTCATTTACACCCCCTGTTGTGGGTCCGTGTCACTACACTTTCCTAACAGAAGTGAAAACATGAAGGGAAACAAAATCTTGACGAGCTATGTCAAAATGCAATCTGTAGCCTCAGCACTAGATGATACTAAATTCCACACATTTTAGTTTTAAGATCAATAGATGCATCAACACAGATACGGCAACTGAACTGACCAATCTCAGCATACGAATGATCGGCTCTTGATAAATGCGGCGGCTGAATTTAATCATCATTAGCATGTTACACCCTTAAATATTCATGGTTCAGAAGCCTCGCCCACTGAGCTCAACATGGAGAGAAGAAGCACTGGGAAGAAGAAAAACTTTTCGGAGATGGAAATCGGCATCCTAACATCGGAGGTGGAGAAAAACAAACTTGTACTTTTTGGCAGTCTGTAAAGTGGAGTCAAAGGCGCTCATAAAAATGCCGTGTGGAAGAGTGTAACGAGGCGGTCAACAGGGTTAGGGTTAGGTGCCGCAGAGGAACGGACTGTGGCTGTTTGAAGAATTCTTTGACTTAACCTATGCCTAATGATTTTGAATCAATCTTTTATGCACCCACAGTTAAAAGCTTATGCCTGCTAATTGATTAAGAATTCTTTGCATTTAGGTCAAGGAAAAGTGGTCCGATTTAAAGCTGGCCACCAAAAAACGTGTTGCGGCACTTAAGCGCAGCATTAGGCATTTTAATGTGCAATGATTAGTTGTCATGTTTAGGCTATTTAGTATATGTATTTTTTATTTTACAAAGGAAGCAGTATCATTAAAAATGTGGCTGTTTTAAATTAATTTTGTTTAATCCATTTAAAGAATCCGTTTTGATCTGTTCTGAGTATGTGGCTGCTTATGCTTGGATGACAGCTGAGGTTTGTTTCATAATTATTTTCAGACTCAGACAGATTTTGTAGTGCTGCGCCACAAATCCACAGACTCAGATTTGCGTACACAAGCTCAGACCAGACGTGAGCTCTGTCGTGAGATTCGTCTTAGCCTCCGCTCATGTCCAAATTGATAAATACTGAAGTTTGCGTAAAAATGGTCGCACGCACGTTTTCTGCCATACGTTCGTTTGATAAATGAGGCCCATTGTCTTCTGCCATCATGTTACCCGAGTCCGCCAAATATGGCCATCGGGTATTGCGAAGACATCTGTCTGTCTGTCCTCAGTATAAATCCAGTCCTATTACTGCCAGAGTCTTCAAATTTACAGGGGACACTGTTGGGACACAGACCTTGGGCAAGTTCAGAGATGGCTAAAAATTTAAGAGGTTTAAAAGTCCATTGTTTTTTGTTGTTGTTTTTTTTTTTTTTTTTTTTGAGGGGTGGGGGTGACAGCCAATCAGAGTAGTGTGGCACCATGACGGCAGCAGCTGGTCTAGCTAACTGCAAACTCTGTTTCATTTGTGTGTAAATATAACCTCTTTGTCATATATTATGTAAAAGTGTCATGGTTGGCCCCCAGCTCTGGGTTTAGGGATTAGTTCATTGATTCATTTCTTCTGTGGTTCTCTAGGTTACTTTCCCATATGTTCATACTTTGTCTTTTAAGTCTCTGGGTGGTTTTCTTTATTGCTTTCCTTTGTGTATACTGTAGTAACTGGTTCAAGTATTGTTTATCATTTAGTTGTGTAGTCATTCATTTATTCATGATCTTCTGTAGTAGTTATGTATTCTCTGGTTTTGCTTTATTTATCCTCAGTGTTCTTGTCAGGTTTAACCCTTTTTACCTGCACATACAAAAACAAGACTCAACAGAACCAGACAGAGAATAGGAATTCCTTTGGTGGCTTTGTGCAAAGGGGAAGAGCTCAACAGAAGTTGCAGCTTTTCTGTGCAGTCTTTCGAAGAGGTCCCACTTTGCAGAGCCTTTTATTGTAAGAAACATGGGTGGTTACAGGGTGAATCATTCATTTACATACACGTGATCGTATGATGGACATCGCAGGCAGACAGATACAAGGCACTTCAAGGCTGTGGAACATTCTGTTCCTCTGACTAATCAGTTTCTGCTGGCTCATGTTAAACCACAAACAGGGACATGCAGTCCTTGATCAAGCCTCTGTCTGCAACCTTGACGGTTTTGGAATGTTAAGCAATTATTTTCACAAGATGCATCTCAGGTTGTGGTAATAGGAGGACGATGGTCAATAGAAAAACATATATATATATATATATATATATATATATATATATATATATATATATGTGTGTGTGTGTGTGTGTGAGTAAATGATCATTTTAATGGAATATGTGAATTTTTCCAACATAATCCCTCCTGTTTATCATTTATGAACACATATGTACAAGCACCATTCTAAGACATCACTTATAATCTCTTGCCAGTGACATTTTTAATTATAACATCATGAACACAATGGATGTCATCTCAGGTGTTGCTCTACGTATTTACACAGAAGTTGCGTCATCATAGGCATCTGGGTCATCTCGCATTAAAGATTGATAGTGGCATTGGGGTTGTTGGCGTTGAAGAACGTTGCATTGGACAAATGTTTGAGCTGTTTGAGTGTTTTTAATGATCATGGAACGGATACAGGGTATTACACAGCAGAATAACATGAAAAATACAGCCATTATTACAAAGACCGGAGTCAACACTTTGAGCAGTAGTTGCCACCAGGTACCAGAAGAAAACCAGGACCAGAAGTCCCAGAGGTGGGAATGCATGGTGGACTCAACTGAGTCCCGAACTTCAGTCATTTCTCGCAAGGCTCGGGTGATAGCTCCTCCATCAGTGGTGTTATCTGGAATGAAAGTGCAGCACGCTGTGCCCACTATAGTGCACACACCTCCCTGCGGTACGGTCAACAAGTCCAGAACCATGCGGTTCTGTAACACCATAAGTTGGAGAGCTCTTATTTCTTCTGTCGTAGCGTTTGCCATAGCGAGGGTGGAGTTCATAAAACGTAAAAAGCTGTATTGTCTCATTTCCACTTGATCTGCCACTAGGTTGACCCCGGCTTGAGGAACAAAGCTGAATAAAACACTCCATCCGTCCCCAAAGATACGTTTATCTGGAGGTATGTCTCCTACAGTATCAACTAGGGTACGTTTGGATCGTTTGATACTGTGAGCTTCCCTGAATTTGAGAGTAGAGGTCGACCATAGATGTTTAGGGATGTAAACTAATTCTTCATGTAAATACACTAATCCGCATGTCCCTCCCCAACCTGGAGGGAGGTGGGCATAGACATTGGTGCCGCAGAGCCAGTAGTAATCAGTTAGTATCCTGTTACCCTTTTTGGAGGGAGCAATTGCGGAACAACCACATCCTGACGAATTATAACACCACTTTTTGTCATCAAATGATTTCTTGTAGAATAGTTGTCTTAAGGTTGCATTGTTAGCACAAGTATTATTATTCATGCATTGTTTTGGGGCAGTTTTATTCTCATACCGACAATAGGTGTAGATTGCATTGCACAACCATTCAGGAACATCGCCTAATTGTCTAGAACCATTGGCCGTCACGCAATAGTCAAAAGCGTGGTATATCAGTAGGTCGGATATTAGTAGGGGATTTTTTACTTGGGGCCATGCTATTGCGCCGGGTGTTCCATTCACTGAACAATTTATGCAGGATAACGTGGAAAACCCAGTTATATTAATTGGGATGGTGAAATTGGCCTGATCTATATCTGTATTTATTCCTGGGTGCATGGACAAAGCTAATAAACAGTCCGTTTTAATAAGTGGTGGTACTGTAGCATGTAGCCCATTGTGAGTGCAGGACACTGGCATGTAAGCACATACATAACAGTTAGATTGATTAGCCATGTGTGAAGTGTAATTCACAAATCTCCACCACATATTCATGGCATATGGGTGGCATGGTGTCTCCGGCGTGTCGACGTATCGTTTGTCTCTGGTGGTCAGCTGTTGTTTCACCAGTTGAACATGTAGCATCCATTGTTTGGCTAGCCACCAAAACATTAGTCCCACCAGAACCATACATGCTAAGACCACAGCACAACAGCCTGTCCTGCAATGGGAGGGATGAGTACACCTCTTTGGGCCATGCTCTCCCTGCTCATTCATTTCAGGCATTGTTGCTAGGCTACAGTGTCACCAGGGAACCACACCTAATTGAGTAGGGATCCCCCTGCTTCACTGACATTGAGACGAACCACCCCTATACGGTGGAACCCCTTTGTAGTCAGACTTCCCCACTACTCGTTTGAGGCTCCTGGCACACACTGCAGCTTACAGTGGCTTAGATGTATCCACGTCGGTCTTTCAGCAATCTTCACTGCGGTGGGTGTAGTCAGTAGCACTTGATATGGTCCTTCCCAGCGTGGACTGGACCAACACTTTCTTTTGATGTTTTTCACGAACACCCAATCTCCTGACTTGACCAGCACTTTATCCTGTGGAGACAAAGAATCAGGCGGCAGTGAATGTGCATTGGATATTTCTTTTTGTTGTAAAGTTTGTCTCATAAAGTCAGCTAGAGTCTGTTCTTTGTCTGCTATCTTCAAGTCCATTGAAAAGAGTGGTAGCCTATAAGGTCGTCCATAGAGGATTTCAAATGGGGTCAGTCCTGAACTGGTCAGCGTTATGTGCATGTACAGCTTCACAAAGTCCAGGCATTCAGGCCAGGGACAGCCTGTGTCCTCCATGCATTTTTTCAGTCTGCTTTTCACTGTTCCATTTGTACATTCTATCAGTCCTGCACTTTGCGGGTGGTATGCACAGTGATGTTTCAGATTAATTTTCAAATTGTCAGCCATTTACTCTACTACTTCGTTCATGAAGTGTGTCCCGTTGTCACTGTACATTGTTTCTGGTATCCCATATTGTGGGACAATGTTTTTACAGATTGCTTTTTCAACTGTCAGGGCGTCAGCATGTCTTGATGGAATGATTTCAACTCATTTGGAGAATGCATCAGTTAACACCAGGCAGTATTTGTATGGACCACTTTGACTGAATTCAATGAAATCCATATGTACTGTCTGAAATGGGTACTGTGGCTGTGGAAACTGTCCACGTTTTGGTCTCATATTACCCTGAGGATTGTGTTTCATGCATACAATGCATGTTGTGCAAAAGTTTTTTGCATAGGAATTAAACCCAAAGGTGTGAAAATGCTGTTCAATCAGTGATACCATCCCTCCAGTTGACACATGGCAAGGACCATGGGTCACAATGGTAGCTGTCTTATGAAGATTTTTAGGAAGGATGGGCCTGTCACCAATGAGGTAGATGTTTGAGGAATTCAATGTTGCCCCTTTGTTCACCCACATAGTTTTTTCCTGTGACAGGTCTGAAGGGTGGAATAGGCTGGACGCAAATGCAGGACTCTGACAAAAAGCTCTGTAAGACACAGCAGTTTACTGAAACAGTAAACGAGGTTCGGTACACGGAAAGGCAGTCCGACAAGAGTGATACAAACAGAAACATCAGGCAGTAGGCGTGGTCGAGTATACAGGCAGGTAGTCGTAACACACGTGAAGCAGGCAGGACAAGAATACAATACAGAGCTGGAGAGTAGGCACAAGGTGCAACAATCTGGCGAAGAAATGAGGCAAACAAAGGAGCTTATGTACACCCAGGTGATGAGGTACAGATTGAGAGCAGGTGTGTGTGGAATGCCCCAGAAAGAAGGAGTGGCCAGGGAGAAGGACACACCCACAACCAGAAAACACAGACAGACAACAGAGAAAGCGACAGACAGATCCAGACAGGAAAAACTCCCCAGCAAGAGACAAAACAATATAAGCAAACCAAAACCAGCAAACAGGACCCAAAGCCTGACAGTACCCCCCTCAAGGGCCGACCTCAGACGGCCCAGGAGCCACAGGATGAGCCGCATGAAAGGCACGAATAAGACCGGGGTCCAACACAAAACGGGAGGGAACCCAGGACCGCTCCTCGGGACCGTAACCCTCCCAGTCCACCAAATACTGGAAACCGTGACCCCGGCGGTGCGAAGCAAGCAACCGGCGAACTGTAAAAACCGGACCCCCGGCCACCCACCGGGCGGAAGGAGGGGGAATGGCCGGAGGGCACAGCGGACTGGACCGATAAGGCTTAACCTGGCTAACATGAAACGTGGGGTGGACTCGCATGGAAGCAGGTAATCGAAGATGAACCGAAACAGGATTGATGACTTTAGTTATGGGGAAGGGACCAACGAACCTGGGCGCTAATTTACGAGGAACCCCACGGAGCGGGAGGTGACGCGTCGACAACCACACCTTCTGACCAACAGTATAGGCCGGAGCGTCCGTCCGCCTGCAATCGGCAGCCGCTTTATAAAGAGCCGAAGAACAAACGAGCGCCTGCCGAGCCCGCTCCCAGGTGCGTTGGCACCGAACGATCAAACTGAGGGCAGACGGAACCTGAGATCGCAGATCAGCAGGGGTAAACAAAGAAGGTTGATGACCGAAAACCACGTGAAAAGGCGAATACCGAGAAGAAACTGACGGTAAACTGTTATGTGTTAATTCAATCCATGACAATTGTAAGGACCAGGTGGATGAATGTTGTGAGCACAAAATACGCAAACCTTTCTCCAATTCCTGATTACACCATTCTGACTGACCGTTTGCCTGCGGTTGGTACCCGGAAGTGAGACTGGAGGTGGCCCCTAGGAGACGGCAGAATTCCCTCCAAAATCCTGAGATGAACTGTGGACCTCGGTTGGAGACTATGTCCTGTGGAAACCCATGGAGACGAAAAACATGTTGGAGCATTAGTTCTGCTAACTCCTTGGCAGAAGGCAATTTCGGCAAAGGCACAAAATGACACATTTTGGAAAACCTATCAACAACAGTGAGAATTACTGTGTGTCCCCTTGAAGGGGGTAGTCCAGTAACAAAGTCCAGGGAGATATGAGTCCAGGGCTGTCTAGGAATTGACAGAGGCAGTAATGACCCAGAAGGAGGACGAGTGGAGGACTTGTGCATGGCACAAGCCTGACAGGCATTAACAAATTCAGTAACATCCCTACTCATACAAGGCCACCAGAACCGCTGTTGGAGAATAAACATAGTCTTTTTGATACCTGGATGGCAGGAAAAGCGACTGCTATGGCCCCACTCGATAACTGCCCCCCTAAGAGGAACCGGAACAAACAATCGATCGGCAGGACATTCGGTAGGTATGGTTTCATTCTCAAGTAAGGCCTTTATGCGTGATTCAATGTCGCAGAAACAAAGCATGTGGATGGCAATATATTGCCGGGATCTGTTGGAGCATTGGGGTCATCAAACTGTCTGGACAAGGCCTCTGGTTTACCATTCTTTGACCCGGGCCGGTAAGTGATCACGAAGTTGAATCGGCTGAAAAATATTGCCCAGCGAGCCTGGCGAGCGTTTAGTCGCTTTGCGGAACGTAAATAAGCCAAATTCTTATGATCAGTGTAGACTAAGAATGGTATCTGTGCCCCCTCAAGCCAGTGTCGCCACTCCTCCAAGGCCACCTTGACCGCAAGCAGCTCCCAATCGCCGATGCAATAATTACATTCTGCGGCAGACAACTTACGGGAAAGAAAGGCACACGGATGTAATCGTTTGTCTGTGGGACACATCTGAGACAGAATTGCTCCCAGGCCTACATCAGATGCATCAACCTCAACAACAAACTGCCGTGCGGGGTCAGGAAGGAGTAGCACTGGGGCGGTAGTGAACCGTTGCTTTAGGATCTTAAAGGCCGTCACATTCCGGTGTCCACTTGAACACACGTAGCGATGACGTTACATTATGAAGTGGCGCAGCGACCGAACTGAAATTTCGGATGAACTTGCGATAGAAATTTGCAAATCCCAAAAACCTCTGAACTTCTTTACGGCAACTGGGCACCGCCCAATCACGTACTGCAGCCACCTTTTCAGTATCCATCTGAATCTTGCCCTCCGAAATAATAAAACCCAGAAAGGATACAGTAGGCTTATGGAATTCACATTTCTCCGCTTTGACATACAATCCGTTCCTTAAAAGGGTTTGTAACACGGTCCGTACATGCCGGGTGTGCGTTTCTAGGTCAGGGGAGAAAATCAGTATACCATCCAGATATACGAACACGAACTTATTCAAGAACTCCCGTAGTACATCGTTAACTAGGTTCTGGAAGACAGCCGGCGCGTTAGTAAGCCCAAATGGCATCACCAAATACTCGTAGTGACCGGAGGGGGTGTTAAACGCCGTCTTCCATTCGTCCCCCTCTCTAATCCTGACCAAATGATAAGCATTACGGAGATCTAATTTGGTGAATACTTTAGCCCCCTCCAGTGATTCAAAAGCGGACAACATCAAAGGTAAGGGATAACGGTTCTTCACAGTTATGTCGTTTAACCCTCGATAATCTATGCAAGGCCGAAGCGTCTTATCCTTTTTCTCCACAAAGAAAAATCCTGCCCCTGCAGGGGACGATGAGGGCCGTATTAATCGTGCATCCAACGATTCCTGTATGTATGCCTGCATGGCGGTACGTTCAGGGGTGGACAGCGAGTATAATTTCCCTTGGGGAGGACTGGCCCCAGGCAACAAGTCAATGGCGCAATCGTACATACGATGAGGTGGGAGTGATTTAGCGTTAGATTTACTAAACACTGTTGCAAGGTCATGAAAACAAGGCGGGACCCCGGCCAGGTCCGTCTGAACGAGCGTAGGCATTAGCTTATGGCTGATTAAACATTTTCCGGGGCACGAAGGCCCCCATCCAGTTATCGTACCCTTAGCCCAATCGAAATTGGGACTGTGCCGTTGCAGCCAGGGATGCCCCAGAATGATGGAGTGAGTCATTTTATCCAGCACTAAAAAACTGATTGTTTCCACATGGTTCTCATTGAGAATTAGTCGGACGGACTGAGTGCGATGAGTGATTCTCCCAAGCTCATGTCCGTCCACCGCCCTGACTGCCAGAGGTCGTGAGATGGAAAACAATTTAAGGTGCAAGGACTTGGCGAGGGACAGTAATATTAAATTGGCATCAGACCCAGAATCTACGAGGGCATGCACCATTTCTGAATTGTGATCAGATTGCAATTGAGCAGGAATATTATTCTGCGAATTAGAAGAAAAAATAGAGCTGTGACTCACCTGTACTAAGGCCTGAGGTCTTGCAGAAGCACCCCTGACTGGACAACAAGCATTCAAATGAACTGATTTACCGCAATAGAAACACAGTCCCTCGTCACGTCTCCGCTGTCGTTCCTCCTGTGACAGATGCATGCGGCCGTGTTGTGTCGGCTCGTTAGTCCCAGGCTGTTTGACGTTGGAGTGAAGAGCCGTGGTGGGATTCGGGTGCGAGGCGAAGGCGCACCGGGGCAGACAAGGCGGCTCGCGGCGAGATCGTTCCGCCAAACGTCGGTCGATCCGGATTGCCAGTGCGATCAACTCGTCCAACTCCTCGGGTAATTCGGCGGCGATCAGCTTATCACGAATCTCGGCGGACAGTCCCTGGAAGAACACATCCTGAAGTGCAGCTGGATTCCACTCGCTCTTGGTGGCCAGGATGCGGAAGTCCACAGCGTAATCCGCCACTCGGCGAGTGCCCTGCTTGAGCCTCAGTAGGGAGCGCGCCGCCTCGCGTCCCGGCGGTGTGTGCTGGAATATCTGCTCGAGCGCCACGGTGAAAGCTTGAAGGGAGGAGCAAGATGGCGACTGACAGCTCCACTCCACAGTAGCCCACGCCGCAGCCCGGCCCAACAAATGGGAGATCAAGTATGCTATCTTCGTCCGATCGGACTAGAACATACAGGGCATCAGTTCAAAATGCAACTCACATTGCGTGATAAAGGGCATGACGTCACCAGTTTCCCCGGAGAATCGTTCAGGGCGGGAAAGATGAGTACAGATGGCTGCTTCCGGTGCAATGGTCATCATGGCGGCGGGCAGAAGTGGCACCGGGGAGCAGGTGTTGCTACTTGCTGGGTCCGGGCTGGCCTGAATAGGAAGTTTTGACAGGAGCTGTTCCAACTGGGAGCTCACGGACATCATGAAAGCATCCTGTCGCTGAGCTAACTCACCAAGGCCGGTGCTAAGAGCGGTGAGCTGATCCTCTTGCTGGGCAAGTTGCTTACTGTGGTGACGTACCACAAGCTGGAAAGTCGTAGAGTCCGCTGCGTCCATTGTTGGCCAGATTGTTCTGACAGGTCTGAAGGGCGGAATAGGCTGGACGCAAATGCAGGACTCTGACAACAAGCTCTGTAAAACACAGCAGTTTACTGAAACAGTAAACGAGGTTCGGTACACGGAAAGGCAGTCCAACAAGAGTGATACAAACAGAAACATCAGGCAGTAGGCGTGGTGGAGGATACAGGCAGGTAGTCGTAACACACGTGAAGCAGGCAGGACAAGAATACAATACAGAGCTGGAGAGTAGGCACAAGGCGCAACAATCTGGCGAAGAAATTAGGCAAACAAAGGAGCTTATGTACACCCAGGTGATGAGGTACAGATTGAGAGCAGGTGTGTGTGGAACGCCCCAGAAAGAAGGAGTGGCCAGGGAGAAGGACACACCCACAACCAGAAAACACAGACAGACAACAGAGAAAGCGACAGACAGATCCAGACAGGAAAAAACCCCCAGCAAGAGACAAACCAATATAAGCAAACCAAAACCAGCAAACAGGACCCAAAGCCTGACATCCTGCTGTGGTGATTGTTGTTGCATGTCTTTCAGAATATCTGAGTCAATAAGTGGAACGTCTGTGTCAGCTGTATAGGCGTCAGAAACACCGTAATTACCAGCCGCTGCCGCTTTAGCAACTGTGTCAGTGAGGCGGTTTCCATTGGAAACATAATCAGTGCCTTTAGTGTGTGCAGCACATTTGCATAAAGCAAGAGCAGACAGGAGGGTTACAGCATATAGAAGGTTTCGCAAAAGGCCAGCATGAGTGACTGGTTTTCCTGTAGAGGTCACCATCCCTCTTTGTTCCCATTGTTTAGCAAAGAAGAAAATTGTAGAGAATGCATACTGGCTGTCGGTATAAATGGACATCTTTTTTCCTTTGGCCAGTATGCATGCTCTTGTCAAAGCAATAAGTTCTGCTGCTTGGGCAGACTGGGAGGAGTTGAGTTGTTTTGCTTCAGTCACAGAATCAGGCAGGGCTATGACAGCGTAGCCTGTAAATGTTTGTCCATTAGCACCTTTAAAACATGAACCATCCACAAACCAGTGCTCACCGTCCTCATAGGGAACGTCAGTGAGGTCTGGTCTGGGGAGCTGAAATTGTTGTGTTTCAGAGAGGCAATCATGTGGTTCTCCATTGTCTGTTGTTGTCAACAGAGTAGCCGGATTGAGAATTGAACATCTTTCAATAGTAATGTGCAGTTATGACAAAAACGCAGCCGTATAGGCTAATTGTCTGGCGGGTGACAAGAAAGACATTTTTGATTGTAACAGTAGGACACTCACTACATGTGGAACTTTGACCACCAGCGGGTGAAACAAAACCACATCAGCCATCTGTTGTACAGCCATAGCTGTGGCACATACTGCTTGGACACAGGGTGGGAGTCCTTGTCCAACAGGATCAAGACGTTTGGAGTAGTATCCCACTGGTTTCAATTTGTCACCATGTCATTGTAACAAAACAGCACACATGAAACCACGTTTACAATCCACCATTAAGGTGAATGGTTTATCATAGTTCGGCAGGGATAAAACTGTGGAACCCACAAGCTCCTTTTTGAGGTTCACAAATTGTTCTTCTGCCTCAGGAGTCCACATGATTGCATCTGTCATGTTCATAGGGAGTAAATGAGATCAAGTAAGTGTTGTGTTTTTTCGGCATAGCAAGAGATCCAGGTACGACAGTAATTACAGAGACCTAAAAAGGCCATCATGTCACGTTTTGTGATCGGCTTTGGAGCATTTAAAATTGCTCCTTTTCTCATCTCCTGGATACATTTGCCTTCTGCAGAAAGTGTGTGGCCCAAATAGGTCACAGATGGCTGCACAAACTGAAGTTTACACATCTTAACCCTGTTTCCTGTTTTTGCAAGATGATTAAGCAAAGCCATAGTTGTATTTCTGCATGCTGCTTCCGTTTTTCCAGCCACCAAAATGTCATTGACATATACCAGCAGCTGAGAATCTAGGGGTGGATCAAAAGTAGCCAAGCAGCTGTTAATAGCTTGTGTAAATATAGTGGGGCTGTCAGTGAAACCTTGTGGTAGACGAGTGAAAGTGTATCGCTTGTATCGGAACGTAAATGCAAACCAGAACTGAGATTCTTTGTGGATAAGAACCGAGAAAAAGGCATTGCTAATGTCAATCACAGAGAAATGTGTGTGTTCAGGTTGCAAAGTATTCAAGAGCGTGTGGGTCAGGCACAAGAGGTGCTCGTGACTCCACAGCTTCATTGACTGCTCTGAGATCTTGAACCATTCTCCAATTTTCTGCTTTTTTCACTGGGAAAATAGGTGTATTGTATGGTGAATCAGGACATTTAACACTGATCCCTGCTTTGAGCAGATCATCAATAACAGGTTTAATGCTCGCTTCTGCATCGGGTTTGAGTGGGTATTGTTTCACAAAAGGTCTCCACTCAGATTTTGGTTTGATTTGGACAGGTGCAATGGAGGTCATCAGGCCCACATCCGTGGGACTGTTAACCCAAAGTTTAGGTGGGAGTGTATTCAGCAATGCTTTACCTGTATCTGAGAGCATGGCTGATACTAGCTCCTTATCTCATTCTTGTTCATCGTGCACCACTGGAAGTACATCAACCTTAATAAATCAATAAATAAACTCAATAAATCAGTCTTCTGTATAAGTTCAATGATGGACTGTATTCCCAGTCGTTGGTTGAATTGGCATCCCAATCTAGTGCATTTTCGGCTTTTTTGGTCAGAAAACCGAGATCCTTCCACTCGGACGTTTCTGGTTTGCACAGGGACAGGTGGGGGGAGCCCTCCAAAAAACAAAAAAAGCCTCCAAAAAAAACAGGGCTTTTGCAGATGGAGATAGAGTCACTCCACAAACCGCTGTTGATTGTCTCTCTGTGTACATGTATTCGACAGACTGTGGTTCTGATGTCATTTTAGAAAACTTAATTTGATATCTGGGGTCTGGTCTGTGAGTGTAGTACAATGTGATGTGTAACTGTTCAGGATGGAGTGGTTAGGGTTAGGGTTACCCTAACTCCTGGAGAGAGGCTGGACGCTTCACTTTTCTGGCGTTGCTCATGGGGAGAGGCGGCGAGCTGGAGTAGCATTGCTTATTGCTCCCCAGTTCAGTCACCATGTGTTGGAGTTCACCCCGGTGAACGAGAGGGTCGTGTCCCTACGCCTTCAGGTTGGGGACAGGTCTCTCACTGTTGTCTTGGCCTATGGGCCGAGCGGCAGTGCAGAGTACCCAGTTTTCTTGGAGTCCCTGGGAGGGGTACTAGATAGTGCTCCGACTGGGGACTCCATTGTTCTCCTGAGGGACTTCAACGCCCACGTGGCAACGACAGTGAGACCTGGAGGGGGATGATTGGGAAGCACGGCCTTCCCGATCTGAACCCGAGTGGTGTTTAGTTGTTGGACTTCTGTGCTAGCCACAGTTTGTCCATCATGAACACCATGTTCGAGCACAAGGGTGTCCATAAGTGCATGTGGCACCAGGACACCCTGAGCCGGAGGTCGATGATCAACTTTGTAGTGGTATCATCTGACCTTCGGCCACGTGTCTCGGACACTCGGGTAAAGAGAGGGGCTGAGCTGTTGACCGATCACCACCTGGTGGTGAGTTGGATCCGCTGAGAGGGGAGGAAGCCGGTCAGACCTGGCAGGCCCAAACGTATCGTGAGGGTCTGCTGGGAACGACTGGCGGAACCCTCTGTCAGCGAGGTCTTCAACTCCCAACACCGGGAGAGCTTCTCCAAGATCCTGGGGAAGGTTGGACACATGGAGTCCGAGTGGACCATGTTCTCCACTTCCACTGTCGATGCGGCACCCCGTAGCTGTGGTCGCAAGATTTCTGGTGCCTGTCATGACAGCAATCCCAGAACCCGGTGGTGGACGCCGGAAGTAAGGGTTGCCGTCAAGCTGAAGAAGGAGTCCTACTTGTCTTTGTTGGTAAGTGGGACTCTGGAGGCAGCTGACAGGTACCGGCACGCCAAGTGTGCTGCAGCCTGTGTGGTTGCAGAGGCAAAAACCCGGGTCTGGGAGGAGTTCGGGGAGACCATGGAGGAGGACTATCGGTCGGCCTTGAAGAAATTCTGGCAAAATCTCAGACGCCTCAGGAGGCGGAAGCAACTCTCCGCCAACACTGTCTATAGTGCGGGTGGAGAGCTGTTGACCCTGACTGAGGATGTTGTCAGGCGGTGGAAGGAATACTTCGAGGATCTCCTTAATCCATAACAATTTCTGCGTGTTTTCTTGTGTACATTCAGGAATCCATGGCGGCTGGTCTGGTTCCACCTTCATCTTCACCCGTGGGGGCAGGGTTCTTTTTTGTAGAAAATAAAGATAATGCTCTCCGTCCTTGCATTGGTTACCATGGTGTGAATAACATCACAGTGAAAAATTGCTATCCATTGCCTCTAATTTCCTCTGCCTTTGAAATATTAGAAGGTGATGCAATTTTTACCAAACTCAACCTTCGAAACACATATAATTTAGTCTGAATTAGAGAAGGGGACGAGTTCCATAGACCCACTGTATCCTTTTTGGGATTCATAATTTTGAAAGGGGAAATCAGAATGGACCCAGAGAAAGTTTCTGCCGTACGTGACTGGGCCGTACCCACATCCCGCAAGGATTTACAATGGTTTTTGGGGATTTTTGATCGAAAATTTGTTCGGAACTTCAGTACGGTCGCAGCTCCTCTGCATAATGTTACCTCGTCACTCCGGCCGTTTGTGTGGACACTGGCGTGCGATGAAGCATTCATACTCCTAAAGAATCACTTTACTGCGGCCCCCGTGCTGCTCCTCCCTGACCCTGCTCGATAGTTTGTGGTTGAGGTCGATGCCTCTAATGTGGGAGCAGGGGCAGTCCTGTCCCAGAGAAACCCCTCTGACAATAGGCTTCACCGGTGTGCCTTCTTGTCGAAGAAGCTGTCCGCTGCAGAGTGCAATTATGGCATCGGCAACCGCGAACTGTTGGCGGTAAAGGTGGCCTTGGAGGAGTGGCGGCACTGGTTGGAGGGGGCACAGTTACCTTTCATCGCCAAAACTGACCACAAAAATCTAGAATACCTTAAGACCACTAAACGACTCAATTCTCGCCAGGCCCGTTGGGCCATATTTTTTAGTCATTTTAATTTTGTCCTGTCCTATCGTCCAGGCACAAAGAACGGTAAGCCGGATGCACTATCCCGTCAGGGGGACTCAGTAGAAGGGACCGCGGACCCGGATACCATTCTACCCAAAACATGTTTTGTATCTGTGCTTACCTGGGATATAAAATCTAAGATAAGATCTGCGTTAGGCGATGCACCGGGTCCCGTGGACAACCCACCGGGTCCACATATATATATATATATATATATATATATATATATATATATATATATATATATACATACAATTTACAATGGGACACCAATAAAATAAAATAAGTACAAATTGAACAGAGAACAATAAGATTTCAAAAAATTCAAATAAATAGCAACTGTATCCCTGTAGAAGTGTAGACAACAAATTTAGCACCACATTTTGGACAAGAATATAATGAACTCAAAGATAAGCTCGTCTTTTGGACCAGAAATCACATTAAAAAATAAAAATAAATAAAATGGTGTTGTGATCCTCTTCCCTTAGCTGACTGAATAAACTTAACTTTAAAACTTGCCTTGTTGCTAATCAACTCCAAGATCTATATTTTATATAAGATATATTTTATCTGAATAGTTCCAGATATGTGGGTTATATCTTGATCTTTCAATCAAACCGGTTGTTTCCAAACCTTCGCAGCAATAACAGTTCGACACCGACAAAGCATTTTTTTTTTTTGAGAGCAGCATGACTTTGTGATTGTTAATCGGGGCAGCTGCAAAATGTAAGGCTCTGTAAATTATTCAGAATAATTGATCATAACCTTTAACCTTATTGTGTGATGTTTGATATCGTCGATTCCCAGCAGAATATTGTAGTTTATAATACCTGTGGATGAAGCGCTGACTGCAGAGCAAAAGACCAGAAGTGAAGAACCTGAACTCCTCTTGCGCATGTGTGGCACAACCTCAGCCCCCGAGATCACATGTTGGTGTTCCATCTCTCTACTTCTATGTCCAGATAAAGCCTTTTTTACTCAAACCCTCGTGTCTGAGAGTCGGCATTTGCTTCCTACTGCTTTCGGTGTCAAATCACCTCGCACCGTGATAAAAAGCTAGCAAGAAATAAACACTTCGAAAACTGAAAACGCTGTTTTTGTAACCTGATAACACCTCTGAAGTGATTTACAAGACATTTTGCTCACGTCAGCATACATGCTAACTTTCGCTAAACAAAGGTAACTTCCACTCTTATCAAAAGCTCATGTATGCGCACACGCATGCCCTCCTGCACACACCGATAAAACGTAAATATTGTTTGATTGATTGATTGAAAGAGCAGCTTGTACAAATTGTACGTAAGACTATATTGCACTGAGATACCAATTAAACAACTGCAAATTATAAAAACGACAATGCTCATATGGCCGATGGTATTTTAGCATTGCATTATATATATATATATATTTTTTTTTTTATCTCTATGGTCCCAGCATACAGTTTGTTAATTTGTTTCAGCCTGGCAATGGTCATTTGATTTGTGCATAAATGTCATTAAAAATTAACAGATTGATAAATGAATCCAGCTCCTTAAAGTAATTCTCACCATCCTTTTACTGTAAATTTCTTTCATGTATACTCTAAATAGCCCACTATTCGCAATAGCTTGTTATCACGACATGGCTTGACTATGCCTAAAGCTGAATATTTATTTGTTCTTGTTCTCTGACAATGAATATCAGGCAGACAAAACTTTGTTTGTCAGGTCTAATTTAGCTTGTAGAAACATTGCATGCTTCCCAGTGTCACTGGTGCTACCCTCCTGCCACCCCTTCCTTCTGCCTTCATCTCCACCAGCCCTCCCCTCCTGAGCCGACACATCAAGTGAAGGCAGCGTGATCAACCCTAAGAAGTCCCGGTAATTAGATTTTTTTTTTTTTTTTTTTGCACAGAGCCTGTCTGCACACAGCTGCCCCAAGCTGGTTGGGGAAGGTCTGTCATCCACTTGACAGTGTGGAAAAAACAATGTAATGTTCAGGATATGGACCATATTAGCCTGGCAGCAGTAAACACAGTCTACTTTAAAACAATACTGACACTAATTAGGGAACCAATGTATCATTTCAGAGGTTATGTTTTAGCTGTTCTGTGAAATACAGTACTTGAACTTACTTAGAGAGTCAACATGTCAGAACACAAATTAGAAAGACATTTCCATCTAAAAAAGAAGTAATAGGCACAAAAAACCATGTTGTGGGTTAAATCTATAGGAGTTTGATGTGATCAGTGTAAGTGGAACGAAAATTCACTGGGGGACGTTCAGTCTGGTGAGTTGTTTTAATTACTCATCCATGCATTCTGACATCCACTAACCACAAACAACTTTTCATTTGCTGACACGCAGGTTGACAGAACATTCATGAAATGCTTGAACTTTTACTTCTGTGTCTCGTTTGTATTTTGTGTCCACTATGTTACATATATCCTGGTGTATAAAGAGAGGAAAAAAAAATTAGACTGAAATGTGGTGTATTCAGGAAAAGTGTGTAGAACATGGATAATGTATTTTATCATGCAACAAAAATAGATCTATGGTATATGTGTTCACACTGAATCAATGGTTGATCATCTGGCTTCATTCGGAGATGATGACACAAGTCAGATCAGTGTGTCCCATACTGTCAGCGTGTCTGTACCGGTCCATGCTCGTGGCTTTTACGCTGATTCAATGTATAGAATCATGGTACCAAATATTATCTGATTAGTTGTTCAGTTTCAGCTTCTTAAATAGGAGGTGTCATTCTGCTTCAGCTGCTGACAAAGATTCAGGTAGGCCCCTTGAGCCTGCCACTGACCTGTCCAAGATCTCACCCACTCAGTGTGGTTTTACCTTTTTCTTTCCCTCCACTTTCTCTGTTCTTCCCCACCCAGAGACCCAGGGCTGATGAAACAAGTACCAACTGCAGATTCCTCGAGGTCGTGCTTCATCTGTTGAAAAGCTGAATGATGAGCAACACTGCTTTGCTGCTTTGTTGAAGGGCGTAGACAAGCGACACCTAATGGCAAGGAGGGTTTTCAAATGCACAGAGCACACTGCAAAAACTGATATCTAAGAAAGTAAAAAAAGACTTGTTTAAACAAAATTTGATTTAATTTTTGTCTACATTTTTTGTCTAATTTTTGTCTAAATAGAAAAATAATCTTGTCAATCAGTTTTTACATAAGAAAAAATGTTATTTTAGGAAAATGTATCTCACTTTTTCTTAAGTTTTTTTTTCCAAGCTAATATCAAACTGTATTTAACCAGTAACAAGGAAAGGCAATGGATTTCAAATCATCCAAGCAAAGAAACAACATTGTTTTCCTTATTTTAAGACAGAGACCAATCTTAAAATAAGAATTCTGTCTAGTTTTAAGGCACATTTTGATTATTCAGTGCCTAGACATTTTGCTACTTTTGAGAATTCTAACCAAGTAAATTTTTCTTACCCCACTGGCAGATTTATTATTATTATGTTTTTTGCTTAATACAAGACAGTTTGACTAGATTTTGGATCATTTTGCTTATTTTGAGAGGGACAGTTTTTTGCAGTGCATGCAAGCTATATGGCTGCCTGTTGTCATCTCTGCAGTCTGTTCAAATACTAACCTCTGTGGTTCAAGTGAAGTTTTCTTTTTTTGTGTGTGTGTGCGACAGTGGCAGCCAACTCACTTTTGGTGAGCATCTGCATTCCTGTCTCCAGTAGTCTGCTTGGCGTGAACAGACCTTAAAGTACACACCAGAAATGCACACAATAAAAATGCAACATCTGACCAAATTTATCTAATTTCTACTCTGAATATCTAATCTACACTTAATGTAAGACAAAACTACTTAATCAACAAGTAAAATATAAGCACCTGCTGTCAGCGCACCTGCTGTCAATCTGCTGCTAATCACTTTTTTTTTTTTGAAGATGGCGCTGTCGATGCAGCTACCTGTTACTTCAGCTCTGCCCCCTCTTTTCCTACTTTCGCTATTTTTAATACTTTTTAATAGTGCTTTATTGTTTTTATTTGCAGTAGGTGGTACCCTGTGCAAGTGTGCACATGGGAAACCCACTTTTGTAACTCTTGTGATTAGTTTTCTGCTTCTTTCAGCACTTTTTGAGCCAGCGCGGGGAAATCCCTTTGTTTCCAGCTCCGGACGTCCCATTGTTTACACCCAGGATCAGCTGCTTGGACTAAGAGACTCTATGTACAGTGGGCCGGGTCCCCACTATGCTGAGCACCTGGACATACCTGCAGACATACGAAGGAGACGGAGAGGCTGAAGGGGCGGACGGACGAAGCGGAAAAGGACTTATATTCCGTCTGTGGTCATGGGGAATGTAAGGTCTCTCCGCAACAAGACCGAGGAGCTAGCAGTGCTAATCCGTTTCTAGAGACTGTATAAAGGCTGCAGTCTCATGTGCTTCACAGAGACGTGGTTGGATGAACATGTACCGGATGCTGTTATTAACATGGAAGGCTTCACACTTATCTGCATGGACAGGATGTTGGCGGAGAGCGGGAAGAAAAGAGGAGGGGGGCTCACTGTTTAAGTGAGTGAGAGATGGTGCAACGCAGCTCATGTTCACTTGAACACTTGGCAGGGTGCCAGCAGGATTGCAGATGGAGATTCTCGGTTTGCAGAGGAGCGAAACAGTTACTTTAACCGTTTTGGCTCCTCCACACCCCCCGCCTGCTCTCGGCTCGCCACACGTCTCCGGCAGCCAGCCCTCCAGTCCCTCTGACCCCCCACCTTCTTCCCCCTGGTCACCTCCACTACACCCCAGACTTTGTCCCTCCTCTCCCCGGACTGTATTCAGCACCAGCCCACCTCAGCTCACACTTCAGCTCCCCCCTCCCTCCCACCTCACTGTGACTCCGACTGAGGTGAGAGGCCAGCTTCTGCGGCTGAAGCAGAGGAAAGCAGCAGGACCTGATGGGATCTCCCCGATGCTGCTGAGGACCTGTGCAGATGAGCTCTGTGAGGTCCTCAGCCACATCTTTAACAAGAGCATCAGCCTGGGGGTGGTCCCCACCCTGTGGAAGACCTCCTGTGTGGTCCTGGTTCCCAAAACACCACACTCCAAGGAACCGGCCCACTACAGACCAGTTGCCCTGACCTCCCACCTCATGAAGACCATGGAGCGGCTCGTCCTGTCTCACCTCCGCACCGTGGTGAGCGACATCCTGCACCCGCTGTACTTTGCCTCCAGGCCCAACATCGGGGTAGATGACGCTGTCATCTACCTGCTGCAGCGGGTGCTCATCCACCCGGAGACCGGCGGGAGCACTGTGAGAGTCATGTTCTTTGATTTCTCCAGCACTTTCAACACCATCAGACCGGCGCTGCTGCGGGGAAGCTGGAGGACGCAGGTGTGGATGGACATCTCGCCGCCTGGACCATCGACTACCTCACTGACCACCCGCAGTACGTGAGGCTGCGCAGCTGTCAGTCTGAGGTGGTAAGGTGCAGCACCGGGGCCCCCCAGGGCACCGTCCTCTCACCTTTGCTCTTCACCCTTTACACCTCAGACTTCACCTACAACACGGACAGCTGCCATCTCCAGAAGTTCTCTGATGACTCCGCCATTGTGGGTCGTGTGTCTGAGGGGAACGAGCTGGAGTACCAGTCGGTCATCATAGACTTTGTGGACTGGTGTGAGCGCAACCACTTGTGTCTCAACACCAGTAAGATGAAGGCGATGGTGATTGACTTCAGGAGAAAACCACCACCTCACCCACCGGTAAACATCCAGGGGGAGGATATAGAGACTGTGGACAGTTTCAAATACCTGGGTGTTCACCTCAACAACAAAGACTGGACTCACAACACTGACGCCCTGTACAAGAAAGGTCAGAGTCGCCTCCACCTCCTGAGGAGACTGAGATCCATTGGAGTGAGCAGGCCTCTGCTGAAGACCTTCTATGTCTCTGCTGTAGCCTTTGCTCTCCTCTATGCTGTCGTCTGTTGGGCCCTGGACAGCACAGAGCAGGACAGAAAGAGACTGAATAAGCTGGTCAGGAAGTCCAGCTCTGTCCTGGGCTGTCCTCTGGACTCTTTGGAGGAGGTGGCTGAGAGGAGGGTGTTAGCCAAGTTCAAATCCATCATGGACAACTCCTCTCACCCTCTGCACCGCACTGTAGTGGAGGTGAGCAGCTTCTTCAGTGACAGACTGAGGCACCCTCAGTGCAAAAAGGAACGATACCGCAGGTCATTCCTCCCTGCTGCTGTCAGACTGTACAATAACCACATGCGATAACATGCCCACAAATCACGTGCAATATTAATATGTCCACAAATCATGTGGCTCAGTAACAACTTGTTTACAAAACCCAGCACTAGTGTCACCTTATCACATCTAAATTCCACTTCACATATTGTAAATCAGATGCTCCTATTTTTTAATTCCAATCATGTTTATATATATATATATATATATATATATATATATATATACACTATTTATACCTCATTTTCTTATTTTATTGTTACAGGTATTATTATTTTTTCTTATCTTTGCACATGCTGTTTGATGCACACTTTCCACCACTCGCACTCATCTTGTGTGTTTTTTTTAAAAGCTGACCTAACGTGAATTTCTCCACTGTGAGATCAGAAAAGTCTTATCTTATCTTATACTGCTCATTTTGCTCTGTTTCTTCGCCAGATTGATGCACCCTGTGCCTTCTTTCCAGCTCTCGATCCTGTATCCTCTTGTTCTGCCAGCCTCATCATGTTCTCAACCTCCAGCTTGTTTAATCCGACCGTGTCTAAGCCTGATGTTTTTTGTACTGCTGCTGTGTATTTTGGACTGCCTTCCTGTGTACCGACCCCTGCTGTTTACTCCACTAAAGTCTTCTAACCAGAGCTGCCTGAGTGAGCCTTGCATTTGTGTCCAATCCATACATCCTGTCAGATCAATCTGGCCAACAATGGACGCAGCAGGCTCAGATGCTTATCAGCTGGCGGTACGTCACCACAGCAAGCAGCTTGCGCAGCAGGAAGATCAGCTTGCTGCGCTCAGCTGTGGACTTGGCGAACTCACTAAACTCCAGGATGCATTCATGTCATCTATCAACGAGCAAATGAGTCAGTTACTGTCACGACTCAGCCCTCAGGCTTCATCGGATGTGGCCACCGGTGGCTCCAGCCTACCTCCACCTGTGCTGACAGCCACTTCACTGGCTTCTGTGTCAGCGTCAGTGGTATGCAACCAGCTGTTGCAACCTGAACACTTCTCAGGCAAACCCGGAGACGTCAGACCATTCATTAAGCAGTGTGAACTCCACTTTGAACTGATATCAGCCATGTGTCTGACCGACAGAGCAAACATTGCTTACATAATCACTCACCTGACCGGTCGTGCGGCAGTCTGGGCCACCGCTGAGTGAGGTTTTCAGTCACCAGCCTGTGTTTCTCTCACTGCGTTCACCACCGCACTCGAGCATGTTTTCCAGCACATGGCTCCAGGGCGCAAGGCAGTGCGCTCGCTTATGAGGCAGAAGCAGGGAAGCCGTCGGGTCGCTGATTACGCAATAGACTTCTGTATCCTTGCAGCCAAAAGTGAATGGAACCCGGTGGCACTGCTAGACATCTTCTACCAGGGACTGTCCGCCGACATTCAAGATCAGCTTGTTGCGGTCGACTTGTCGGCCGACTTGGACAGTCTGATCGTGCTGGCCATCCGTATGGACCGCCGCCGGCAGGACCGACCACGACATGGGAACCGCTATCCGGATCTGCGTACCGACACGCCTCCAAGCCAGCCTCCCTCCTCCTCCCAAGCTCGGCTCGACCCTCCTTCACATAGCTCAGAGGAACCCATGCAGTTGGGACACACACATCTCTCACTGGCGGAGCGACAGCGCTGCCGTGAAGGCGGACTCTGTTATTACTGTGGACAGTCAGGTCACTTGATATCCAATTGTCAAGCCAGTGGTGCCACCGTGCGGTCAAGATTAGAGTTGCGGGTGAGTCTTAATTCCATTTCTTCTGTTTCAACTCAAAACATTGTCCCAGCCAAATTAATATCTGACCACTCCACCATAGCCGTATTGGCATTTGTTGATTCTGGTTCTGATGCCAATTTGATTTTGTCCTCTCTCACCAGGTCCCTTCCCCTTAAGCTGTATAAGATGTCTTGTCCTCTGGTGGTACGTGCCATGGATGGGCATGTTTTGGGCCATATCACACACCGTACCCAGTCGGTTAAAATGATAATTTCCCACATACACTCAGAATCCATCAGTTTTCATGTACTGGATCAGATGACTCACCCAATCATTCTGGGACACCCCTGGTTACAACGTCATGGGCCCAACTCTGATTGAGTAAAATGTGAGATTGTTTCATGGAGCCCGGCATGTAATAATGTATGTCTGAATAATTCCGTCTGTACTCCTCAGGGTTCCAGTCTGGATCTCACTGGAGTTCCTGAATGTTACCATGACCTAGCAGCCATTTTCAGTAAAGCCAAAGCTAAATCGTTACCACCTCATTGCAAATATGATTGCGCTATCAAGCTTCTCCCCGGGGCATCTCCGCCATGGGGAAAGCTCTTTTCTCTTTCAGCTCCAGAATGCCACGCTATGAATGAGTATATTCAGGAGTCTTTGGCTGTGGGTTTGATTCGTCCTTCGTCACCCACCGGGGCAGGTTTCTTTTTCGTTGAAAAGACGGATAAGATGCTCCACCCCTGCATAGATTACCGGGGTTTGAATGACCTCACAATAAAGATCCGTTACCCACTCCCACTAATCTCTTCTGCCTTTGAGTTGTTAGAAGGGGCCACGATTTTTACCAAGCTTGAGCTACGAAACGCGTACCACTTAGTCAGAATAAGACAATGAGATGAATGGAAAATGGCCTTTAACACCCGCTCTGGGCATTATGAATACTTAGTTATGCCATTTGGACTCACGAATGCGCCTGCTGTATTTCAGAATCTAGTCAACGACGTACTACAGGAATTTCTTAATAAATTCGTCTTTGTTTATTTAGATGACATCCTTATATTTTCCCACGACTCGGTTATGCACACACATCATGTCCGTCTGGTATTACAGACCTTATTGCAAAATGGGCTATTTGTAAAGGTGGAAAAATGTGAATTCCACAGATCCACGATCTCTTTTTTAGGTTTTGTAATCTCTGCTGGCGAAATCAAGATAGACCCCGCTAAGGTGACAGCGGTCTGGGAGTGGGCATTTCCCACATCTCGCAAGGAGGTTCAATGAGTCTTCGGGTTCACCAACTTGTAGCGCAAGTTCGTCCGGGGGTTTACTACCGTTGGAGCTCCGCTTCATGCAGTAACCTCGTCCCTCCACCCGTTCGTCTGGATGCCGGAGTGTGATGAGGCGTTCCAAGTCCTAAAAAATCACTTTACCATGGCCCCGTGCTGCTCCTCCCTGACCCCACTCAGCAGTTTGTGGTTGAAGTCAATGCCTCCAATGTGGGTGTGGGGGCGGTCTTACCTCAGAGAAATCCTACTGACAACAGGTGCATCTGTGCACCTTTCTGTCTAAAAAGCTGTCCCCGGCTGAAAGAAATTATGGTATCGGCGACCACGAACTGTTAGTAGTCAAAGTGGCTTTGGAGGAGTGGCGGCACTGGCTGGAGGGGGCACAATACCCGTTCATAGTCAACACCGACCATAAAAATCTTGAATATCTCCGCACAGCCAAGCGTCTTAACTCCCGTCAGGCCCGTTGGGCAATATTTTTTAGTCGATTTAACGTCATCCTGTCCTACCGCCCGGGTTCTAAGAACGGTAAACCCGACGCTTTATCCCAACAAGGGGACCCAGTTGACGCACCCGTGGAGCCTGAAACCATCTTACCTCCCTCCTGTTTTGTAGCCACACTAACTTGGGACATTGAGTCCCGCATCAAATCGGCTGTGGGAGATGTGCCCGCTCCCACTGGGTGTCCGCAGGGAAACCTTTTTGTTCCTCCTGGGCAAAACCATTCGTTGGTGTCACAAAACTTATATGTTCTGTCATCCAGGTATTAGAAAGACCATATACATTGTGCAGCAGAGGTTTTGGTGGCCTGGGCTAGTCAAAGATACCTCAGAATATGTGGCCACTTGTCAGTTATGTGCGATGCACAAATCGACCAACCAACCGCCCGCAGGTGCTACACAGCCGTTACCGATTCCGATTCGTCCATGGACTCACATTGCAATGGATTTTGTGACCGGTTTCCCACCTTCTAAAGGGCATACGGTTGTCCTGACTGTAGTTGATTGCTTCTCAAAAATGGTTCATTTTATACCTCTAAGCAAACTACCGTCAGCTAAGGAAACTGCAGTGGTCATGTTAAATCACATCTTCAAATTACACGGGTTGCCTCAGGACATTGTGTCAGACCGGGGTCCGCAGTTCGTGTCCCATTTTTGGAGGGAGTTTTGCCGTCTCCTCAGGGTCATATCCAGTTTAACCTCGGGCTACCATCCAGAGACCAGTGGGCAGGCGGAGCGGTTGAATCAGGAGTTGGAGAAGGGGCTTCGGTTCCTGGCATCACATCATCCCGCCTCCTGGTCAGAACAACTCCCATGGATTGAACTCGTGCATAACAGCTTGCCCTCCGCTACTACCAGTTACTCGCTGTTTCATGTGGTTTCTGGTCATCAGCCCGCACTCTTCTCCTCCGTCAATCTTAACTCCCCGGTCCCTTCAGCACTTAGTCTTATCCTCTGTTGTTGTTGAACCTGGGAGTGGGCACGAAAAATTCTTGCTATGTTCCACAGCATCCTATAAAGCCACCTCTGACCGTAAGAGGTCAACAGCTCCACCTTACATTACGGGTCAGAAAGTGTGGCTCTCGACTCACCACCTTTCCCTCAGGGGCGTGCCCAAGAAGTTGGCTCCCAGGTTTGTCGGTCTATTCCCGGTCTCCAAGGTCATTAACCCTGTCTCGGTTTGCCTTTGTCTCCCCCGGTCCATGCGTATCCATCCCACCTTTCATGTCAGTTGTGTCAAACCCATTCGGTCGAGCACTTTGTGCCCTCCTGCCGTTCCCCGCCCACCCAGTGTGTGGATGGTGGTCCTGTTTTTCTGTGCGCCGGCTCCTGGCTTCTCGCCGTTGCAGGCGTGGTTTTTAGTATTTGGTTGATTGGGAGGGGTATGGCCCTGAGGAGCAGTCTTGGATTCCTTCCCGCTTTATCTTGGATTAAGTGGGAAGGAATCTTCCCGGTCTTATTCAGGCTTTTCATGCTGCTCACCCTGCCTTGCCTGGGTCACCCAGGGCCAGCCGTGGTGGGGTGGGGGTGGGGGGGTACTGTCAGGATGTGAGTTTGCTCTGTCTACAGATAATTCAGGTCTACAGATAATTCCTTTGACTTCATGCTTGGTTTGTGCTCTGACATGCACTGTCAACTGCGGGACCTTATATTTAGACAGATGTGTGCTTTTCCAAATCATGTCCAGTCAACTGCATTTATCCCAGGTGGACTCCAATTAAGCTGAAGAAACATCTCAAGGATGATGAGTAGAAACAGGATGCACCTGAGCTCAGTTTTGATCTTCATGGCAAAGGCTGTGAATACTTATGTACATGTGATTTCTTAGTTTTTTATTTTTAACAAATTTGCATAAATCTAAAAAAAACCCCACCCTTTTTCACATTGTCATTATGGAGTATTCTGTGTAGAATTTTAATGGGAAAAAAAATGAATTTACTCTATTTTGGAATAAGGCTGTAACCTAAAATGTAGAAAAAGTGAAGCACTGTTTATAGTTTCTGGATGCACTGTTTGTGTCTCTGTCTCCTTCTCTGAAAGCCACCTCTTTCTGCTGCCGGAGCTGCCGGAGTTTAGGTGTGAACCAGGGCTTGTCGTTGTTGTATCTCACCCTGGTACGCTGTGGGATGATGCTGTCTTCACAGAAATGAATATATGACGTCACAGTGTCCGTGTAGTCATCTAGACTGTCTGTTGAAGCCTCAAACATATCCCAATCCGTGATGGCCAAGCACGCGCGTAGCTCCTCTACAGCTTCATTGCTCCACACTTTAGATGTCTTCACAACAGGTTTACAGAGTTTTAGTCTCTGTCTGTACATGGGGATCAAGTGGACCATCACGTGGTCTGAGAGTCCCAAAGCTGCACGGGCCACTGCGCGGTAGGCACCACTCACTGTCGTGTAACAATGATCTAACGTGCTCCCTTCTCTGGTCGGGCATTTAACAAACTGTTTGTATTTTGGTAATTCCTGACTGAGATTCCCTTTGTTAAAATCACCGAGAATTATAACAAGAGAGTCCGGAAAGTCTCTCTCTACGCTCATAATCTGATCCGCGCGCGCTCGGCCTCGTGCACATCCGCGCTCGGTGGAATATACACAGAGCAAAGTATGAAAGAGTTAAACTCACGTGGAGAGTAGAACGGTCTGCAGTTTATGAGGAGATATTCCAGAGAGGGACAGCAGTGTTGGGAGATCACAGTCACATCGGAGCACCAGGTGTTGTTGATATAGAAGCAGAGTCCTCCCCCTCTAGTTTTTCCACCGGAGAGTGCTCGGTCTCTGTTTGCGCGGAGGAGTTGGAATCCCTCTAGTTGGAGCGCGCAGTCCAGTGTCTGTGCATTTAACCACGTCTCTGTGAAGCACAGTACACAAGATGAGGAGAAATCTCTGTTCTTCTTCATCAGCAGTGCCAGCTCATTCATCTTGTTGTGGAGTGAGCGGACGTTGGAGAGAAATATCCCAGGTAGGGGTGTGCGCGTGCCCCTTCATCTGAGGTGCACGAAATCTCCAGCTCGTTTCCCTCTCCGCCGGCATCTCACTCTTTTGGCCAAAAAGTGAACCAGTTCAGCTGCAGGCACTAAAAAAACTGGCGTAATGTCCGTGGGTGTTGATGATTTGATGTTTAGAAGCTCCTCGCGGGTGTAGGAACACGATGACACAGGATTCACGCACAAAAACAGACAAAACAGGGAGCACCAGAATACCAGGGCGCCTTCACGTGGCGCCATCTTGGAAAGCCACATCTGACTGGGGGATCCCAAGGCGTTCCCAGGCCAGTGTAGAGATATGTTCTTTACACCTAATCCTGGGGCTTCCCCAAGGTCTTTGTCGACTTGGAGAAGATCTAACTGACTAGCTATTCACTCTCACAAGGATCCTGGAGGGGGGCCTGGGAGTATGCCCATCCGGTCTACATGTGTTTTGTGGACTTGGAGCAGATGTATGATCGGGCCCCCTGGGAGACACTGTGGGAGGTGCTGCGGGAGGATGGAGTGAGGGGGTCCCTTCTCAGCCCATCCAATCTCTGTACACACAAAGCGAGAGCTGTGTTCGGGTGCTCGGCAGTAAGTCGGACTCATTCCCGGTGGGGGTTGGCCTCCAACAGGGCTGTGCCTTGTCACCAATCCTGTTTGTGATATTCATGGAGAGGATATTGAGGCGTAGTCCGGGGAGGAGGATTTTCATTTTGGTGGACTCAGGGTCTCGTCACTGCTTTTTGCAGCTGATGGGGTCCTGTTGGCTTCATCAGCCTGTAATCTCCAACACTCACTGGAGCAGTTCGGAGCTGAGTATGAAGCGGCACCTCTAAATCTGAGGCCTTGGTTCTCAGCAGGAAACCGATGGATTGAGGTCTTGTCCCAAGTGAAGGAGTTCAAGTACCTCTGCTTCTGCTTTAATTTGTTATGTTGTCAAGATTTGTTTTTACTGTGAGTTTTACAGCAATTAAATTTTTATTTTAATGTAGATAATAATATAATATTGCCTGTGTGATTGGCTTACTGAGCGTTTGATGTATATACAGTTTGCTATTGTATTGGTTAGTTGCAAGTATTTAATATTGTGATATTATATTCCTGACGCTGTGTGCGTTTTGACGTATATCGTATTAAGTTTACATGGAATGAAAACTGCTTTAAAAATTAAATTACCTTTTCGTCACCTATGCAAAACTATTTAATTTTTTTAAGTTATTCTAAACACCATATAGGTAGATCATTAACTTTACCTGCATATTTTTTTTACACATTGGACATTTTTGTTTTTTAATCTCACAACGTAATTTCTTTGATTGCGCGTTAAAATGTTTTGATGCATAATTTAAGTTCTTTGCGAGCAGTAAAAAGTGCGTGTGATTGGCTGTTTGTTTGAGCTCCCACAATTCAACAGGCAACAAAAGAAGAAAGGAAGAAGCCGCGAGCTTAGCTAGAAAGAGTTAGCTAACCTGGTCAGAAAGATGTCACCTTTCCGTCTTGTTCTAGTTATGAATGTGCTTTGGCGACTGTAAAACATTCTTAAATTCCTCCATGTAATTGCTTTATGTCTTACAATGGACGCTGAAGACGACTAAAGTGAAGGTAATATTATATTTTCGCTAGAAAACGTTCACAAAAGCTGACTGATTAGCTTAGGTGCTTAGCAGCATTGGGCGAGCTAACTGCGTTAGCTGACCATCGTTTTCGGAGTTGTAATTAAAACGTTAAATGCCAGCAGCCAGACTCAGCGAGTTATCAAAACTTGTAATAGGACAAGCGACCGACTGAGATGTGAAACTATACGAGTGTCTGAGTGTGTAAAGAAAACAGTCCAACTTTGATGTGCTAGCACGCGAGTTGGCTGTAGCTAGTGTTGTTGTACAAACAAGACGGTAACAGTTAAAATCAAAAGCTTTAGGTAGTTGTAGTTTCTTATATGCCGCATGTTTGTAGCTTATCCACGAACCCACATTGACTGTGTTATAATGAAGCGTGAGCTAACTGTTAAGCTAAGTGCATGCTGTTGTGTTTGTTCGCACAGGCCTGGTCAGGGTAAACCTTGCTAACGTTGCTAATAAGTCAGATTGAGTTGTTAAATTAAGTGTTGTGAGGTTTAAACCGTCTACACATCACGTGTAGGACTCTGCAGTCATGCTGTCTTTGTTTTCTAGCGTCAGATGAAAGGCAGTTTAAGGAGTCTTTTACCCATCCAACTGAGTCACCATTTTCCCCGCACATAATGGTGAGTAATCACTCTGCTGTTATTTTGTCCAACAGCTGTATGTTGATCTGTCACGTTCAGAGATATTTGTAGTTTTTGTTAAGCAAGTTTTGTATCTTATTTTTAAAATGGGAAGAGGAGGATTAATTTAATTAACTGATCGTTGCTCGTCATATTTGTGAAGCCCAAACTTGTGTCCTGAGTAGAATTTGATTTGTGGGGCCCTGCTACCTCTGTGCTGCCACACCCATTATCTGTCAATACATAGTCACTGATTGCTTAGTAATGGATAAATTCAACACCAAAGTCACCAAATTGTTACGTGTTTGTCCGATTTTTCTCAACACAAGTCTGGTGCCAGCAGTTCAAGCATGCAGCAGCTCATCGGTGTCTGCCACAGTGCATCTTTTAAAATAATTTTTAATGCTTTATTTCTATTTAAATATGTGACAAGTCTATTTAATCTCAAGTTATTTAATTGCACAAATGATCATCAGTGCACACTAGATCTCGGTGCACATTTTATAAAATCATATTTCACATCCTGTTACTTCAAATATGCAACAACGTTGCCTTTGAAAGCATATGTGAAAAGTCTTCTTACCAGTCAGTCAGGTAGCACTTTTGAAGAGTTTCGTGGGACACAGCTCTTAAAAGGGTGCGAATCCTGAATTGGGATGCAGCTGCTGTCACTTAAATGCTCACAATGCAAACATGTTACAAGCACTCTAGTATACTTAAAGTAGACCTGCATTGAAATAAATGTGGTCAGATCTCAGAAAGAAATAGCTGATATGTATTTGTAAGACCCTTATGAATGCAGTAAAGTAAATCTGCAAGCCCAAATTTGTAATTCAGCGGAGAAATCTTCATTTAAATGACAAATTTGCAGCTAAAATTTGGCCCTCAGCGAAAACTGTTTGTACATCCGGGTCATTGCAGTGACAACCGGCAGAAGACGGAGCACTCGAGCCTTCAGTCCGATCCCGCATTGAAATTGATTTTATCTGTTAGTAATGTTACTGTTATACACGTCCTGGTTTCAGCATCCAAACGTAAGCTGCAATGAATGTGAGATACAGCTCTGCATGCTCAGATTAACGGCGACATCGACAGCGGGTGACGTTCTTCCCCGACGCCTCGCTCTCTGCCTCCGCTGCGCTTACTGAGTCTGCGTGCTCCGTAAACGCTGAAGCGGGCCACTCATATCGTCCTGTGTCTGCTGTGCAGCCGGCACCACATCCCTGTCTACTGAATGGAGGTGCAGCCAACTTGGCAAAAGTCCAGAAACCACGCTTGCTGTTTTGATGCGGAGCGGGCGGTGACACCTATTGCTGCAAGGACAGACTTTCCGCAGCGCCGCACGTCTCGGTAATCAGAGCCGCAGAGCTCCGTGACCGCTGAGAGAGGTTTATATCTTTTTAATGACTTGGATTCGTTGCGGGTCCTGCCTCCGTACCACTCAATGGTAACACCGGAGGCGAAAGACAGTAGATTTTCAATGCGACACCACTCAATCAATCAATTTTATTTACGAGGTCTGTCCGTAAAGTATCGTACCTTTTTATTTTTTTCAAAAACTATATGGATTTCATTCATATGTTTTTACGTCAGACATGCTTGAACCCTCGTGCGCATGCATGAGTTTTTCCACGCCTGTCGGTGACGTCATTCGACTGTGAGCACGCCTTGTGGAAGGAGTGGTCCCGCCCCCTCGTCGGATTTTCATTGTCTGGAAATGGCGGAATGAAAAGGACTTTTTTTTCATCAGAATTTTTTCAGAAGCTGTTAGAGACTGGCACCTGGAAACCATTCGAAAAATTTATCTGGCTTTCAGTGAAAATTTTACGGGCTTCACAGAGAATAAGGACTTTAACTACAGGTTTAAGGACCCCTTTAAAGGACGGTCGGTGCGCCGCGCTGCGAGCTGCGACGACGCGGCACAAACCACTGGATCATTTCTAAGCTGATGGCTCTGGATACGAGACCGTCGTGTGCTCTTTCTCTGGTTATCACAAGACCTGGACATCAGCCATTTTCCGGCAGATTTCACTTTTAACAAGAGATTTTGTCATGGAAAGCCGCGCGGAGGCTTCGCGCGTCACGACCGATTCGCTGATGAAGCGAGACAAAGGAACACCTCCGTTTCGGCGTGTTAGAGGACAAGTTGGGACATGTCCTGCTCTCCACAAGTTCTTTTATACTCACTCGACTGGTAAGCACTGAAAGCTGAGATAGACATGTCCCAACTTGTCCTCTAACACGCCGAAACGGAGGTGTTGCTTTGTCTCGCTTCATCAGCGAATCGGTCATGACGCGCGAAGCCTCCGCGCGGCTTTCCATGACAAAATCTCTTGTTAAAAGTGAAATCTGCTGGAAAATGGCTGATGTCCAGGTCTTGTGATAACCAGAGAAAGAGCACACGACGGTCTCGTATCCACAGAGCCATCAGCTTAGAAATGATCCAGTGGTTTGTGCCGCATCGTCGCAGCTCGCAGCGCGGCGCACCGACCGTCCTTTAAAGGGGTCCTTAAACCTGTAGTTAAAGTCCTTATTCTCTGTGAAGCCCGTAAAATTTTCACTGAAAGCCAGATAAATTTTTCGAATGGTTTCCAGGTGCCAGTCTCTAACAGCTTCTGAAAAAAATTCTGATGGAAAAAAAGTCCTTTTCATTCCGCCATTTCCAGACAATGAAAATCCGACGAGGGGGCGGGACCACTCCTTCCACAAGGCGTGCTCACAGGCGAATGACGTCACCGACAGGCGTGGAAAAACTCACGCATGCGCACGAGGGTTCAAGCATGTCTGACGTAAAAACATATGAATGAAATCCATATAGTTTTTGAAAAAAATAAAAAGGTACGATACTTTACGGACAGACCTCGTATATAGCGCCAAATCACAACAAACAGTTGCCCCAAGGCGCTTTATATTGTAAGGCAAGGCCATACAATAATTACGTAAAAACCCCAACGGTCAAAACAACCCCCTGTGAGCAAGCACTTGGCGACAGTGGGAAGGAAAAACTCCCTTTTAACAGGAAGAAACCTCCAGCAGAACCAGGCTCAGGGAGGGGCAGTCTTCTGCTGGGACTGGTTGGGGCTGAGGGAGAGAACCAGGAAAAAGACATGCTGTGGAGGGGAGCAGAGATCAATCACTAATGATTAAACGCAGAGTGGTGCATACAGAGCAAAAAGAGAAAGAAACACTCACTGCATCATGGGAACCCCCCAGCAGTCTAAGTCTATAGCAGCATAACTAAGGGATGGTTCAGGGTCACCTGATCCAGCCCTAACTATAAGCTTTAGCAAAAAGGAAAGTTTTAAGCCTAATCTTAAAAGTAGAGAGGGTGTCTGTCTCCCTGATCCGAATTGGGAGCTGGTTCCACAGGAGAGGAGCCTGAAAGCTGAAGGCTCTGCCTCCCATTCTACTTTTACAAACCCTAGGAACTACAAGTAAGCCTGCAGTCTGAGAACGAAGCGCTCTATTGGGGTGATATGGTACTATGAGGTCCCTAAGATAAGATGGGACCTGATTATTCAAAACCTTATAAGTAAGAAGAAGAATTTTAAATTCTATTCTAGAATTAACAGGAAGCCAATGAAGAGAGGCCAATATGGGTGAGATATGCTCTCTCCTTCTAGTCCCCGTTAGTACTCTAGCTGCAGCATTTTGAATTAACTGAAGGCTTTTCAGGGAACTTTTAGGACAACCTGATAATAATGAATTACAATAGTCCAGCCTAGAGGAAATAAATGCATGAATTAGTTTTTCAGCATCACTCTGAGACAAGACCTTTCTGATTTCTGACATTCCTGCAGTTTAGCTAATTGGTGTGTGTCCTCTGGCTTCATGGATAGATAAAGCTGGGTATCATCTGCGTAACAATGAAAATTTAAGCAATGCCGTCTAATAATACTGCTTAAGGGAAGCATGTATAAAGTGAATAAAATTGGTCCTAGCACAGAACCTTGTGGAACTCCATAATTAATCTTAGTCTGTGAAGAAGATTCCCCATTTACATGAACAAATTGTAATCTATTAGATAAACATGATTCAAACCACTGCAGCGCAGTGCCTTTAATACTTATGGCATGCTCTAATCTCTGTAATAAAATTTTATGGTCAACAGTATCAAAAGCAGCACTGAGGTCTAACAGAACAAGCACAGAGATGAGTCCACTGTCTGAGGCCATAAGAAGATCATTTGTAACCTTCACTAATGCTGTTTCTGTACTATGATGAATTCTAAAACCTGACTGAAACTCTTCAAATAGACCATTCCTCTGCAGATGATCAGTTAGCTGTTTTACAACTACCCTTTCAAGAATTTTTGAGAGAAAAGGAAGGTTGGAGATTGGCCTATAATTATCTAAGATAGCTGGGTCAAGTGATGGCTTTTTAAGTAATGGTTTAATTACTGCCACCTTAAAAGCCTGTGGTACATAGCCAACTAATAAAGATAGATTGATCATATTTAAGATCGAAGCATTAATTAATGGTAGGGCTTCCTTGAGCAGCCTGGTAGGAATGGGGTCTAATAGACATGTTGATGGTTTGGATGAAGTAACTAATGAAAATAACTCAGACAGAACAATCTGAGAGAAAGAGTCTAACCAAATACAGGCATCACTGAAAGCAGCCAAAGATAACGATACGTCTTTGGGATAGTTATGAGTAATTTTTTCTCTAATAGTTAAAATTTTATTAGCAAAGAAAGTCATGAAGTCATTACTAGTTAAAGTTAAAGGAATACTCGGCTCAATAGAGCTCTGACTCTTTGTCAGCCTGGCTACAGTGCTGAAAAGAAACCTGGGGTTGTTCTTATTTTCTTCAATTAGTGATGAGTAGTAAGATGTCCTAGCTTTACGGAGGGCTTTTTTTATAGAGCAACAGACTCTTTTTCCAGGCTAAGTGAAGATCTTCTAAATTAGTGAGACACCATTTCCTCTCCAACTTACAGGTTATCTGCTTTAAGCTGCGAGTTTGTGAGTTATACCACGGAGTCAGGCACTTCTGATTTAAAGCTCTCTTTTTCAGAGGAGCTACAGCATCCAAAGTTGTCTTCAATGAGGATGTAAAACTATTGACGAGATACTCTCTCACTTAGAGTTTAGGTAGCTACTCTGCACTGTGTTGGTATATGGCATTAGAGAACATAAAGAAGGAATCATATCCTTAAACCTAGTTACAGCACTTTCTGAAAGACTTCTAGTGTAATGAAACTTATTCCCCACTGCTGGGTAGTCCATCAGAGTAAATGTAAATGTTATTAAGAAATGATCAGACAGAAGGGAGTTTTCAGGGAATACTGTTAAGTCTTCAATTTCCATACCATAAGTCAGAACAAGATCTAAGATATGATTAAAGTGGTGGGTGGACTCATTTACATTTTGAGCAAAGCCAATTGAGTCTAATAATAGATTAAATGCAGTGTTGAGGCTGTCATTCTCAGCATCTGTGTGGATGTTAAAATCGCCCACTATAATTATCTTATCTGAGCTAAGCACTAAGTCAGACAAAAGGTCTGAAAATTCACAGAGAAACTCACAGTAACGACCAGGAGGACGATAGATAACAACAAATAAAACTGTTTTTTGAGACTTCCAATTTGGATGGACAAGACTAAGAGTCAAGCTTTCAAATGAATTAAAGCTCTGTCTGGGTTTTTGATTAATTAATAAGCTGGAACGGAAGATTGCTGCTAATCCTCCACCTCGGCCCGTGCTACGAGCGTTCTGGCAGTTAGTCTGACTCAGGGGTGTTGACTCATTTAAACTAACATATTCATCCTGCTGTAACCAGGTTTCTGTAAGGCAGAATAAATCAATATGTTGATCAATTATTATATCATTTACTAACAGGGACTTGGAAGAGAGAGACCTAATGTTTAATAGACCACATTTAACTGTTTGTCTGTGGTGCAGTTGAAGGTGCTATATTATTTTTTCTCTTTGAATTTTTATGCTTAAATAGATTTTTGCTAGTTATTGGTGGTCTGGGAGCAGGCACCGTCTCTACGGGGATGGGGTAATGAGGGGATGGCAGGGGGAGAGAAGCTGCAGAGAGGTGTGTAAGACTACAACTCTGCTTCCTGGTCCCAACCCTGGATAGTCACAGTTTGGAGGATTTAAGAAAATTGGCCAGATTTCTAGAAATGAGAGCTGCTCCATCCAAAGTGGGATGGATGCCATCTCTCCTAACAAGACCAGGTTTTCTCCAGAAGCTTTGCCAATTATCTATGAAGCCCACCTCATTTTTTGGACACCACTCAGACAGACAGCAATTCAAGGAGAACATGCAGCTAAACATGTCACTCCCGGTCCGATTGGGGAGGGGCCCAGAGAAAACTACAGAGTCCGACATTGTTTTTGCAAAGTTACACACCGATTCAATGTTAATTTTAGTGACCTCCGATTGGCGTAACCGGGTGTCATTACTGCCGACGTGAATTACAATCTTACCAAATTTATGCTTAGCCTTAGCCAGCAGTTTCAAATTTCCTTCAATGTCGCCTGCTCTGGCCCCCGGAAGACAATTGACTATGGTTGCTGGTGTCGCTAACTTCACATTTCTCAAAACAGAGTCGCCAATAACCAGAGTTTGATCCTCAGTGGGTGTGTCGCCGAGTGGGGAAAAACGGTTTGAAATGTGAACGGGTTGGTGGTGTACACGGGGCTTCGGTTTAGGGCTACGCTTCCTCCTCACAGTCACTCAGTCGGCCTGCTTTCCTGGCTGCTCGGGATCTGCCAGAGGGAAACTAACGGCGGCTAAGCTACCTTGGTCCGCACCGACTACAGGGGCCTGGCTAGCTGTAGAATTTTCCACGGTGCGGAGCCGAGTCTCCAATTCGCCCAGCCTGGCCTCCAAAGCTACGAATAAGCTACACTTAATACAAGTACCATTACTGCTAAAGGAGGCCGAGGAATAACTAAACATTTCACACCCAGAGCAGAAAAGTGCGGGAGAGACAGGAGAAGCCGCCATGCTAAACCGGCTAAGAGCTAGTAGCTGCGCTAAGCTAGCGGATTCCTAAAAACACACAAAGTGAATAATGTGTAAATAATTTAGAGGTGATTCAGCAGAGGGAGTGCTTTAGTTAAGGCACGTGAAGATTACACTGTGAAACAAATCGTTATCTAGGTAACTAGATCAATCTAACTGCGCAGATTAAACAGCTAACAGATAAAGCAAAACACCGCTGTGCTCCGTAACAGGAAGTGATACAATACCGCAGTGAGAGCCAACCACCAGTAGAGGTAAGCAACTCAATCAAATGGGCGTATGAAAAAGTCCCCCAAAATAATTTTCAAGCACAAATAAAAGAAATTTGTACTCACCAAACGTGCCGCAAGACAATATGAAGTTTAAAAAAAAAGTAGATCCTTCCGTATAAGACAAGAAAAAGGTGCAGATGCAAACTGACGTAAATCCACAAATTACAGTTGGCGCGCGCAATGCATGCTGGGATAGGGTCTTTTCCCTGACGTCTCGGCAGCGTCCCGGATGTGCTGACAGTTTTGCGGAGGGCTAAATTTTAGCTGAAAATTTTTCATTTTTAAATGAAGATTTCTCCGTTGAATGACAGATCTGGGCTTGCAGAGTTACTTTCCTACATTGAGAAGGATCTTATGTGTAAATATGTCATTTTTTGGTCCAAAGGTCTGACTGCATTTATTTCATTGCAGGTCTACTTTAAGTGGTTCACTAAAGCCCCGTTGACACATAGACGGTAAACTCTCCCGGAGGCCTCCCGGCAGAGATTTTGCCCCCTCCGGGCCGTTTTAGGGATCAAACGCCGTAGTTAACGCCGGCACACTGGGGCGTGGTTTGGTTCCGGCTTCACTGGGAATCGTCGAAAAAATTATTCAACATGTCGAATAATTCCAGGAGCGCTCCCGGAGAAGTGGCCTGACGACGGAGACAACGCGAACAACAGCGTTTGATACTTTTTAATCGCCGTGTCATCCCGTCCCTTCCTGTAGTCCCGCAGTTTACACCGCCGTAATTGGCGGCTGGCGTTGTATCCCTAACCAACGGCGTGTAAAACGACAGTAGAGCCCACATCGGCGTCCTCAAAGGCATTTTAACTGGCGACAGAGGCAGAGAAAACGGCGGCACTAGCGGACAGTACGCTGTTCTAAACGCCACCTCCCGGTTAACAGCGTTTCAAACGGCCGATAGGCGGCGGTCAGTATAAAAACGCTAGCGCGCTGCATGCAGGTCTCTCACTCACGGCCAGCTCCAGATATTTTTGCAGAGAAGCTCCAGTATACCTCCTAAAATAAAATTGGCAGCGGCAAGGACTTACCAAGAGGTCTGGTTCAGAAGCAGATGGTAGCCCTGTGGTGCAGATGAGCAACACGTTGAGGAGGGAAAAAAGGAGAAAAAAGAAAAGGCTGAGAGATGAGCTCCCTGTCACTTCCTCCCCCTGCACTGACAGCTGCTTCAGCCTGTTATACTCTGGGGGCGGTGCCTATAAGCAAAAGTTCCTGGAGTAACGCAGGATTTGCCTGGGTAAATCCAGTGGTACACAGGGCATTATCAGCGGCAGCAGAACACCGCCGTTCTCACACGCGTCTTAACCTGCGATTGTAAAGGATAGAACTGAGTATTAACCCCCGTTGCCTGATGTGTGCCGGATGCTACGGCGTCAAAACTCTGCTTTATTCGGTGGATTTAGCGGCATTTTATCTGCGTATTTACGGCTAGTACGGCGCTCAAAACGCCGGCGAAATGTCCGCCCCTTTCCACCGCGAAAACAGCCGGAACTACTGCGAACTTCGGTCTACGTACTACCCGCGGACAAAACCGTCTGTGTGTAACCTGGGCTTAAGAATGAAAGGGCACATAAATGGGCATACACACTTAGTCATAAATCAAAATTTATCTTTAAAAGGGCTGTATTGAGCAAGAGAATAAAAACCTTATATTTGAGCACGCAAATACAAGTTTCATCAAAATCATTGTTAGGAGACACTTGTCTCATTGATTTGATAATTGTCTTATTAGGTTAGCTGGTCAGCGAGGCAGCATTCTCATCATTTTTTACTCTTTATTCAAGAGTGTATGGAGGTTATTCCCTGTCTTTATTTAATGTGACACAACTCGACATTGCGTGGAGGAATGGGCAGGGGTGGGGTTTGAAAGGGGAACCTTCTGTTCTGAAACAAACCACACTAACCACTTGGCCACCACCATGCATTGAGACTGTGTTTTATTAATTTCGCTCATTCTGTAAGTCTCAGGATGTTGTCCTCGTTCAGATCTTGTTTCACAGCATTTGGCATCCAGCTTAGTGGTGTGTTACTGCCACCACCTTCTTTGGAGTTTGAGTTGCATAGTACTTCCATTCAGTATACTGTCATAGATTGTCACTTGTGTAGACTGAGCCATCTTGTCGCTGTAAATGACGATATTTTTAAAGTGTGTGTGTGTCTATATATATATATATATATATATATATATATATATATATATATATATATATATATATATATATATATATATATATATATATATATATATATATATATATATATATCAGAAGCTTAAAGCGCTTTACAGTAATGCCTCACATTCGTTCGTACACACACACACCAGGTTTCTCAGCAGGATTTTTTTTTCTCAGAGTAATGGAATGGAAAAATCACCATAAAAATCCGGGGGTTCGGGGAATGCTTAGGCTTTGCTCCCCGAAGCTTTTACATTATGGGCTTATAAAGGGCCGCTTTTGTTATTCTAAATAAATATACCAAAAATCTGATGTCCAGGCAGAAGAAAACATCTGTTTCAAAGTGTGAGGAAAGTTTCTCCAAAAATGCCACCAATTTGAAGTTGAAGCTGCAGAGGAGACCTTCATCTTGTTAAATGTGCTGAAAGTCCAGCTCACCTGTCGTCTCTGCAAACTCGCACCTGCTGGATTACCACGATTGCGCATGTGCGTCAAGGACAGAAAGGCAAAGGAAGGTACAGCGGCAGTTTTGAGACAAAAACAAAGCTTAAACAAATGAACTGATATGTTATTAAATTAGTCACAGATGATTTTGATAATCGGTGGAATCGAGACTAGTCGACTAATCATGGCAGCCCTACTTGTGGCTTGCCAACTAAAAATATTCGAAAGCTGGATAAGATGTGGTCTGACTCATAAGTATAGGCTGTGTTTTCAGACTTGAAATCCGTGGGATCGAAATTGAAGAAACACTTCAAGTACAGTGGTCCCTCGTTTATTGTGGGAGTTACGTTCTAAAAATAGCCCGCAATAGGCGAAATCCGAAGTAGTCAGCGTTTTTTACAAATTATAGACGTTTTAAGGCTGTAAAACCCTTCACTACACACTTTATACACTTTTCTCAAACAGGCATTAACATTTTCTCACTTTTCTCTCCTGTGTAAACTCTCAAAGTTCAAACCTTAGTAGAAAAATAAGACCAGTATTATAGAATGAAACCAAAGATCAGAACCTATTTTCAGGCCCAAACATTTGTTTGAGAAATAAAAATAGAACGTTTTCCTATAAATAATTATGATGGCTTTTAGAACTAACATTTAATTTTAACGATCAACCTACGAGGTTGGACACATAAATTATTAATAGTGACTCACCAGTATTTCACAGTTCCTCTGATCGCGCCTCTTCCTCCTGGCGCTACTGTCGCGCCTTTTTCCACTGAGTCACACCTCGGTGCAGGTGTCTTTTTCCGAGTGAAGAACACAGTTATGGGTAGTTGTTGGCGCTCTTTTTTCTTAAACAGACACGCAGAACACAATGCGCGTACTCTCCCTTCACGGTGCCGGGACCGGCCTGCTTGATGAGGACGCAGAACACAATGCGCTGTAAAAAAAAAAGCATGCAAAACTGGACTAAAAAATCTGCAAAACTGCGAGACCGCGTTATAGCGAGGGACCACTGTAATGAAATATAGGTGTTATTCCTAAATCATTTTGATAATTAATTATTGTGATTTATTCAGCAAAAATGAAAGACTAGCTTCTCATGAGAATTTGCATTTGCAGTTGGTTTTTTAATGTATAGTGTTGTGAAACGTATGCGTTTTTTGTTTTGGGCTGTTCAGAACAACTGATTTGAACTGCAGCTCAAACTCTCAAATGCCATTTCAGAATGTGGACTCTGCTTCAGTATGAGGGAAAGTCCTGAATTTGAAGCACGGCTTACTGTCTGAACTTTGTACTTGAGCTACTGCAAAGAAGATGAAATAATCAATCAGGGCTTGACATAAACCAATTTGCCCCACTGGCCCACAGGGCCAGTAGAATTTAGAAGTTAGTGGCCCACAGTGTAGGAGCACTGGCCCATGGTTTTGCGTGCGAAAGTTCATGATATTCCACCTTGAAATCCTGCAAATAAAACTGCCTATATATTATAAACCAATCCAGAAAAAAACATAAAATAGTCTATGGACTATGAAGTTAAAAAAATAGAATTTATTAGGTTATTCCCAAGTGTAAAAAAATAGTGACTCCCATAAAATTTAGAGGGCATTTTTTAAGCAACCCTCAGAGTTGGCTAATTCAGTCAGAAATGTAAAATACAGATGTGGGTCCATATCAAAACTAAAAAGTATGCCCTATCTGGATTGAGTTACAGATCTAAAAATTGAGAAAAAAATATGCTTGGCTCCTTTGCTAATGTCACTGTGGGGTTTGCACAAAGGCAAACTGGTTAGACTTTTAAACTAGCTTCAAAACAGCCAGAGTCTACCAGGACCAAACATACGACGTCAGCATACGACAGATAGGCCCTGCAGATTTGGCAGAAAACCTCATTCTTCTCTTTGTCATGACCATAGCCATTTCTGTGGCGAGGTTGGGACAAAACCTCTCTTCCTCTTGTTTCTTTCATATAACCTGTCTCTCCCTTAACTCATCACTAAGCTTCCTCTTCTGGCCAATTCCTTCAGCAAAACTCTTTCCTGGTTGTTGTCCAGGTTTGGATGGATATAGTTTAAACATATTTCAATTTGAATTTCAAAGCGTTCTATTAGATTTGCTTCTTGTTTGTCTTTGTTTCTTGCAGCTTCCCGCGCATTTAAAGATGCTAACGAACATTGCCGAAGATCGGTGACGGAAACGGCCAAACGCACGCTCCACGCATCGACAACATACATTTCAATATGCGCGATATTCTGCGGGAGCATGGAGCGCGGTTAGGGATGGGTATTGATAAGATTTTATCTATCGATACCATTATCGATCCGATTCCTTGTCGATTCCCTTATCAATACTGTTTGTGAATTTTCTGTGTACTAAATGTAGGCTTTAAAGGTTTTCTATGTCAACATTTTATTGAGTCTTTAAATATGAAATTGGTTACTGGATCCTTAAACTGTGGACATAAACGCTCCATGGTGGCTCCTTGATCTCTGAATATAAATAGAAATAAACAAAATCTGTAGTTTTTGTCAAAAGCATTTCCTTTCAGACATTATTGGCATGAATGTCTTTTCATACCTCTCATTTTGGGAAGAAAAAAAAAGTTTGTCAATTCTAGTTTTTCTGTATTACAGCATTTGGAAAGAGGTGTCATTTTATTTAAAGCGGAAATTCGGTTTGAAGTTATTAATTCCGACTGGACTCTGTCTTGGCAGAGAGCTGTGCAGCGTTTGGAGCTGTGCCAACGAAATGGAGGACGATTCTCGTTTCTTGATTGCCACAAGACAAGATCCCACTTAGCTACTTTAAAATCTGCACAAAAGTGACTCACAATCACGACTGACATATTTTAATGGCTTTGAGAGGAGTTAAGAAGTGGACTTGCTGCTTCTGAAGAGTTATTACTACTATTGCTGCTGTTGTTGCTATTATGATTATTAATATATAAATTTTAAAAATTACAATTTTTTTTTTATACATTTGACTCGTTTACGACAGGGACAAGCGCCAAGCCATTAATTATACAGAAAAAAAAATGCACACAAACGTGCTGAAATGCCAACAGCTAATGCTAACTTTAACATTGAAAACGCCATAGACATGCTAACGTGTTAGTTGATAAATGCATTTTATAATTTAAAAACAGGACCAATGCTGTTTCAGATGACCATAACAGGTCAGTTTAACATAAAAGGGTATATATTACTCACAGGCATATGCTCTTCAGGGTTTTAGCGGGGAAAAATTAAGATAAAGTCCAACGACCCAGCGCTTCATTGGTTCACGCTTCAAAATGCAGTCGCTCTGCAGAAGCGGTTGATTACAGACCCACTGCAGGGTCTGCAATCAATGTAGAAAAATGATCATTTTCCCGACAAAGACCCTCAAAAACAATGGCCGCGCTGAAGGACCGATAAGGGAATCATTAAGTAAAAAGACTAGTGGATCGAATCATTTCTTAACAATACCCAACCTGAGATGCGAGATGTGGTCCGTGGTGTAAGACCAAAACAAACATGGCGGACTCGGTGAAGTTTGATGACATGGAGATGTGAAGAAACTCGACTTTACCACTGCAAAGGATTGTAAAATAAATAGAATTTTGCGTATTTTTGTAGTGGCCCGAGCGGGCCGTCATTTGATAACTTGTAGTGGCCCAAAAGTGGTCCAAATCGGCGCCAGTGGGCAAATGGCTATGTTGAGCCCTGTCAATCTGTATATACTCCCCCACATTAAAGGCCCCTCTTTTTTTCAGCACGTAGCATGTAGTGAAATTCCTGAGAGAACAGAGTAAAATGAAATAGTCCTACCTCACTGCCACGACAAAACATAAGTGATCCATGAAGGAAGCTGGTGTTTTCGTCTATATTCCCAATCAAGTCCTGATGACACGCTTTCCTCCCTCCAACCGCCGTTTTGCTCTTTTAGCTAGGGTTGCAAGCGTATCCTTGTTCCTACACCACTCCCGGATGCATTTCTTATGGATTAGGTAAATCCGAGCAGCATGGTGCTTCTCGGTCTGTTTTGGTTCTTTCATGACATTTAGCCTGAAAGCTGCAGAGGAGCAACATTTGCCATTTTATGTCATTTTGGAGCAGCAGTGCATGCAGAAAGACATTTGGTTCGAGTCTGCGCTGCTTGTCTTGCATGCAGTATGCATGTCTGTATGTACCGTACTGTGTATAGCATGCATGGAAGCATGAGCACACAATCATCAATAAACACCCCTTCACAAAAATTGCAGGCCCACAGGGCATTTAATAGAGTAAATTTGGTATGTTTGTAAACACTGTGACCCTCCCAGGTGTTGAGTGTGTTGATTAATCAGTCTTTGGTGCCAGGGGTCACTTGTCGTTAGTGCAGAGTTCTTGTGATGTGTGTGTTCCACCCCCCCTTAATTATTTTAAAAGACTAAGATTAATCGACTGTTTTGATGAATGCTTAATCATTGGCCTTTTATTTATTGATTTAGCTTTTTTAATTGAATTTCTTTAATCATATCTGGCTACTGCCAAACAATGATTTAAAGAAACAAGTAAACTGAATATCTTTGGACTGCATACAAAACATGTAAAGGAATCCTCTTGGACTCTAGATAACATTGACATTTGCCCCTATATATATATATATATATATATATACACACACACACACGAGGGCTGTCAATAAAGTATAGGTCCTTTTTATTTTTTTCAAAAACTATATGGATTTCATTCATATGTTTTTATGTCAGACATGCTTGAACCCTCGTGCGCATGCGTGAGTTTTTCCACGCCTGTCGGTGACGTCATTTGCCTGTGAGCACTCCTTGTGGGAGGAGTCGTCCAGCCCCTCGTCGGAATTCCTTTGTCTGAAAAGATGCTGAGAGACTGGCGCTTTGTTTGATCAAAATTTTTTCTAAACCTGTGAGACACATCGAAGTGGACACGGTTCGAAAAATTAAGCTGGTTTTCAGTGGAAATTTTAATGGCTGATGAGAGATTTTGAGGTGATACTGTCACTTTAAGGACTTCCCACGGTGCGAGACGTCGCGCAGCGCTCTCAGGCGCCGTTGTCAGCCTGTTTCAAGCTGAAAACCTCCACATTTCAGGCTCTATTGATCCAGGATGTCGTGAGAGAACAGAAGTTTCAGAAGAAGTCGGTTTCAGCATTTTATCCGGATATTCCACTGTTAAAGGAGATTTTTTTTTAATGAAAGACGTGCGACCCGTCCGCAAGTCGGGACGCAGCCGACGCGGTGCGGCGGCACAGGAAAAACACCTCCGTGTTGATAACCATTTGTAAAATCCAGGTGGCTTTTGATGGCTTTCAGTGGAGTGAGTATATGAGAAATTGTTTAACAGCTGGACATGTTCCAACTTGTCCTTAAGGCTTCCAACAGAGGTGTTTTTCCTGTGGCGGAGCGTTGCGACGGCTGCGAGCCGACGCTGCAATCCATCCGCACATCTTTCATTAAAAAAATCTTTAACAGTCGAATATCCGGATAAAATGCTGAAACCGACGTCTTCTGAAACTTCTGTTCTCTCACGACGTCCTGGATCAATAGAGCCTGAAATGTGGAGGTTTTCAGCTTGAAACAGGCTGACGACGGCGCCTGAGAGCGCTGCGTGACGTCTCGCACCGTGGGAAGTCCTTAAAGCGACAGTATCACCTCAAAATCTCTCATCAGCCGTTAAAATTTTCAATGAAAACCAGCTTAATTTTTCGAACCGTGTCCACTTCGATGTGTCTCACAGGTTTAGAAAAAATTTTGATCAAACAAAGCGCCAGTCTCTCAGCAACTTCTCAGACAAAGGAATTCCGACGAGGGGCTGGATGACTCCTCCCACAAGGAGTGCTCACAGGTGAATGACGTCACCGACAGGCGTGGAAAAACTTACGCATGCGCACGAGGGTTCAAGCATGTCTGACGTAAAAACATATGAATGAAATCCATATAGTTTTTGAAAAAAATAAAAAGGACCTATACTTTATTGACAGACCTCGTGTGTGTGTGTGTGTGTGTGTGTGTGTGTAGGAAGGAGCCAGTCCATGAACAATTTTAAAGACCAGCAACAGGACTTTAAAATGCTCATCATTCATCTTCGTGCCGACGAATTTTGCCGCCACTCTTTTCATGGCAAAATCTTCTGTCACAGTGGAATGTGCCGAAAAAGTGCTGATGTCCACCTCTTCCGCAATTTCTGGGATAGTCACACGACGGTCCCACATCACCACAACGTTCACTTTGGAAATGATCTGGCCATTTCAGCATGTTGATGGCCGCCCGAAGCGCGGCTCGCTCTCCACCGTTGTGTGGCCGTCTTTAAACCGGTTGTACTGCTCCTTAATCTGTGTGATGCCCATAGGATCGTCACCGAAAGCCATCTGAATAATTCGAATGGTTTCCACCTGGCTGTCGCCCAGTTTCTGGCAAAATTTGATGCAGTCGCGCTGCTCCAGTCATTCCGCCATTTCCATGCAAAGAAAAAACGACGAGAGACTCCACCCATCCTCACACAAAGGCTGCTTACAAGCAAATGATGCAACCAACAGGTGTGAAAAAATTTGCGCATGAAGGTTCATGGTTGGCTCATGCAAGCACACGTGATTCAAATCCATCAGCTTTTTGAAAAAAATAAAAAGGTCGAATACTTTTCTAACAGACCTTGTATTCACAATACAAAATTTGACTTGCTCATTTAAAAAATTTCTGGGGGAGCACCCCCAACCCCCCATAATGAATAGTGTTTTTACGTCACACTTTGAAGTGACTTTTGTTTCAGAGGGCTTCATACTCATTAAAATTCACCAGAATGTACAAAATTTGACTTGCTCTTTTAAAAAAAATTCTGGGGGAGATCCCCCAGACCCCCATAATCAATACTGTGTTTTTACTTTACAGATTGAAGTGAGTTTTATTTATTTCAGAGGGCTTCATACCTAAAATTGATAAAATTTGACTTGGTCTTTAAAAAATGTTCTGGGGAGTGGGCACCCCCAGACACCCCAGAATCAAGACTATACCCCGCCCCCACCACACTTTTATGTACCTTTATGTTCAAATTTTGCATTCTTTTTATGCTTTGTCTCTTCTTAGAGGCTATTTAGAATAGATTTGTGTGCTGTATGTGTTTATTGTATTTATTGAGGAAAAGAAGAGTGTGTGACCCCACTACGCCACATTTTAGGGAATTTCTGGCATTGATTTTTGCCAGGAAAAAATTTCAGTCAGATGAAAATTTATTGCTTTAACCCATGATGTAGTCAAAACCTGCAGATGTTAGGGGAACCTATGCCCAATTTTTGTTTGTCGTTATTTTATTTTTACTTTAGAAAACTGCATTGTATAACACAAACCACTTGACCTCAAAGATGGTACTGATTGTTTAAAATATTTAACATTGGGTGTTCCTGAGAGCTTTCCAAACAGGTTTGAAAGGTCTAAAATTGCAGCCCCCAGGCTGGGGCTTTGCTTGTGATTATTTTATACTGTGCTTGCACTGGTGCAAATAACTTTATCCAAGTTTTATCAACTATAAGCAGTGTTGTATAAATTACTGGAAAATCACACTTAAAGTAGACCTGCATTGAAATAAATGTGGTCAGATTTCAGAAAGAAATAGCTGATATGTATTTATAAAACCCTTGTGAATGCAGTAAAGTAAATTTGTAAATCAGAGGAGAAATCTTAATTTAAAAATGACAAATTTGCAGCTAAAATTTAGCCCTCCGTGAAAACAGTTTGTACATCCGTATCATTTCCATGAAGTCAGGGACAAGACGACGCGCTCCCGCCTTCAGTCCGATCCCGCATTGAAATTTATTTTATCTGTTAGTAATGTTACTGTTATACACATCCTGGTTTCAACATCCAAAAGTAAGCTGCATTGAATGTGAGATACAGCTCTGCATGCCCGGTCTGCATGCTCAGATCAACAGCGAGTGACATCAACAGCGGGCGCCGTTCTTCCCCGACGCCTCGCTCTCAGTGCTCCTGATGCGCTTACCGAGTGCATGCGCTCGTTAAATTCCGCCGCGGGCCACTCACACTCCCGTGTCTGCTGTGCAGCTGCAGACACATCCCTGTCTACTGAATGGAGGTGCATCTAACTTGGCACAAGTCCAGAGACTACGCTCACCGTTTTAATGCGGAGCGGCCGGTGACACCTGTTGCCCGCAAGGACAGACTTCTTGCGGCAAAATCCGCAGCGCCGCACGTCTCAGTAATCGGAGCCGCAGAGCTCCGTGGCCGCTGAGAGAGAGGTTTATATCTTTTTAATGACTTGGATTCTTTGCGGGTCCCGCCTCTGTAGCCCGCGACGGTACACCGGAGGCGAAAGACGGTAGATTTTCAATGCGACACCACTCAAACGGGCGTATGACAAAGTCCCCAAAAATAATTTCCAAGCACAGATAAAAGAAATGTGTACTCACCAAGCGTACCGCAAGACAGTATGAAGTTTTAAAAAAGTAGAGCCTTCCGTTAGACAAGAAAAAGGTGCAGATGCAAACTGACGTAAATCCACAAATTACAATTGGCGCAATACATGCTGGGAGAGGGTCTTGTCCGTGACGTCTCAGCAGCGTCCATGATGAGATGGACAATTTGCGGAGGGCTAAATGTTAGCTGTAAATTTGTCCTTTTCAAATGAAGATTTCGCCGTTGAATGACAGATCTGGGCTTGCAGATTTACTTTACTACATTCAGAAGGATCTCATGTGTAAATGTAAGTCATTTTTGTTAAAAAAAAATCTGACTGCATTTTTTTCATTGCAGGTCTCCTTTAAGTAAAAGTACAGATAACCATTAAAAAAATGACTGGTAGAAGTTCAAGTCACTGATTGAAATGCTACTCAAGTAAGTCTTAAAGTATCTAGTATTTATTGACTATTATGTGACTGGTAGTATTAGTCAAAGTACCGAAAATTGTGCACATCACACAAAAACACTTCAGAAACAAGGTTTCAAAACCTAAAGAAGAGTAGGCTACTCACTAGGTGTTCACAGGAAAGTTATTTATTTTTATTGTTACATGGTTTTATCTTTTGTTGTTTTGTTTCATTAGGTTTTTTTGTCTTTAAAATTGTATTGTAACGTTATTAGTCAATTATTGACTGTAATTGTCTATTATGTAGACTATTATAGGTATTGCTATTATTAATATATTAATAAAAATAAATTTAAAAAAATTACAATTTGCCTCTTACGACAACGAACGCTGAGTCATTAATTATACAGAAAACAAATCAACACAAATGTGCTGATGCGAACAGCTTAATGCTAACTTTAACATTGAAAACGCCATAGACATGCTAACGTGTTAGCATCTGTCCCCTTTTTTAAGTTATAAAATACATCTATCAACTGTTGCAGAAGACCATAACAGGTCGGTTTAACATAAAAATATTAAATATTACTCAGACATATGCTCTTCAGCGTTTTAGCGGGGAAAAATTAGGATAAAACGAAATAAAACAATGAATCCATGAATCGTAGATCAAAGCACTTCTTCGATCTGCGAATCACTGCTTTGATCTGTGAATCACTGCTTCGATTGGTTCAAGGTTCAAAGCAAAGCCGCGCTGCAGAAAAGTTGATTAGACCCGCTGCAGTTTTACAAATTGTTGCCACGTTTAAGTAGATTGTGCCCTTGTTTTACTCAAACAATGCTTAAAACGTGCGCACACTATCATAAAATGTGCGCACAATATCATAAAACGAGTGCATCCAGGGCTCCATAGTTCCTCGCTCTCTCTCCCCTGAAACTCTGTCATAATTGTTATAAACCAGTCACCCTTTGTTTTATTATACATCTGTGTAGTTAATAAATAAAATCTTCACGGACGATTCGTTCGCGCGTGCATGTGGAAAAAAAAAAAAAAAAAAAACTGAGGGGAGAGCAGCAGTGGCAAACTCTCCCCAGAGAGGAAGAGTCTGACACATCAGAGGAGGAGTTTTAAGGTTGTTATAAGACTGACCTTTGGTTGTGCAAGTAACTTTTTTTTGGTGCAAGTAACTTTTTTGTTACTAGCACCAGTGCAAGTAGGTTAAAAAATGTATTTTGACCCCTGCTCAATGCCAGCCCTGTTCTTTTACAGTGTAGTTTTCTGAACCACAATGTATGTGTTTTTTTTTTTTGTTGTTTGTTTTTGTTTTATTAAAGGCTAGTAACACAATACAAGTTGTGTTAAAAGACTGGGGTGGAAAAATTGATCTGACCCACCAAAAAAAAAAGACTATTTGGTGGTTAAATAAATTTGAAAATGCACCAGAATACACCCGAGATCCCAATTTTTTGTGTGTGGGGGAGGGGAAGTGTAACCTCAGACCCCTGGCAAGGGGCTTTGGGCCTTTGCCAAATTTTCAGTTGTCCAAACCCCCCATGGCCCACTTTCATCGCTGTGTGTGTCACACTGAAATTTTCCTTAAGGCAAAATAAATGTATGAAATGCCAATAATCTTCTGGGGTTTCTTTCTGCAGGGTATGATGATTCTGCTGAACGTATGACTGTTACTGTATGGCCTGATGGGAGGAAACTGCAGATAGTACTTTCATCAGGAGAGCCATCCCATTCCTCTTGTTTGGAGGACTTTCCAGAATGAAGAAGATAAGTCTTAAGACTATCCGAAAGTCCCTCAGCATAAAGGGCAAAGAGGAGAGCGAGTTCCCCATGCTCCAACAGCCCTCACAGACAACTGAGTATTCCAAGGAAGAGTCACTTTTTGGGGGTTGCTACACCAAAGACCTTTCAGGCTGTGATCTTGGTGGTGAAGAAGACAAAGTTCTTTCAAATAAGGGACATGCAAAATGTCAAAGCCTGATGGTATCTCTAAAGAGAAGGCTGTCTGCCAAACAGAAGCCTAAAGTTAAAGGTGGTACTATAGCCATAAGCTCAGTGGATGATGATGACACCTTCTCATCCTCTTCTGTGCCTATCAGCTTCAATGAGGTGAAAGCCCAACGACCTCTTAGATCTGCTTCGCTACGAAGTCATCATTATAGTCCGTCTCCATGGCCTCTCCGATCAGTTAATTCTGATGACGCTTGTATCAAGATGGAAGTTAAAGTTAAAGCCATGGTTCACTCCCCTAGCCCAAGTCCCAATTTAAACGGTGTCCGGAAAGAATTTCACGATTTCCAGATGGAGGAGCTCTTTCAGGACCAAACAGAATCATTAAAAAACCTTCAGCAGCCACAAAATGGTGAACTCCATCTAAATATAGATGAAAATGACATGCCTGTGGTGCTGGGACTAACACCTCAGGACTACATTCATTACACAATGCCTTTAGATGAGGGAATGTACCCAGAAGGGTCCCACTCTTTCTGTCTTGAAAACTCCTCTCCTATGGAGGTGGTGACTGGAGCAGACAGTGGTTCAGTCCTCACAGACCAGGGACAGGAGGAACACGAATTAGTTACCGGAATGCCTCCAGATCTCTTCATGGACACTTCAGTGAATAGTCTTCTCATCGGTTCTGCTGGTGTGATGCTGCATAGCTCTCGAGCAGAGGTCCCACCTCCCCTCTCTCCACTCCTGTCGCCCATTGCCAGCAGTGGGCTTATCCCCCGGACGTTTTCAGGATTCAGCTCTTCAGACAGCCAGGTTGCTGAGAGGGTAAGACACCACCTGAACTTTGATCCAAATTCAGCTCCTGGTGTCAGCCGGGTTTATGATTCAGTTCAGAGCAGTGGGCCAATGGTTGTGACCAGCTTGACTGAGGAGCTGAAGAAGTTGGCAAGGCAGGGCTGGTATTGGGGCCCCATTACACGGTGGGAGGCAGAAGAAAAGTTAGTCAACTTGGCAGATGGCTCCTTTCTTGTCCGGGATAGCTCAGATGACAGGTACCTGCTCAGCCTGAGTTTCAGGTCTCAGAGCAAAACTCTGCACACGCGCATTGAACACTCCAATGGTCGCTTCAGCTTCTATGAGCAGCCAGACGTGGAGGGACACACATCCATTGTTGACTTAATTGAACACTCTATCAAAGACTCTGAGAACGGAGCGTTTTGTTATTCCAGATCTCGCATACCTGGATCTGCAACCTATCCTGTCAGACTAACCAACCCAGTGTCTCGGTTTATGCAAGTGCGCTCCCTGCAGTATCTCTGTCGCTTTGTCATTAGACAGTACACCAGGATAGACCTGATTCAGAAACTGCCTTTGCCTAACAAGATGAAAGATTATCTGCAGGAGAAGCACTACTGATGACACTAAGACCAGACAGTGGCAGCAATTTGCACTTTTGTGTTCAGTTAAGAGATTTCAGTAAGGTTTACACACAACCACCATTTTAAGGTGACTAGGTTTTGGTGGTTCTTGATTTGTGTCCATGTGAGTGTCATGGTTTAGTTCTCCATTCCACTGTTCTGGGTTGTTTAAGCTTTTGATCTTTTCTGGGAGCTTCAGCCTCCAGAACACTGAAACATTTTATGGCTGAAATGTGAGGGTTAAGTTGGCTCAAAAATTCTTACACTACGCACACATGTATTCTGCTGTGCAAGTAGATTTATATACTAAAAGGTTCCTCTGTTTCTTAGAAGAAGAAAAAATCACATCATTGAAGTTGAAATCAGTTATTACATGAGTGAACAAGCCATTGTTTCAGTTTGGCCCTGCAAATTTTTAAACTCTGCAGATTGATTAGATGAATCATTTTTGGCTTTTCTCAGTTGTCAGGTCACACAACTTTATCTTTCTGAACTTGATCAGGTGAAAAAGGAAAACTATCCACTGTGTCATCGGTCCAGTTCCAAACATGCATCATTTAGCACATGGAGAGGCAGCCTACCAGGTTGAAACTGTTGTACCTGTTGCCCAGGTGATTTCTCATTGCAGATAATCATAATCAGCTTTTTATAGAGTCACAAAGGGAACTGCTTATCCACTGGATGGTGGTGTGTTGCATCTTTTGACAATGTGAAGGTATTTTTCACATGACCAATCCATTTACGCTTCAGTGTGTAGCACCACTGCATAATCACATGTTCCCTACATGTTGCGTCCAGCTGCACTGATACAAAACATGATGATGAAAACCTCTGGCAGGAAAAGATTACTAAAACCTTCTCGTCTGTCATACGTTGGAAACACTTGTCAAAGAAATAGCTTTAAATGTTATGGGTGCATGTAGCCATTTTATAATGTCCACACCTGAACATACTGATGCTGGTTTTTCATGTGCTGTTTTTAGATTATAAACGGCACTAAAATGGTTTCATGATAGTTGAATTTTTCTGTATTAGGAATGTTTAAAAACTGCGTTAACGCCTAACAACTTTGACTACTTGAAATGCTTGTATCTGCATGTAGTTCACTCAAATTAGGGCACAGTAGACTTTAGCTAAATGGAAAAATGTCATAGCAAGAGGTCGCGATGTTTATTTAAATGCTATTCAGTAAGATGATAAATTCACAGTTGTTCATGCAGCTAATAAAAACCGGCCACAATTAGAGTATTTTAAAACAGGCCTCAATTGTCAAAATCAGTCGACATTTTCATAGGTATAGCTTGTATCTTGAAGTTAGTAGTAGGACCAAAGGTATCACAAAAATGAAGTGAACCTAGGTGACACACTTTGGGGAAAATCCAGGGTTATATCCTCCATGCCATATTGAGGGCCATGCGAGGCTTTGAGGCATATGACAAAATTCCATTACAGCTGCACATCATCACTAATGTCCTTTGAGCTTCAAGGACAGTAAAAATCATACATTTATTGCCGTTCCTTATTCACATTTCCCCACAGAGCTGCACTACAGACTGTTTCTGCTGGGCTGTTTGTGCCAGAGTAAAGGGAAGAGCACACCGTATGCTTCGCAAGTGCTTTATATGGATACTTTGACAGGGAATTAGGTTTTCACATTATGAATGCGCATCTTTCTTTTTTTTTTTTATCTTGTCCTTAAAGTATTTGGAAATGGTCTCTGATAACTTTGGTAGATTGTAGTTCATAGTTCTAGTTTTAGTTAGCTGGATATGTCTGTCTGAGAAGGTTACCATAAATTTAGCACAGTGGAAATTAGATAGGAATTTTGAATGGTGTTGCATGTTTAGACATTTTAATGCTTTGAGTTGTATAGGAACGAAAGATCTAGGTTGTGTGGTTGTTTCGGGGGGACATTTTTTCTGTCACAATGGCTGGACATTATGTGGCCAAAAAATGTTTTGTTTTTCTTGCTGCCATTTGCCATCTGGGGCATGGGGCTGTACAAAATGAATGTACGCTTTTTATTTGTCCATTTATTCTGCCTGAAGACCAGTTGCGAAAAGCACGAAAATCAAATGTTTTGCACTTGAATATTCTCCGTTAAGTTTTTCTGTCTTGCCCAGACTTGTCAGTCAGATGGTGTCTTTGTTTTGTAAAAAAAACTGTCAATTTGTCAGCTTATACATAGTGGCATGTAAATGTCTGGGGACTTTGAGGTCTCCCCCTCCCTCTAAGGAAAAACACCAGCTCCTCATAAAGTCTTGCCCTGTGAAAACATCTACAGCATGTTCATAATGACTGCATGATGGTGGAAGTGCTCTTGCCTTCTCCACAAGGTCCCTGGTTCAAACCCATCGATGCAGTGTTCTCTATGTACATCAGGACTTTGTACCGTGAAGGACCGGGCAGACCAAACGGTCCCCCCGAAAAATCAGTCCACCCTGCCTTCACTTGCGTCATTTCAGACCACAGCAGCTCATCTGAGACCGACTCTCTACACCCAAAGCAATCGAAGGGAATAATGTGATTATTAACCATCTGATGACAAAGTAAAACCTCTTAAATCATTCTGAAGTCAGTTTTAAGCAGAAACAAGGTGATAATCGGCTCAATTTGCTATAGACGCACAGAAATGACGTAGGCGCTGCAGCATGTCAGACATCTGCCTTGCTGCTGTGGCGCCCTGAGCGAGCCGTCATCTTTTATTCTGAAATAATGCTGAATTTATGTGGAAATGATTGTTGTACAAAAACCTCAGATATCTATCACTGAGATAGATGATGACTGGAGTGCAGGTTTAAAGTAAAAGGGAGGTCATAATCGGTGGATCACAGCTGGCGCTTAGAAATGATGATGATGCTGCCGCTCCAAAATGATGCATGTGCAGTGACGGCAGGGCGGACTGATTTTTAGGGGGAACTGTTTGGTCAGCGACACCGATGTAAAACCATGCAGAGGCATACCATATCAGTAAAGGCCAGAAGAGGTGTAGCTGTTAACAAAACATATAGTTCACTGTTGTAAAGCCATGAACAGGAACAATAAAATAAGACATACCATTTTGCTTCATATTTTAAAAAAGAACCTGAAGCACAAGGAACCGCTGCTTATGATCCTTAATGAAAACAGGGTGTTCAGTGTTTTAAATACTTGGACAGTCTGCAAAGGTATGTCCTGCTTACCTAAATTTAAGTAGTTACCTAAATTTAAGTAATGTACCATACCCACTTAGTAGGGTTACCCCATGTGTCTGCGCCCTTGTAATGCATGAGGGTCCCCAAGGCTAAATTTAAACAAACAAAAAAACGAGAGCAAGGTGGATTCAAGTTTGTAATTACAAATTCTTTTTGAAAAGATCAGGACTTCTGCATTATCTGGTGAGAGGGTAATGATAACTGCAAACCTCTTTCAAGATGAGCACATTAGTTTGAATGAGTAGACTCGAAGTGGGGATAACCTTTTCAGCCTCCATAGCTGTGCTCTCGTCGTGCAAAGTGAGCTTGCGCTGGACACGTCCTCAGTGATGGGTTTGGAGCGTTTTTCCTGTGCTACTTGTTTCTTTGGGAACGTTTCCGTGCCAAATCCAGGCCTGGCATATGTACCACAGTATTTTCAGCGATTACGTGTGGGCACAAATGTTTCTTGAAATGGTGCCTAGGATTGGGTATTGAGAACCGGTTCTTTTCGGGTATCGTTAATAAATGATTCAATCCACCGACATCAATGGCCTTTTTGCTTAACAATTCCCTTATCGGTCCTTCAGAGCAGCCATTGTTTTTGATGGTGTTTGTCGGGAAAATTATAATTTCTCTATGTTGATTGCATACCCTGCAGCAGCTCTGTAATCAACTGCTTCTGCAGCGCGACACTGCCTCGAAGCTTGAACCAATGAAGCAGTGTTTCAATTCTGTTCTTCAGAAGCGCCAAATCTGCTTCTTAACCCCTCTCAAAGCCATTAAAATGTCAATCGCGAGTCACTTTTCTGCGGATTAAAGTCACTAACTGGGACTCTTGTCTTGTTGCAGTCAAGAAACAAGAATCGTCTTGCGTTCCGTTCACACAGCTTCAAACTCTGTGCCGCTCTCTGCTGAGTCAAGTTACAGTCTGGCCAGAATTAATAACTTAAAAGCGAATCGTCGCTTGAAATAAAATGACACCTCTTTCCAAATGTTGTAATACAGACAAAAAACAGACTGAAATGTTTTTTCCTCCCAAAATGAGACGTGCAGCACAGCCAGCTGCAAGAGCTCAGCTCAGATGTATGGAGTGAGATTCATGCCAGTAATGTCTGAAAGGAAATGCTTTTGACAAAAACTACAGATTTTATTTCTATTTATGTACAGAGATCAAGGATTCACTGACCAATTTCATATTTATTTGCTTTAAGACTCAATAAAATGTTGACATAGAAAACCTATAAAGTCTACTTTTAGTACACAGAAAATTCACAAGAGGTATCGATAAGGAATCGGATCGACAAGCGAATCGATAATGGTATCGATCGATAAAATCTTATCAATACCCATCCCTAACACTGCCGTGGTTACAGAACACTTTTCGAAAAGGACAGAAATCATTATATAGGGAAAGTTTAGTTTCCGTGTGGGCAAGGCATAAAATATCTTTGTGTGCGTGCGCTTTTCAAATTTACTTGTTCTCAGGTGTGAACACATCAGTTGACAGTTACTTTGTCATCTTAAGTTACGTCAGCTTCACTGTTGTACTGCACAGTGCAACACAGCTTCATCTTCATGCTGGAGGAGAACACACGCACTCAACACATTAAATCTTCTTGCTCTATTTTGCCAGAAGGAACATGAGACCTAAGCGCCCCCCCACCCCCGCTGTAACATAGTCCTCTTCTATTACACTACCATGAAGTAGACCCCCACAAACAAAATTCTCCCTACTGTTAACAGATGTTTTCATGCCACTGTAATAGCTGAATTGAGATTTTTTGTCACGTCCTTGGGATAGAAGGGTTAAGACACCAGCATCATATCAAAACCTTCAGCCATGCTCATGGGCTGTCGAGGAATGGGATCACTGTAAGAATGTGGATGCTTTTTTTTTCCTTTAACTTTTTTCATTGAGGCAGAGTGATTTGCATTGAAATGTGAACATTAACAAAGTATTTCTAAAGCAATGTTTTTATTTTGTCTATTTTAATTGCAGTTTTTGATTTTTGACGAGTAGAAATCAGTTCATTACTGGATTTCCCCCCCCCCCAGTTTGCTGTTTGGCATTATCTTTAATGTATGGTTCCCTAGATTGATGCTTGTTCAGGCCGCTGAAGCATCTTGACGTCTTGACAGCTGTTTAGCACTTAACAAGCTGTACCTTTATTTTATTTTGTGAAGGTGATTGTTTACAACTCTGTTCAGAAATATCCCTCCCTTCCCTGTTTTGTTTCTCCTCTCACTGAATACCTTGGTACAACTTTAATTTTTTTTTTTCAATGTGTGATACACATTTGTGCTGCTTATGGATATAATTGCCTTTCTTGTATTTAACAACGGGGAACTAGAATGTCACCATGTATATGTATGTACACATAATGACTGGTTATGTTGGGAAAGCAAAGCAGATTTTTAGTATGTTAACTAGTGAGTTAAGAGTATTAAGTAGCAGTTCAGAAACGCTCTGTAGAATTACCAGTTCACTCCAGTTTACGGTGCATTGGTTGTCAGATGTCCAAAGTAGATGGTCGTTTTGTATATAATTTTTTTTAATCAAGTGATTTATTGCACATTTTGGATACAGTTTGTGTTGTTTTTTTTTTGTATCTGCTAATTATAAATTATAATTAAAAATTATATTACAAAGTTTTCTTCTTTTTTTTGTTTTGTTTAGAATTTAGTAGTTGATAATTAAGATACAAAACAAAAATCATGATGTTGGACTTGTAATGGTTTAAGAACAACAAAAAGCACTAGATAATACGTATATAAATTTCCAGTTTGTTAGGGCTGATCATTTGTAGATTTGCAAAGAACTAAGCATGACATTACCAACCTGCCTCCTAGATTCATAAGCTCTGCGTGTCTATTGTTTCAAATAGGCTCCTATGTGGGGTTTTGGCTGTTGGCCATACGCAGTCGATGAGTCGTTATGAGAATATCCTACATGTAGGCAGCGTCATTTTAAAACTGAGTTCACAATTTTATTTTGCAAAAGAAAATCCAGTAGTAAACATTAGCGTTACCTCTTACTGATGTGTACAAGCCTGTAGAAAAGCAATCATTTGGCTTGTTTTTTATTAGGCTGATTGGTTTCAATGCTTTTCCTGGTTACCATGGTAATCATGTGACAGTCTATTTCCCAAGTTGGATTTAGTGGAAATTCAAACACAGATGCACACCTGCAAAGATTTGTTACAGGTTAGAGTATTTGCAGTTTAGTAGCAGGGCTTGATAACAGACCATACTATAGATGAACTGATGAAACCCACCTCTGACAGTAAAATCTGTAATGAACCGAGAGACTGTGGAAACCAGGAACGGATGGTGTGGCGTATGTTATTACTGAGTGGCATGGTGTGCAAATGGAAAAGACACAATGACTCATCCACTAACTGAAGCTGCACTCCGGTAAGTGCAATGAGAAGCGGACAAAACAAACCTCAAACCCAACAAGAACAAAGTGAATCCTAAAATCTGCAGGTTTTTTTCTCTGATCCATTTACAGTGCATCTGGAAAGTATTCAGTGCTTCACTTTATCCACATTTTATGTTACAGCCTTAATCCAAAATAGAGTAAATTTTCTCCCTCAAAATTCTACTCAACACCCCATAATGACATGACATCTTTTTCTTTTTTTTTTGCAAATTTATTGCAAACTAAAATCTCAAGTATTAAGTATTTGCACCTTTGGCTGCAATTACAGCCTCAAGTCTTGAAAATGTCACAAGCTTGGCACACCTATCTTTGAGAAATTTTGCCCATTGCTCTGCAGCACCTCTCAAGCTCCATCAGGTTGGATGGGGAGTGTCGGTGCACAGCCATTTTCAGATCTCTCCGAGATGTTGACTTGGATTCAGGTTTGGGCTCTAGCTGGGCCACTCAAGGACGTTCAGAGTTGTCCGGAAGCCACTCCTTTGATATCTTGAGTGTGCTTAGGGTCACTGTCCTGCTGAAAAATGAAATGTCACCCCAGTCTGAGATCAAGAGTGCTCTAGAGCAGGTTTTCATCCAGGATGTCTGTACAATGCTGTACATTCATCTTGCCTTCAATCCTGGCTAGTCACAGTAGTTCCTACCGCCAAAAAAAAAACATCCCCACAGCACGATGCTGCCGCCACCATGCTTCACTGTAGGCATGGTGACTGGGAGAGTTCAATCTTTATCTTACCAATAGCCACATAAGCCTATACCTTGCACAGTCACTCAGTTTTTGAGAACTGTCTGCTCTATGCAGATTTACCATAGAGTGCCATACTGTTTGTAATTAATGTAAATAAAAGTCCGACATTCAGTGGCAGCTTTACCATCAGAGAGCCTCGTCCACAACTACCACAAAAGACTCCAAGTTGTCATTGATGTTAAAGGGGGCAATACAAGGTATTAAGAACAGGGGTATGCAAACTTTTGATCAGGGTCATTTTGGTAGTTTCTGTGATTATGATTTTAAACAGTGGTTTGACAATAAATGACTTCACCCAACCGCTGCCCATGAGTGGGGAAAAAACAGTTTCTGGCGTTCATATTCTCTGAAAAATGCCCCCCCCCCCCCCCCCCCCCCCAAAAAAAAAAATTCTGCCAGAATTCTGCCAAACTTTTGAGCACAACTGTATGCACTGTTAAATTTTTTTTTTTTTTTTTTTCTGTTATTCACACGACTTTAAACTTAGACCTTTGGGATAAGCACCGGCACAGTGGATCTTGGGGCCTATATCGGACTGGGTTCTACTCAACACAGACTATTTTTTGAAAGCAACCAATGAACCAGGGGTCTTGTGCAAAGACTTGTGTGGATTTCCTACTAAAACATGGTGTATGCCAAAACTCAGAAACTGGCATAAGGACAAAAATATTCAGCTGTATGGAAGTATGCATAGGCATGGATCCATGCACGTTCCGTTTGTACAGCCCGTTGAACGTGGAATTAAGTGTGGAACCAAACTCCTCCCTGACCACGCCCTATTTAAGGGTGATTCTTTAACTACGGGCACTATTGGCCTTGTAAATGTAATTTCCACCACACCATTGCCTTACAATATAAAGCGCCTTGGGGCAACTGTTTGTTGTGATTTGGCACTATATACATGTGCTCTGATGTCACTGTTTATCTCCATAGAAACTACCCAAACAGTCTTTCATACAAACTGTTTAGGGACATTACAGTGTTGTGGTGGAAATTACGGCAATAGTGTGGGACAACTACATTTTGTTTAAAAAAAATCAACAGTTGTGTGACATTGAATACCCCAATTATGTTTTGATTATTTTACTGATATTTTATTCAGAGATATTTTAAAACATTAGAAAAAACGTTTCTTTACCATTCATTTTTATCATTGAAGATCAAAAGTCTGGGTGTGGGACAAGCACAAAACGGCAATATTTGCATATAATGATGCTGAAAAAAGGTGAAAAAGTCATCATAGACTACTCGAACAAATTTCTTAACACACTTTCATTGTAAAGATAACTATAGAAGTGTGAAATGTCCCCTTTTTTTCTGTTTTTCATATATGATCCAAGGACATAAGTGCCCGTAGTCTAAGAATCACCCTTAAATATACAATTTTATGTAAATAAGCCCTTTGAGGAGGGATTCCCAACATCACATCAGACAACATGAACACAGGAAGGAAATTATGTGGAGACACGCAGGGACAGTTTATTCAGTACGCTGTTAAACGGATTAATCATGAAACTGGAAAAATGCGTGAGCTACGGAGCATGTGTGTGTAAGGCCGACACGCAGAACAGCACACGCACACTGATGTTAAAAAGGTGAGGCACGCCTCTGCTGACAGTGTGACGTTCACAATTTACATCGGCGTTTGTTGACAAATACGGAACACAGGAAGACTGTTGAGAAGCTCTGCAGCTCACATCAAGCAAAAATAAAAATTTAATAATATGCCTCACAGCAAGAAGGTCGTGGGATTGCTTCCTGCCCTCTCAGTGTGGAGCTTGAATCTTGCCTACATGGGTTTCCTCTGGGGACTCCAGGTTCCTCCCACAGTCAAAAACATGCTTATTTAGGGTCTGCTCCTTTCTCTGCCCCTGACCAAGGCAGCCTCTCCACATCTGGAATTGGTCCCCAGGTACTGAACTGTGGCTGCCCACTGCTCCTAGTGGTTGGATTGGTTAGGATGGGTTAAAAGCAGAGGACAAATTTCATTGTATGTACAATGACGATAAATGCCTGTATTATTAGATGGGGCAAAGCAGGCTAATTGTAATAATAAACACATTTGAATGCGCACATGCCCAATGCATGTTTCCATGGTCATTTCACTTTTGATACATCTGATCACTGGGCGGAGATGGACGTACGCCACGTTTTTGTGTGTAAGCAAGCTTTGTACATGAAGCCCCTGGTCTTTAATTTGAGAATGGGCCAAGGATGCAAAAAAATACTGCAGCTTTTGGTATGTATGTATGTTTGTTTGTTTGTTTGTATTTATTGCAGAGATGGCCCAGGCAGCTTTTAAACGCTGTCACGAGTCTGGGGGATGATTAGCAGCATTGCTACCACTCTTGCTGAAACTCGACTTGGTTTCACGCCGGCGATACACTGAGTTCTTGTGTTGTTGAGGAGGGAGGGAGGTGGAGTAACGGTGTCAGGTTGGACTTGAATCTGCTGGAACATGGCCTGCATGACAATGAGGAGCCGAGCTTTAACTGCTGCGTCTGACAGGCCTCTCCAGGCATATGAAGTAAAGATACACAACTGTTTACTCTCTTTGCCCGGTTGGGGATGATTTATTCATAGCGCACACACGGTCCTGTGTCACGGAGATGCTTCCATCATAAAATGACTCATCTCTTCCTTCCACTCTATACATTAAAAAAAGATTGTCAGATTTTTAAAGTTATTTCTCAGAATTCAACAGAAGAGGTTTTACATCATTATGAGAGCAGAGTTAGTTGTGACGGCATCTTTAGTTTTTCCTGCAAACATTTACACTTGCCCTATTCAAGTTAAGTACTTGGTACCCAGGATGTTGCCTATTACCAGCCTTGCTTCACCTGAATGCAAGAGTATTTGTAGAGAAGCAGTCACTTGTCAAAATGTCATGTCTTGTTTCAGCAAACATAACAATGACAAGTTGGGGGAGGGGATCTTGATGAATCAGAACAAGTTTTTGCTTTGAAAACACTAGCGCAGTGCCCGTAGGAAGTTTGTATTCCTATAGAAAGGTGGGAGCTAAAAAACTAAATTAAAAAAGACAATCACCAGGGGCCTCATGTACAAAGCGTGCTTAGGCACAAAAACTTGCCGTACGTCCGTCTCCATGCCAACTTTCACATGTATCAAAAGTGAAATGCGAGGTGCGTCACGCAAAAATCCTGGCTGGAGTATGCATGTTTCTACAGCTATTGTTCCAATGTGGGCATGTAAAGGTAATGCTGGGAACCGTTAATAGTATGAAAACAAGAACTCATCAGAGTGATGTGCACATCAGAGACTGTGATGAGTAATTAACGCACCCACGTGTTTGCAATTATATGGATGGATATGAAAGCATGCACAAAATGATGCGTAAATGGCACTAACAGGCTGTGTTAGCGTTGTTAAAGCACCTTGCAAATAGTAAAATTCGACATGAGCTTGTACTCAGGGAATGTGAGGATTTACTTGCAAATGACGATAACTGGCTCAGAAACCGTTTTCAATTACCAAGGCCACTGTTACTGGAGTTGAGCACAGTACTGCGGTCGGTGTCGCCGACTGAATGGTGCCCCCTAAAAATTGGTCCGCCCTGCCTTCACTGGGCATGCATCTTTAGCCGTTGTTCACCGATTATCACATTGTTTCTGCTTAAAACTACACTTCAGTCATCTATCTCAGTGACAGATGTGAAGCTTTTGTATAACAATCATTTCCACATAAATTCAGAATTATTTCATAATAAAAGAAGGAGGAAGCGATCAGAGCGCTGCAGCTACACGAGCTGTTAGCTAATGTGGTCACTGCGCGCCGGTCATTTCAAAGCGTGATGGAGTATGGTATAACAACCAATGATTTATAAAGGAATCAGGGGTGCCCAAACTTTTGCATACAACTGTATCATGTCCCACATTTGACAGTGCATGTCACAGCACAAACCAAGCGTGAAGCCAAAGGAATTGTCTGTAGACCTCCGAGACAGGATTGTCTTAAGGCACAAATCTGGGGAAGGGTACAGAAACATTTCTGCTGCTTTGAAGGTACTGATGAGCACAGTGGCCTCCATCATCCGTAAATGGAAGGGTTCTGATCCATGAGGACTCATCCTAGAGTTGGCCACCTGTCTGAACTGAATAATCAGGGGAGAAGGACCTTAGTCAGGGATGTGACCAAGAACCCGATGGTCACACTGTTGGAGCTCCAGCATTTCTCTCTGGAGAGAGGAGAACCTTCCAGAAGGACAACCATCTCTGCAGCAATCCAGTGCCCAGACGGAAGTCCTTCTTAGTAAAAGGCACATGGCAGCCTGCCAGGAGTTTGCCAAAAGGCACCTGAAGGACTCTCAGACCATGAGAAACAAAATTCTCTGTCTGATGAGAAATTTAACAATGACAAAAATTAACAGAGAGACTAGTCAGGATTGAGGGTAAGATGAATGCAGATAAAGATGAATGTACAGAGACATCCTGGATGAAAACCTGCTCCAGTGTGTTATTGACCTCAGACTGGCTCGATGGTTCATCTTTCAGCAGGACAGTGACCCTAAACACACAGCCAAGACATCAAAGGAGTAGCTTCAGGACAACTCTGGGAATGCCCTTGAGTGGCCCAGCCAGAGCCCAGATCTGAATCTGATTGAACATCTCTGGAGAGATCTGAAAACACCTGTGCAGCAATGCTCCCCATCCAACCTGATGGAGCTTTGAGAGGTGCTGGAAAGAGGAATGGACAAAACTGCCCAAAGGTGTGTCAAGGTTGTGGCATCATATTAAAAAAGACTTGAGGCTGTAATTACAGCCAAAGGTGCATCAACCAAGTATTGAGCAAAGTGTATGAATATGCATGACTCCTTTGTTTTTTATTATTAATAAATCCCCCCCCCCACACACACAAATTTTTTTCATGTTAACATTATGGGGTGTTGTGAATATAACTTTGAGGGGGGAAAATGACTCCATTTTGGAATAAGGCTATAACATATAAAAATTTTGAAAAAGTGAAGTGCTATGAATACTTTCCAGATGCAGTGTAAGTCATGGTTTATTTTACTTCTTTGGTATGTCCTGCAATTTATATACAAAAAAAAAAAAACTTCATTATTAATAATAACTACTTGTACAGGGCTTTCAAGGAATAAAAAAAACAAATAAGGATGGTGTTAGTAGTAAGCTTAGACCTGACTTGTGTGAAGTGCCCTGAGGCAACTCTGTTGTACTTTGGTGCTATATAAATTAAAATAAATTGAAATTGAAAAAATAAACTCCAGTAATGACAGTAAATGCCATTAATAAAAACACTACAACAGTGCAATAAATAAATAAAAATCACAAACTAAAGAGCTGAAAATACAGAAAACAGCGGGACTTATGCTCTGGAAAACTGGGTAATCACATCAGTTAAAACGGGCAGAATGTCTGACATACACGCTCTGACTGCTGCTGTGGTTTACATTTAGTTGACAGATTATCCTTTCAGTGTGAATATCAAACCGATGTTTGCATTTCTTTTGGTGCACAATGCCAACACAGAGGTGCTCATTTGTGAGCAAATCTCTTCTCAGTGTGGATCTTACTTTGGAAGCATCACTTCAGAGAATCCATCCATCACGTCTGTGGCTTCAGATTGATGATCTATTCCTGCCATCTGGTGCGCTGTGTGGCGCACCCATTTCTCACCTACAAACAGGGATGATGTTGACAGCTTGAATTAGGTAGCAAACACATATATATTGCTTTAAATTGTCATGCCAGGAAAACATCAGTGGGTCCGGCTGGTAATGATGGAGCTGAAGTTACCTGCTGGCAGCAGATGTCTTTCATCCAAAAGCCAAAAGTTCAGTTCTGTTAATGCTTGTGATCTCAGACCAGCCGTGCCATACGCCACTGAGACCTTCTTCTCCATCGATCACGCTTTAGATGCCCCCAAACTCCAATTAGCTCTATATGAGAAGGGACACCCTTCATCATTGCCATGTCCCTGCTGGTACAATGACATGGCATGTGTTAGGATCATTCTTCACTGTTTATTATGTATTCAATGAGAGTATGTTTGTTTGACGTTCATCTTACTGGTGATCACTTTACTGTGCTGTTTTCCGCTTTTTCAAAATTCCTTTCATCACAGGCCTCACTCAGTTTTATTTTTGTTACTTTTAATTTCACCCAGTTGCTTGGGATTACCTTAGCAGAATCCGGTAGAGATCTGGATTTGGCAGTTTTTACGCTGGGTACCCTTCCTGAGCTCCAGTACTAGGGTGATTCTCAGACTACGGGCACTTATTATGTCCTTTGATCATATTGTATGAAAAAGAAAAAAGGGGACATTTCACACTTTTATAGTTATCTTTACAATGAAAGTGTGTTAAGAAATTTGTTCTAGTAGCTTTTGATGACTTTTTCACCTTTTTTCAGCATCATTATAGGCAAATATTGCCGTTTTGTGCTTGTCCCACACCCAGACTTTTGATCTTCAATGATAAAAATGAATGGTAAAGAAATGTTTTTTCTAATGTTTTAAAATATCTCTGAATAAAATATCAGTAAAATAATCAAAACATAATTGGGGTATTCAATGTCATACAACTGTTGTGATTTTTTTAAACAAAATGTAGTCCCACACTATTGCCGTAATTTCCACCACAACACTGTAATGTCCCTTTAAACAGTTTGTATGAAAGATTGTTTGGGTAGTTTCTATGGAGATAAACAGTGACATCAGAGCACATGTATAAAGCGCCAAATTACAACAAACAGTTGCCCCAAGGCGTTTTATATTGTAAGGCAATGGCGTGGTGGAAATTACATTTACAAGGCCAATAGTGCCCGTAGTTAAAGAATCACCCACTAATCAGGATCTAGTCTGTTTAACTTCAGTGTATGGCTGCACTGTCCTCAGTCAAATTAAGCAAATCCTATATAGGCCCTGAGACCTATTGGTTACTTGTGCTTATCTCTGAATTTCGTAGCATGAGAGTCTACGACTCCCCCTGGACAGGATATTGCTCCAACACAGGTTACTTCCACAGCCAAAACCATTACAACTGGGAGGGAGAACAGTTAGCAAGAGCGGGATTCCAGCTCTACTGAGCTTCCTGTTGTAAAGGCAAAAAGTTATCAAATAAAATGTTCTTAACTGTGTGACTACAGTGGTACAAACCACATGGGCTGCAAGATTGCATTGGCAAGTGAGCCCAGTCCAAAAGTGATCGCTTCACATGACCCCGACTCCAAGGTGCCGGGAGAAAAGGTAATTTAATTCAAAGGTAACCATTAGTTCTTTCTCGATACTAGGTAATAGTGCACATGCTCATGGAGACAATAAGGTAGACAGCAATTTAACATTTGACCAAAATGATTGACGCCTGGGTGACCTTACTAGGGCAATTGTGGACACCAGTGTGTGTGCCACATTTGGTCCAAATTGGGCTGAAAATCAATTAGTTTAACCTTTGCCAAAATTAATACTTTCAGAACAAGTTTAGGATGAACATTCATTGGTACACAAAGTTTGGTAGAAATTAGCAAAAGTGTCTGCGAGGCGCAAGCCAGCAAACAGATGGGTGATCTTGAATCCAGTGATTGACTTTTGGAAAATTTGACCTTGAGTCCACCCCCATGCCAAGTATGGTGGCAATTGAAGTCTAAAAACTTATATTTTGACAGTAGACCATAATGAACTTGATCCCAATGATTGACTTTTGGTCAGCTCCAGAATCCACCTCCATATGTGTGCTGATATGGGACTTTGCCAAAACCTCAATGGAAATTGTGGGGTTGCCCATTATCCACATTGCATGGGTGGTGGAAAGCAACCAACAGACCTAGGAGGAGGAGGAGAAGAAATAAACAATTTCTCAAATTATAGTATGATGTCTCCCACATCTGTGTGGGGTCAGTATGCTAAATTAATTAATTGTTTCTTTTTTTGGGGGGGGGGGGGGCTGTTTTTACAGCCAAATGTTTTCTTCAGTCTTGGTCTGGGCTTATAACCAAGATCCTTGTTTTGCTGAAGGCAGAGGTGGGACGGAGTCACTGTCATGTCATTCTCAAGTCATCAATCTGCATGTCCCAAATCAAGTCTCAAGTCAGCTTGCAAACAATCGGTGGTCATGGTGACTTGAGACTTGACTTGGGACTTGCTGATTCATGACTTGAAAGTAACTTCATGGTGGCATTGTCTCACCTCTGGCTGAAGGACTGGTCTAATCTCCAACTGTGGTCTTCTCTGGTAATCAATAATTTTTGCTGTATTGTCTGAATTACAGTCAACCTTAGATGGCTGATATGATTGTATTTTAAACTATTATGTTGTTCTTTCAAGGTTTGGGATGGGGTCATTGACCCGGAGCGGTTCTGTGGGAATGGTAGATGTAGTGACATGAGGCACCAGTGTATTTTCCCAGGTTTGAATTTGTCACTGTAATTCAATAACTATGCTACCTTTAACTTGGCCAACCTTCTGCTAGAGGTTTTTACCCCTTCTGTTTCTTGATAACTCAAAAACTAAAGCAAGTCCTATACAGGCCCTGAGACACATTGGGCTGGTGCATATTTCTGGACATGGTAGTGTGAAGTAGATGAGAATGAGCAACTCTTGTTCTAGGAGGTCTTTCTTCCCTGCCACTGCCCCCTGAGTGATTGAGGGTGAACCAATGGCAGCATTGCGGCAATAAAAGCAACTGGACACTGTACTTCATGCTGAAATAAATTTTGAAGCTAACATTGATGGAGTCTGTAAAAAGGCAAATCATCAGTTGTTCTTTTGAAGGAAGTTATGGAGTTTTAACGGGGATTGGACACAGATTAATTTTTTTCTTTTATTCTCTTTTAGTCTCACCGTCCATGACTCACATGAGAGATCAGTTTCAGCAGAGTTGCGGCTCAGGGCACAGTGTAAACACACCTTGTGAAGTATGGACAATAAGACATCGGGGCACAGCAGAAGTCTGTCACAGGTGCTACACCTCCTCTAGATAACCCTCTCAACTTGGGAGAACATGTCATCATAATAATCACCTGTGAACTCGCTGGATCAACACCATCCACATCCTTGCTTGCCATTTTTTACATGCGCTGTGAGACGCCAGACCTCTGTTGGCACCGTGGTGCATTCTGGGAATTGCAGGGGGCCGCCAGTAGGATTATGGGAAATGTTAATTTACCAAATTGCGTTTGTTCTCACTTTCCCTATAATTTTCTGGGTTGGTGTATAAGTCTTAAAAATAGGAACAAATTGGGCAAAATTGTCAAGTTGCGATGGTAAATGTCTGGTCTTACATTTCATGATCTGTGGCACCTGTATGAGGTAAACATCTCTGGCTCAGGCAACCTTTTTGGACCCTCACCATCCATTATAGGCTGAGTTTAAGATGCTAGCAAGGGGGCCGAGGTTCAATCCCCCCAGAAGGAGTACTAATACATTCTGCCGCTTAAAAAAAATTGTCCCTTGCCTTTTTGATGATTTGTGGTGACAGTGTGTGTGGATTTTCAACATAATGTATTTGTTGTATTGTTTTTATTTGTGCTGATGCCTGCCTGCAAAACAAATTGTCCCTCCAGGACACTAATGTTTACGCTACTCTGTCTTTACTGTGTTAGATGCTTCCATCTCCTGAATTTACACTGTTATGGATGACAAAAATTTGGGCAAAATGATGGCACATTAGAAGGATTAATGATCAAATTTCAAGAACGGGGTAGCACTTGATGAGGATAGTTGCCTTCATACTCCTTCATGGTTTTGAATGATTTATTTTGGTGAACATTTGTGTTTAATTATTCCTTTTGTCTTTTTTTAAGCCATGTTCAAAATGACATCTATCCACCTGTCCCACAGAGCCACCTGCTCAAAAACTGACATTGTTTAAAAAAAAAAAAAACCTGGTGAGAAAAACGATCCAATCCCAGAACAAATGCCGTCTGCTAAAAGAGGTAGAGGCAGAACATTTTAAAATATTTTAGGACATTTCAAGACAGGATGTTATAGTTATTACAAAATGTAGCATTGAACCTATTCTGGTAGCGTTCTTGCCTTAGTGGTTCAATGCTCAGCCATACCTCAGTCTTCTCGTACATCTGAAGTTCCATCAGAAGGGCCACCCTGGGTAAAATGTGGCAAATCAGCATACTTCACCGGACACACTGGTGAAGTGACAGAATCCCACACTGTTGAAATGATTCTGGATTTGTAGTATTGCGTTGTAACTGGTCTAAAATGGAGATGCATTTATGACCTCAGTGTTGTGGGCTGGGGTGTTTGGCTGGCTTGTTTTTGTTTTCTGTTTCTCCCACCAGGTGGTATGCGTTCAGGACTGAGTGGCTGACGTGGGGCTGAGTTTGAGGACCTCACCCTGATCACCTGAGGCTTGTTATCACGTGCAGTTCATCAGGACTCACAGCTGTGGTGCATCTGTCTTGATCAGGGCATGTTGCATTTAAACCTGGAATACACAGTGTGTATTTGCCAGAGACTTGACTTTGTGACCAGACGTGTAAGGTCGACGTTGGGAGAACAATCTCACCACTACGGATGCAGAGACCGCTACAGGTTTGACGCCACGGTCTGTGAAAGAGGATTGGGTGAGGTCTCACGCTCTTCAGCACACTTCCTGAGGTATTTTGGTTTTTGTGACTTTCATGAAGTAAAGTCAGTAAATTTGGTGTCCCTCACACCTTGTTATATTGAGCTGTTATGCTATGCTAATCGTCTAAATCAGCTTCTACTGCAGTGGAGTTTTGAACTGAGTTGTTCCGTGCCTGCGGGGAGAGAAGCTGATTTTACATTTAGGCCAGGAAGTGTTTTGCTGATTGTGTGCACCTTTTGAACTGTCTCTCTGTGTGGAGAGTGTTGGACTCACCTTACGGTTTCTTCTTTCACAGACTCGGTTTGTCGCGGCCACCTGGGGGGGTGTCGGCGGGGTCCTTGGGTCCAGAATTGCTGTGGCTCCGGTCCTTTTGCGCTGCTGGGAGCGTGCCATTTTTCCACCTCGCCAGACCATTGACTTTTGGGTTATCACTTAATACACTATGTTAATTAAAACTTGTTTTCCTTTGAACCGTGCTCTGCTTCTTTTATGCTGGGTCCTGTCAAACGCTGGGTCGGTTCTCCGCCCGCGTCCGACACATAACACTCAGGGCAGTTTCGTTTCAGTTTATTTCATTTACATATCACCAAATCACACAAGTAAGGTCTAACCTTACCCACCCCAGGTGGCATAAAGACAACAAATAGAGGATAATTTGTCAGCATTAAGCAACAAGAGCAAAGTCAAGAAGTGGTAGGGAGCTAAGTAGCAAGGTATAATCTAGATTTAAATATGCTCCTATTAAATTAGATAGCAGGGATTCCTTTTTGGCTAACCTGATAGTGCATTGGATTCATGAGTGGGAAGTCTTGTGCTTGAATCTCACCATCCTCATATATTGCTCACTTAAAAATTAGGTTTTGATGGCAGGATGTTGCAGTTGACCAAAGTCACATGCAAAGGCGTTTGTTTTTATGAAGAAAGGCACCTGTGACCTCAGGATGAAGTCAATCCTGTTGGGGAAATACATGAAATATGTTCCTTCTTGCTTGGCTTGTGGGGGTTCCCCTTTGGCCTACCTGGTAGAACATTGGTCTCAGAAGTGAGAAGTCTAGCACTTTGTTCCCACCAGAAGGCACAAAAATATATCACTCGGGTACACTTACGTGAATAACAAAAACGACAAGCTTGAAGATGACATAGGTGAGTATTTTAAAATTATTTTAATCACATTAAAAGTGTCAAATATTAATTGAGAGAATGTTAGAAATGCAATATCCTTCAAATAGCTCAGTTTGATATATTGAATGGAATGAATTTTTCACAAAGTGACTTTTTACAATTTAGAATAATTCTCCTTACTTGAGTGATATGAGTTAACTAAACTTATGTGGTTAATCCCACTTGATTTCCTCAAAGTGAGGTAGTCCAACAAACCCATCAAGTTTAACAGTAGATAGGAAATGTTCCAGTCTTCATCAAAGACTGGTTGTGGCTGCTTAATCAACATGGACCAGTCCCCAAAAGGTACATCTGTTCTACGTCAGATCCAGCACTCTCTGAAAACAGGTTCTACTGCCATGACCTACTTCTATGGAGGGTTTTGTTTTTTTCAGTATGGTCCAAGGTCTTTACAGCATGATGCTTTTGTTCATGCTAATTTGCACAGTTTTTGAAATGGTTTAAGCTCTTGCTCAAGGACAGTGTGACATGCAAGGTTACAAAGAAATTGAATGACTGATCTTATTTTATGAACAAGCAGAGGACCTTGCAAATGGTGCAGTCTGACGTGAGCGTGTATTCAGGGAATGTGAGGATATACTTCCAAATGAGGATAAGTGGCTCATAAATCGATTTTTGATTACCAAGGCCACTGTGACTGGAGTTGTCCACAGAACTATGAACAGCCCAGAGTGCAATATCATGTGGACCCAGGTGATTAGTGCAGCAGATAAGTGAATATTTACTGAGGGATCCTTGAAATGGTGATGCAAGCACCAAATTTGGTACACATACTCCTTAAACATTACTCTTTTACAAATGCCATGGCCACATGAACTTTCAATAAGGGCCAAGAAGGGGTCAGTTGAAGAATTGCACAGGGGTCAAAAATTAAAAATGCTCCAATCATATTGAAAGGTAAAAGTAAGTCCCTTTGGCTGCTCCCTTGTTTGCAGTCGGGGTCACCACAGCAAATCCAAGGTAGATCTGCACGTTGAATTGACACAGGTTTTACGCTGGATGCCCTTCTTGACGCAACTCCACATTACATGGAGAAATGTGGCAGGGTGGGATTTGAACCCGGAGCCTTCTGAACTCCAGAAAGCTTGGACCTTAGCCTTGTTCCAGGAAAATCCCAAACTTAGATGCTCAGGGTCTGATACTGCAAAGATTACAACATTGTTCACAAAGTCAAGGTCAGGTAAATCTTTCGTCCATTAAAAGGCATCTACGTATGCCGCTGGTTTCAAGTCAACTTTATTTGTCAATTCTGCAATACATACACAGACATATTGGGAACTGAAATTTCATTACTCAGTCTCCCGGACAACAAAGAGTAAAAAAAAAAAAAAAAAAAAAAGCAGAGCTGTCTTTTCTTGTGTGCAAGAGGTATCACAGTACAGTAAGAATATAAATGTGCATGGAGTATGTAAGCAGTCTTTGAAGATATGTTCAGTGTTTGTGAGATGGGTGTCAGGCGTAAGAAGTCAGTGGTTTCCACAATGCTACCCAACTCCCAGTTCATCCAAGCCCTAAAAGGTAGGAGCCAGAACACATCCTACATAAATTCCAGTTTTCACTGGTAAAAGTTAAGTTTGTACCTCTGTTCTATACACCAATCACAGTATCTGTGCATAGAATGGCTATATGATCTTCAACAACAACCTGGGCATCCAACAAATTTTCGCGATGTCCCAGAGAGCAGCCCAACTTTCAACTAAGTTGGATCTAGATCAGCTCAAAACTTTGAGTTATTTTGTTCAAACATTTACAGACTCTAATCTCATGTGGGTGTAAAAAACTACTTGTTGTGTGGGCCGCCAGAAGAGGAGGTACTGCTGGCCCACCACCAGAGGGTGCCCTGCCTGAAGTGCGGGCTTCAGGCACGAGAGGGCGCTGCCGCCACGGACACAGCCGGGAGTGACAGCTGTTACTCATTCTTCATCATCTCACTCCATAAAACCCAGACGTCATCTCCACCTCATCGCCGAGATATCATACTTCATTGGAGGTAATATCCTCAGCCATTTGTGTTTATCTATATCTGTATATTGTGAGTGTTTGCAGGGGTACCGGTCCCTCTTTCTGTGGAGGCTGAGTGAGTGCAGGACGGCACTCTTTTCCCCTGAGGAATCACTGCGGTACTCTGCAACATATTGAGTGAGAGGTGGAGGTGGCATTCCCACCGTTGTTGTTACTGGGTGTACACACACCCACACTTGTCTGTCTTTGTTCTCGCCAGCAGTACCAGATCCGACAGTTGGGGACGGTGATCACCTGGGAATTCGGGACTTGGCGGCTCCAGTATTCACCAGGTTCTGTGGCGGCGGAAATCGTGTGGTTCCGGCTCTTCTCAGGACAGACGTCTTCTATCCTCAAGCCTGCCCACACGTCACCTTTGTGGATTGACTGTAATTATATTCTGAGATTGTCTGTATGTTCGTTGTGCACATTTCACAACATTAAATTGTTACTTTTTGGCTCATCTATTGGCCGTTCATTTGCGCCCCCTGTTGTGGGTCCGTGTCACTACACTTTCACAACAGGATATCTCGGCCAGCGTCATGGACTCCGAGGGGTGTCACCCGGCTGTTGAACGACCAATGGGAGAGCAGGGAGCGCAGGCGTCTGCAGGAGGCGTGATTGGTGAGCTACAGCACATTCTCACCGCCTTTACGGCTCGGTTGGATCAAATGACCGAGCAAAACATCCTCCTGAACCGCAGGGTGGAGGCTCTCTCCGCGCAGATGGCGGCGAGCGCTCAGGGCGCTGCTGCAGCTCCTCCTCCTGCCGACCCTGTGCAGGATATGAACGTTCCAGTGGTGGTTCAACAACCCCTCCCACCATCCCCTGAAGCATACATAAGCCCTCCTGAGCCGTACGGAGGTTGTGTGGAGACGTGCGCGGACTTTCTCATGCAGTGTTCGCTCGTCTTCGCACAACGTCCCGTCATGTACGCGTCAGATGCTAGTAAAATAGCTTATGTGATTGCTCTGCTTCGGGGTAAGGCGCGCGCCTGGGCTACGGCGCTCTCGGAACAGAACTCACGGTTGTTATCAGCATACACTGGGTTTGTGGGGGAGTTCAGAACAGTGTTTGATCACCCTAACAGAGGAGAGACCGCTTCAACAATGCTGCTGTCAATGCGACAGGGGCGCTGATGTGCAGCCGAATTTGCAGTCGACTTCCGCATCGCGGCTGCGAGGTCCGGCTGGAATGACGTTGCGCTCCGCGCCGCCTTCATAAACGGACTGTCGTTAGTCCTGAAGGAGCATTTGGTTGCTAAGGAGGAACCGCGGGATTTAGATGGGCTTATCGATCTCGTTATACGGTTAGACAATCGGTTGGAGGAACGCCGTCGGGAGCGAGGCGAAGGACGTGGCCAGATACGCGCCGCCCCTCTCCCTTCCAGTTTCGAAAAGGGGCCGCCCTCCCCACGCTCCACAGCCGCAGCGCTCTGTGGGGCAACAGCTCCCCCTGCTGACGTTGTTAGGGAAACGCACAGGGCCAAAATGAGCAGGCTGATCCGCGGGGAGTGTTTTCTCTGCAGCTCAAAAGAGCACACACAGAAAAACTGCCCCAAACGGCCACAACAACAACCGCCCTCAGAGACTGGGCTAAGGGGGGGGTCAAAACATTCACGTGAGACACACACAGATTGCCACACGACTCCCAGTTACAATCCTGAGCGGAGATTTAACCCTTCAAGCCCCAGCACTGGTGGACACGGGGTCAGAAGGGAATTTGCTAGACAGCAGATGGGCAAGGGAGGTAGGGCTCCCTCTGGTGGCGCTTCCTTCGCCATTGCAGGTTCGGGCACTAGATGGCACCCTCCTCCCTTTAATCACACACAAGACACAACCAGTAACTCTGGTGGTGTCTGGAAACCATCGGGAGGAGATTGAGTTTTTTGTAACTCCTTCTACCTCCCGCGTGATTTTGGGCTTCCCATGGATGTTGAAGCACAATCCCCGGATTGATTGGCCGTCTGGGGTGGTGGTTCAGTGGAGCGAAACCTGCCATCGGGTGTGTCTAGGATCCTCGGTTCCTCCCGGTTTACAGGCTAAGGAGGAGGTCAAAGTCCCTCCCAATCTGACGGCAGTGCCGGTTGAGTACCACGATCTTGCTGACGTCTTCAGCAAGGATCTGGCACTCACCCTTCCCCCGCACCGTCCGTACGATTGTGCCATTGATTTGGTTCCAGGCGTTGAGTTCCCGTCCAGCAGGCTGTACAACCTCTCACGACCTGAGCACGAATCAATGGAGACCTACATCCGGGACTCATTAGCTGCCGGGCTGATCCGGAACTCCACCTCCCCGATGGGGGCAGGTTTCTTTTTTGTGGGCAAGAAAGATGGCGGACTCCGTCCATGCATTGATTACAGGGGGCTGAATGAGATTACGGTTCGCAATCGATACCCATTGCCATTGTTGGATTCCATGTTCACCCCCCTGCATGGAGCCAAAATCTTTACTAAGCTGGATCTTAGAAGTGCGTATCACCTGGTTCGGATCCGGAAGGGAGACGAATGGAAGACGGCATTTAACACCCCGTTAGGTCACTTTGAGTACCTGGTCATGCCGTTCGGCCTCACCAACGCCCCCGCGACGTTCCAAGCCTTGGTTAACGACGTCTTGCGGGACTTCCTGCACCGATTCGTCTTCGTATATCTGGACGATATTCTCATCTTTTCTCCGGATCCTGAGACCCATGTTCAGCATGTACGTCAGGTCCTGCAGCGGTTGTTAGAGAACCGACTGTTTGTGAAGGGCGAGAAGTGCGAGTTTCACCGCACGTCTTTGTCCTTCCTGGGATTTATCATCTCCTCTAACTCCGTCGCCCCTGATCCAGCCAAGGTTGCGGCGGTGAGAGATTGGCCCCAACCAACAAGCCGTAGGAAGCTGCAACAGTTCCTCGGCTTCGCTAATTTCTATAGGAGGTTCATTAAGGGCTACAGTCAGGTAGTTAGCCCCCTGACAGCCCTGACCTCTCCAAAAGTCCCCTTCACCTGGTCGGATCGGTGCGAAGCCGCGTTCAAGGAGCTGAAATGACGGTTCTCTACTGCGCCAGTTTTGGTGCAGCCCGACCCTAGCCGCCAGTTCGTGGTTGAAGTGGACGCCTCTGACTCAGGGATAGGAGCTGTGCTGTCCCAGAGCGGAGAGACCGATAAGGTTCTTCACCCGTGTGCCTACTTTTCACGCAGGTTGACCCCTGCTGAACGGAACTATGACGTCGGCAATCGAGAACTCCTTGCGGTGAAAGAGGCTCTTGAGGAGTGGAGACACCTGTTGGAGGGAGCATCTGTGCTGTTCACGGTTTTCACTGACCATCGGAACCTGGAGTATATCAGGACCACCAAGCGGCTGAACCCCAGGCAAGCCCGCTGGTCACTGTTCTTCGGGCGTTTTGACTTCCGGATCACCTATCGCCCCGGGACCAAGAACCAGAGGTCGGATGCCTTGTCCCAGGTACACGAAGAGGAGGTCAAAACTGCACTGTCGGATCCACCGGAGCCCATCCTGCCGGAGTCCACTATCGTGGCCACCCTCACCTGGGACGTGGAGAAGATCGTCCGGGAGGCCCTGGCACGGAGCCCGGACCCAGGAACAGGTCCGAAGAACCGTTTATACGTCCCACCAGAGGCCAGAGCTGCAGTCTTGGACTTCTGTCACGGTTCCAAGCTCTCCTGTCATCCAGGGGTGCGAAGGACCGTGGCAGTTGTCCGGCAGCGCTTCTGGTGGGCGTCTATGGAGGCCGACGTCCGGGAGTATATCCAGGCCTGCACCACCTGTGCCAGGGGCAAGGCAGACCATAAAAGGTCCCAAGGACTTCTCCAGCCGTTACCGGTGCCTCATCGCCCCTGGTCCCACATCGGCCTGGATTTCGTCACGGGCCTCCCGCCGTCCCAGGGCAACACCACCATCTTCACGATAGTGGACCGATTCTCCAAGGCGGCCCACTTTGTGGCCCTCCCGAAGCTCCCAACGGCCCAGGAGACAGCAGACCTCCTGGTCCACCACATCGTCCGTCTGCATGGGATACCCACCGACATCGTCTCTGACCGTGGTCTCCAGTTCTCCTCACACGTCTGGAGGAGCTTCTGCAGGGAACTGGGGGCCACCGTGAGCCTCTCGTCCGGGTACCATCCACAGACGAACGGACAGGCAGAGCGGGCCAACCAGGAACTGGAACAGACCCTCCGCTGCGTAACATCCGCGCACCCGACAGCCTGGAGTAACCATCTGGCCTGGATCGAGTATGCACATAACAGCCAGGTGTCTTCTGCCACCGGCCTCTCCCCATTTGAGGTGTGTTTGGGGTACCAGCCCCCATTATTTCCCGTGGTGGAGGGAGAGGTCGGTGTGCCCTCGGTCCGGGCCCATCTTCGGAGGTGCCGTCGGGTGTGGCGCACCGCCCGTTCTGCCTTGTTGAAAGCCTGGACGAGGGCCAAGACCCATGCAGACCGCCGGCGGTCCCCGGCCCCTGCATACCAGCCCGGGCAGGAGGTGTGGTTGTCAACAAAGGACATCCCCCTGCAAGTACAGTCTCCTAAATTGATGGACAGGTTCATCGGCCCCTTTCGTATCCTCAAAGTCCTCAGCCCTGCCGCAGTGAAGCTCCAGCTCCCAGCTTCACTGCGGATCCACCCGGTCTTCCATGTTTCCAGGATCAAACCTCACCACACCTCACCCCTCTGTGCTCCCGGTCCGGCGCCGCCTCCTGCCCGGATCATTGACGGGGAGCCGGCTCCTGGACGTCTGTCGAATGGGCCGGGGGTTCCAATATCTGGTGGACTGGGGGGGGGGTATGGACTCGAAGAACGCTCCTGGGTGAAGAGGAGCTTCATCCTGGATCCGGCCCTCCTGGCCGACTTCTACCGCCGACACCCCGACAAACCTGGTCAATATGATGTCAGAAAATGGTGAAAAATATTGTTTGGTGTCTTGCAAAAAAATAAGATGATATCCTCAAATGTCTTGTTTTGTCCAAACATAAAGTGAAGCAAAGTGAAGCTAAAGATACTCAGTAAAGAAACCAGAAAATATTTACATTTAAGATCAAATCAGAGAATTTGGACATTTTTAAAAAAACTGATGAATCAATTTCCAAAATAGTTGCCAATTAATTTAATAATCAATTTAATCCTAACGTTTCATTCACTGCAGTGGCTGTTTGACACAACCTCTGTCCAAATACTCACAGACTTGACTTTACGTCGTTCATATTTTTCTGCCAGATGCTTTTTTTTCTGTTCATACTTACAGGAGCCAAAATAATTTAATGCAGCGCTGCAAACTGTGACATGTTGAGCTTTATATGTGTTGTTTTGGATGCAGAATTGGGCCCACTGCGAGCTGAGATCAGTAGCATAGGGATCCTGTGGCAAAGAACTCTTCCACGGGGCTCTGCTGGCTCGTGCTGCTGCACATCTACAGGGGAACTCCATTCCTCGTTAAACAACAAACCGCCACCTGTTCTCATTTCATCTCTCTTGGACCGCTGGTGAAGGGCAGACGCCCAGGTACTCTGTGAGGAATGGAGGCAAGTTTCCCATTCAAAACATTCCCCATCCATTTCCTGATGGCTGCCACCTGTTCAAGCTGCCTTCCTGCCACTGCGCCGCATCACTCCTGCATAGGGTACAGACAAATTGCTTAGGAGGTGAGAGTGGACTGTCAGTGGTCGGGGGGAGCTAAAGGCGAAAAGGAGGCAAGGAGGCATAACCCCAGTGTGCAGATGTCACTCCTTAATGACATGATTATGACCATCTTACAACTCCCCCTCGGCCTTCAGCGCACACTGGGAACTGTGTACACTTCACAAGCATTTAAAAAAACACATTCTTTGTTGTTCCACCCCTGCTTACTGTTATTCAAAGTTTCAGCTGTTCCCCAACTGACTGATCAAAGCTTTAATGAACCTTTTTTTTTTTTACACTGTAAAACATGTGGAGTTAGTTCACTTAAAAAATACTTGAGAAAATAATTGCTTTGGACTTTTAACATGAAAAATTTGATTTTGGTAATTGACATGATTGATACAGAAATAATGGATGTTTATGAGTTCAGTGGCACACCTTGTTGAATGGTATGTTCCAGCTTTCACCGAATAAAGTATTTGTTCCATTGAAAGAACGTAAAAACATTCATTATTTGTTTTGTATAATGGTTAAAATAGATCTTTGTCATTTGATATTATATTAATTTATAAACAACAGAAAAGGGACTTACATTTTGGTGTGATTTTGTGTACTTTCAGAAAAAAAAGAAAAAGTTTGTGTACGATCCTCACTCCAGCAAAAAATCACATCTGACATCAACAGTCCAACACAGACTTTAAATACAAGTCCAAAAATAATTCTGACGATGTCGCCCGCGATGCTGTGCACCAACTTTGTGTACTTCCTCAGTATAGTGTGAAAAAAATCACGTCAGAAATTAGTCCAGTTTTTCATTCTAACTTCCTCCTAACAGCTCTGCCTCCAGGCGGCTTACAGCGCAGTGGATTTGTTTTGTGTGTGTGTGTGCGCGCGCATAGAGTGCAATGGTACCAAACGTATGGAACCAAATTTGCACCCTAATGAAATCAAATTGTACTCTAAATGCAATGCAACACAAATGGGATGAATCCATGTTATTTGACATACAAAGCACTAATCAAATGACAAGGATCCACTCAGCTGTCATATAATATACAAATAATGAATGTTTATGAGTTCAATGGTAGAAATATTTAATTCAGTGAAAGATGGAATGTACCATTCAACGAGGCTCGTTGAATGGTACATTCCATATATATAACAGTTAAAATAGATCTTTGTCATTTGATATTTTATTAATTTATAAACAACAGAAAAGGGACTTACATTTTGGTGTTCATAACTGGTACGTTGATGTCAACAGTCCAGCACAAACTTTAAATGTAAGTCCCTTCGGCTGCTCCTTTGTTTGCACTCGGGGTCGCCACAGCAAATCCAAGGTGGATCTGCATGTTGAATTGACACAGGTTTTATGCTGGGTGCCCTTCCTGACGCAACTCCACATTACATGGAGAAAATGTGGCAGGGGTGGGATTTGAACCCGGAACCTTCTGCACTGAAACCAAGCGCATTAACCACTTGGCCACCACGACTGCTAGCACAAACTTTAAATAGGAGTCCAAAATTGTTCTCAGTCAGCTTGCAAAAAACAATCCCAAAGGATGTAGTCCATGATGCCGTTGTGCTGAATTCAGTATAGACTGCCGTCTGCTTTCCTCACTCCAGCGAAAAATTGCGTCAGAAATTTGCCCAGCTTTTCATCCTAACTTCATCCTAACAGCTCTTCATGTCTCCAGATGGTTTACAGCGAGGTGGATCTGTTTTTGTGTGTGTGTTAGAAGAATTAGCACCATCAATTCGCTCCTTCAAATCATCGTCCACCAGCAAAACAAATGCAGCCATGATTAACTAAACGCAGCCCCCGGTAGTGTGAGCATGCTTGGTGGTCAGAGCATGCAATAGCACATTTCATATAGCACCAAAATTGCATGCTAAAAAGAACTATTGTACAGTAAATGAAACACAACGGCAAATGGTACAAATAATCCATGTCACTTGACATACAAGCCACCAATCAAATGACAAGGATCCACTCAGCCATTGCATAATTTGTGCTAACACACATGACCTAAAAATTAAAAGTATTTTGTGTTCATTCACACTATTCCTTATATAATATGAAATCATTCCTATTAAATTGATATTAATCTTATTTCACATATATATCTTGTTCTCACATCTTTGTGGGGTTAATTCACTGGGGTTGATTACCGGCAGTTCAAACCTTCTATAGTCTTCCATGCGACCCTGCAACAATTGTTATCGAAATAAAACCGGGAGTAGTGTTGTGAAAGTGTAGTGACACGGACCCACAACAGGGGGCGCAAATGAACGGCCAATAGATGAGCCAAAAAGTAACAATTTAATGTTGTGAAATGTGCGCAACGAATATACAGACAATCTCAGAATATAATTACAGTCAATCCACAAAGGTGACGTGTGGGCAGGCTCGAGGATAGAAGACGTCTGTCCTGAGAAGAGCCGGAACCACACGATTTCCGCCGCCACAGAACCTGGTGAATACTGGAGCCACCAAGTCCCGAATTCCCAGGTGATCACCGTCCCCGACTGTCGGATCTGGTACTGCTGGCGAGAACAAAGACAGACAAGTGTGGGTGTGTGTACACCCAGTAACAACAACGGTGGGAATGCCACCTCCACCTCTCACTCAATATGTTGCAGAGTACCGCAGTGATTCCTCAGGGGAAAAGAGTGCCGTCCTGCACTCACTCAGCCTCCACAGAAAGAGGGACCGGTACTCCTGCAAACACTCACAATATACAGATATAGATAAACACAAATGGCTGAGGATATTACCTCCAATGAAGTACGATATCTCGGCGATGAGGTGGAGATGACGTCTGGGTTTTATGGAGTGAGATGATGAAGAATGAGTGACAGCTGTCAGGAAGTAATGAGTAACAGCTGTCACTCCCGGGTGTGTCTGTGGCGACAGCGCCCTCTCGTGCCTGAAGCCCGTACTTCAGGCAGGGCGCCCTCTGGTGGTGGGCCAGCAGTACCTCCTCTTCTGGCGGCCCACACAACAGGACCCTCCCCCATTTGTTGTTTAAACAACAAATGGACTAATCCAGAAAATAACAGATTAATTGATAGTGAAAATAATTGTTAGTTGCAGCCTTGTGAAATTTATTGTTTTCTGTCTTTTTGTGTCTCAGGAGGAGACAAAGCTGTGTGCAAGATTTTCTTCTACATTTCCCCCCATGACTGCCTTTTAAATGTTTTGGCACTTTGTATTCTTTATATGCTGTGATAATAAAAATTTGTAAAATAAATATTTTGACAAAATATTTTAATGCAAACTTGAAAATTATTAATAGAATTTATGGTTATGATTTACTGGTAAATGAACAAAAAGACAATCAACTAATAAGAAAATAATCAATAGACAAATAAAAAAATAATTTGATTAATGAATTAATTAAAAACATAATTACATGACATTCCATAGATTAATCAGTTACAAAAATAATCGTTAGTTGCAGATCGAGCTCTTCTGCCTTTATTAGGCTTTGCCGCTTGCTTCTTCCATCAAAGTCTTGTAGTTTGCAGAACGCTGCTTCTTGTTTCTGTGTGTGCATCCGCAGCAAAAGGGGCACTCTCAGGCTTTCTGTGGCTTTAAATCGAGAGAATCACAGCAGTACCTTGGTTACATCGTCACCCACAGTCTGAAAATAAACAACACATAATAAACTGATACAAATGTAACTACTTCCTCTTTGTGTTTATTGGTAGATTGCAAACCAGCTGTAGAGGTGCATACCGCCACCTAGTGTGTGGAATTATGCGATTAATTATTCTAAGCCAATACAATGCAGAACATGACACAATAGAATGAAAAAAAAATAATAATAAAAAACATACAATAAATGTTTTAACACTATTAGGAAACAATGAAAGTTTTAGCGTTACAGTACTGTGATTGTATATGGCACACAAAGGGAAAATTGTCAGAAAAAAGACTAATAGGGTTAGGAAATCTCTGTCATTTTGACAGTAAGAACCACATTTGAAATAGACTGTATAAGCTATAACCGTTATCCTTTAGCTATAAAGTCAAAATATTATGCATCCTAAATCAAAAGAAATACAAGCCACATTTTGTAGCTTTCAATGTGTTTACAGACCAAATAAAAGTAAACCTAATGAGAGGGGAAAACAAGCAAAATGAATAAAAATAGAAATACATTAACAAAATATAAATAAATTAACAAAATGAATCCATGCATGTTTATTATAAGACTTCTTATTTTTTTAAAGAAAACACTTGCAACTGTGTTACGACTCTTTAACCGGGTGAACATGGCTACCTCTGCTAGTATTTAATAATAACTGCATTGTGTGAATCTGTTTTGCAGTAAAAACCATTATATCTCCTTGTGTTTCAAACACAGTGAGCACACCTGTGTTTATTTATTATTCAATTGTATATGTGATGCGACACGTAGCCAACATATTATTGCTCCCCCATGTAGCATGTTGACACCCCAAAATATCAAACCAGTTTTTCAAGAAACCAAAAACACCCACATTGGTGTGAACAACTGTAACAGTTTTTGTACTGTTGCCTCTGAACGCCATCCATCCATTTTCTACACTTGTTTACTCCAATTAAGGGTCACGGGGTTGGGGAGGGGCAGTGGTGCGCACAGTTCTGCTAATCTGCTAATTATCGAATCTAACGTTTTCATTAGCTTTCCAGATAACTTTGAAAACCATCAGCAGCCCAATTAGCTTCCGATAACTTTTAGACCGCTAACATATTTTTGTGGGCATAGTGAATAAAGCTTAACAGTTAAAAACATTTGTAAAGTCTGAAATCAAAGATTTTTAGTGCCTATCTGTTACATGTTTTATAGCAGACAGACAGCCATGAATGGTAGAGCTCTATCCTCTGCAGGCAGAGGAAAGCTGACTACAAGAGAGGAAGGAAGAGGGAGTGAGGTGTCTCTGCAGAGCCGGAGACACCTGTTTGTTTACGGTTGTACTTTCAGGCCGCACGCTTCTTCTGCTGACTGTGATTCAGAGCATTTCTTTAGAGAATGCGTCACCTACCTGTGATTCAAGAGCGTGACTTGCTATTTTCAAATTTGATTTCACTCCAAATATACTTAGTCAGGTAGTTAGCACGTCTCTAGAGCCTCTAGAGGCTGCACTTTCAGGACCACATAGTATTGCACAAAAAGTAGTACTTCAGGTCTTACCTATAATTGTAAAGGTTAAATGTACCCCCCCCCCCCCCCCCAAAAAAATAAAAAGTTAAGCTTTTAAAGGGTTATCCCACCCAAAAATATTACATATTAATAAAAAAAACTTTGTTTCATGCACTGGGACAAAATGTGTAGCAAAGTGTGGCGCCTGAAAGTGCAGCCGCAAACAAAGAGCCTCCGGCTCTGCAGACACATACTATTGCGAAGAGGGACAAACTGCTCACTGCGAGCAGCCACACATTTGCTGAAAGCGATGACGGACTTAACAAACAGAATTTTCAGTTTTCAAATTGCCTTTTTTTTACAAATGAAAAAATTACATATTTACAAATACAGATTTATTTGTAAAACCCACCACATGTTTCAGTAACTGTGTGTTATATCGACCAGCCATCCACTGATGTCAAGAAACAAATGTACCCATAATGCAATGTGGCATGTGTGTCTAAACGCTAAAACCTTTGAAATTAGTGCATTACTTTAAAACTAAAACATATAGCTGACATTTTCACTTTGTAAAATGACAGACGTTAATTTAAATAAACTGTCCGCAATTAGTTTGTTTAAAATTATAACCATAAGTCAAAACTGTCTACCTGTGCAAGACTCCATTGAAATGACCAGCAGGTCTGTATGGTATGAAGAGAAATTATACCCCCCTTTTTCCCCTTCTCTGGTCACCAGGTCTCTTTTGCTGAAAGAAGGCCAATCTGGAACAGAAGTGCTGACTTGTTGTTGTGTCAGTAGCTGCCGTGTACTGAAGTGAATACTAAAAGTTATCTGTTTAGCTTTTATCTGTAACTTCCGCTAAATTTTTTAGGGATTTATCGGTTTAGCTTTATAAAATTTAACTTTGCAGTTAGCAGATTAACGGTTATCAAAGCTAACTTTTTGGTTAGCTTTGCCCACACTGCTGTGTCCATCCCACCTGGAGCCTATCCAGGCAGTCATAGGGCGTGAGGTGGTGTACACCCTGGACAGGGAAAAAACTGAGGTTCCAGCAGCATTGTATAGCAGCACACAGGGTAAGAAGCACACAGAGTATCAAAGGGAAAGTAAAAAAAAAAGTTTACAATGTAAATACACGAATATAAATACCAGACATACTGATTGCTACTGGTTTACTGGCTCCTACTGTTCCTCTCCTTCCTGTCCTCTGTCTTCCTGCTAATGAAGCGAAATGGGCTGCTAATGCTGTTTGACCCAATGCAGAAGGGAAATGATTTTGGGAATAATTTAACACCAAAATCAAGACATTCCACATTTGTTTTTGATCAAGAGCCACCGTGTTGAGCTTCGATTGGATTGCCGTCACACTCAGCCTTCGAACGATCACGCTGTGCCACAAGTGTGCTGCATCGCAATTAACACCTCCCCCACACCTGTGCATGCACCCTGCAGGGCCCTGGCCTCCAAATAAAATTCTTCACCCATCCTTTCTATCACAGCTGCGAAGTGAGTGAGTGACTCGACGCGCTCAGTGACATTTGTGCCCGATTGTAAAAATGATGTTACGTAAGATACAAGAACGGGTGCCGAAGCGCCATTGGTTCTTTATGTTGTAAAATTTATCAGACAGTTACTCTAGAGTTGCAATTTCTTCTTCGAGATAGATTTTCACAAGTGAAATGGGTATCTGTCAGTTTTCCTCTGTGTGACAAAGACGCTCATAGATTTCATGTCCTTTAGTCACAGCTCCGGGGCGGCTGTGTTTGATCTAATCACTTGGATATATGCAAATTGTGCTGCTTTACATCATCGGCTGATATTCATCATAATATCAAAAGCAAACTGAAATCCTTAACAGCCAAGCAGCTTCTCGGGAAGGACTGAAAGTATGAGTGTCTTTATTAAAGCTCAAACTCTTCTTTGTGAAATACTTTTTCCTTGTCAACCTGTCAATGGAACGCTCTCAGTCGGTTGTACGCCGGCTCAGACTCTTCATGATGTATCAAAGTAAGTATTCCTTTATGCCTTGACGCTAACCCCTGTCTTGGTTTTTCTTTGACAACACAAACAGGACATGAAATGCCTTCTCACATTATTTGGCATCTTTCGAGATTTGAAATGTATTAATGGCGACAGGAGTGTGGAAGGTCTTTTCTTATCACTTAGCAACTTTAATCCCAGATTACATTTCCATGAAAATGTACTGCACCACGGAGTATAAACATTCAAAGCTGTGTGCAGCTGCCAAAATACTAAACGAGTAAAGATAACTGGGAGAAAAGCATCCGCGGTGAAGTCATTTTTACCCTGTGTGTCAGTGAAGCAGCGATAGCTGGGTATTGTTTTCACTGGCGTATGTGTGTCTTTGGACAAGATAACTCAAAAAAAAGCTGGACAGATTTCCTTTAAACGTTCTGGGAATATTACTTGCATAGATATCTAGCAGTGATTAGAGTTTGGAGTACTTTGTTCAGAGAAAAAGGAAAACAGTCTGAAAATAGTTATTTTGTATATCTCAACAACCAAGAAACCTAGATGGATCACACTTTGTAGAGATTTTGGAGTCAAGGTCATGGTCTGATAAACTTTATTTTTTTTTTATTTTTTGGTATATCTCAACAATCAAGAAGCCTACAAGGGTGATCTAAAGCAGTGGTTCCCAAATGTTTTTGATCAACAACCACCCCCCCCCCCCCCCCCCCCCATGTACACACAGACATACATATCTGTCATAATTTTGTCTAATGTTTGATAGTCTAATGTATGAATATTTAGATCTAACGCTGTCACGGTTGCAGCCAGATCTGGGGGTTTATTCTGGTTTTTCCCCTTTCTGTTGTTGTTTTCAGCTTTGATTTATTAATATTTATTTTCATTGGGAGTTATTCTGTCATGTTTTTCTTGTCACTTTGTTCTGGTTATGATTCACTAGTTATTTTGTTTTCATCATATGGTTATTTTCTGTTTTGATTTGTCACTTTGTTTTCTTTGTTACTTTATACTTTGGCTTTTCATTCTGTTATAGTTGTTTTCAGCCATTGTTTATTAAGTTATCACTTGTTCCTCTTGGTTATAATATTTGTTGTACTGTTATGTCAGGATTTGTTCTGGTTATTGCTTGGTCACTGCTTTTTCTTATGTTTTGTTCTTTGTCCTGTTTAGTCTCGCTGTGTACCAGTTCTTTGCTCTGAGTTTCTTGACCGCGCCTTTTTGCCTCAGCCTACATGCCTGTGTTTGCTCGTGCCTCAGACCCCTGCCTGGAAATGACTACGTTTATGCCTCGCCCTGCTTGTACCTCTGCTCCGCTATCTGACCACCTGTGTGCCGAACCTCTGCCTGTAATAAACATGATGACTTCTTATACCACAAAGCCTGGTTTGGGAGTTTGTACCATGGGTCCACTCGCTCCTGGTGTCGGGCAGCCGTCCCTTATGACAAACGCTGCTATTTCAGTTGGACTGAAAACTGTTGTCCCATGTATAAGTTATTCATATACAATTTATTTATTTCAATTTGTTTAGTTTATAGAGCACCAAATCACAACAAAGCTGCCTCAAGGCGCTTCACACAAGTAAGGTCTAACCTTACCAACCCCGAGAGCAGGCACACAGGTGACAGTGGTAAGGAAAAAGTCCCTCTGATGATACTGAGGAAGAAACCTCAAGCAGACCAGACTCAGAGGGGTGACCCTCTGCTAGGGCCATTCTACCAAAAATGTTTCCAATACAGAACACAATAACAATTGATGGGAGTCCATGCAGGGATCCAGTCCACCGTCAGGAGGGGAGGAGTTGGGACGTTCATCGAGCCAGCGAGGCAGAGGGCTACAAACCCCTTCAAATGGAGGGAATCTGGATGCACACTCCGTTTGGAGGGGTAGGAGGCGCTTACTGCTGTCTCCAAAGAAACAAACATGGCGCTGAAAGAGCCTCACAAATGTAAGCGGCTTTCATTACAAATTACACTGACAGCAACATGTATGCTGCTGGATGCATGTTGCGTATATTGTCATTCTGAGGAATATCGTAACTTTGCTCGTGCGCTGAGGCGTTATAATGCATATACACACAAACGCTATGATAAGACACTTTTATATCTCACAATCGAGAAAATCATCATAAAGAATAAACACGTTAATGATAAATCTTTGGATAATCGTGATCCCTGCTGTTGGATTTTAAGGTCTGTAATGTGTGTGTATTTAGTAAACAAAAAGGGAGCCCTGAACACACTCACCTCCTAATAAGCTTTCAGGCAGAAAATGAGAAGTTTCACCAATGGGAGTAAGTTGGAAAATATACACACACACATGTATATGTGTAACACAAAACCTGATGTCCTAATAGACTGATATTATTTGTCAAGGAAATTTCTAAAGGAAATAGTGCTGGATGCAAAAAATGGGAGAATTTGAAAAAGAAATATAAGGTTAAAAGAACTAGATGCAGCCCATAACATACATTCAGGTGCTGATCATATAATTAGAATATCATGAAAAAGTTGATTTATTTCAGTAATTCCATTCAAAAAGTGAAACTTGTATAATGTGTACATTCATTCTACACAGACTGATATATTTCAAGTGTTTATTTCTGTTAATTTTGATGATTATAACTGACAACTAATGAAAACCCCAAATTCAGTATCTCAGAAAAACAGAATATTGTGAAAATAAAACCCATTTAAAAATGTGGAGATTCACAAAGAGTGGACTGCAGCTGGAGTCAGTGCTTCAAGAGCCACCACTCACAGACATATGCAAGACACGGGTTTCAGCTGTCGCATTCCTTGCGTCAAGCCACTCTTGAACAAGAGACAGTGTCAGAAGCGTCTTGCCTGGGCTAAAGAACAAAAAAAAAAAAGGAGTGGACTGCTGCTGAGTGGTCCAAAGTTATGTTCTCTGATGAAAGCAAATTTTGCATTTCCTTTGGAAATCAAGGTCCCAGAGTCTGGAGAAAGAGAGGAGAGGCACACGTCTGTGCGTGGTCTGTAATTGCGCATTGGAGTGATTCTTCCCCCAGTTAAGATTGAACACATTTTTTTGATTACCTATATATCTTTATCTATATATCTGTAAATACACACCATATACTTTTATAAAAGCACCGCTGCATTAAAGTCAGTATTAATGCAAAACAGAGTGATTCTCTGAACAGTTGAAATGATGTTCATTGTGTAATCATGTTGAGCAGCTGCGGTAACATTGTTGTAGGTTGGCTCAAACTAGTGCTGTGAAAAGGCGTATCAACACTGAATACATACCACAAAATTCTCTGACATGATTGTGATGCATCAAAGAAATCTACGTCTCTTCCTATTTCTTCGCATTGATGCAGAAAGGCGAGAAAATAAAAAGAGCAAACAGGCTACTGCAACAAGTTGGGCTTCAGTTGCCATGTTGACAAACAGTGAAGACGGCACTTTAAGCGACGGAACATTATGACGTCAAACTCATGAGACGGGCAGTTTTTTTTTCCCTAAGGCAGAGGGTTGTCTCAATTCATAGGGCTAGAGACATACCCATTCATCTTACCCCTTGTTTTAAAGGGGTAGGTGTAGGGGTAGGGGTAGGGCCAAAGGGAAAAGGAAGCAGTACAAAAGAGAATTGAGATTGGCCATAGACTTTTCTTAGTGGCGACATACATGTCTCTGGATCCTTGGCCTTTGAGTTCTGAGGGACTCCTGGGAAGAGTTTACATAATCATGAGGTCATTGTTACCCTGAGCAGAAAGGCAGGGATGGAGCATACCCCCTTTCAGCATACAGCAACCAACACATTGGTGGGGTGGAGGAGGGAGGGTCTTGTCAGTGAGTGCAAACTTTGATGTTTTAAGGAATGTGCGTGTTTCCTATTGGTTGAGAGCGGATGAGTACTACGGGCATCTACGTCCGTTTAGAGATTACACCTGTTGTTAATGAACTGTTGTGTGTCAGACTGAGAAAACTTCCTGAATCATTCCTCAGCCTTGTTCCTAAAGCAAACAGCCGAGTGAGAAAAGGCCAAATCCCATAAATACAACTTCCTCGCATAGCTGTGCCTGATGCAACGTGGCACAGTTAATGAAATACTCATTCATAATTCAGGGTCAGCTTAATGGTGAATCCCAGTCTTGTAATACATTGCTCTCTCAATTGTTTCCAGTTTGTAAATAATGAAATAGATTCTTGATGAGTAAAAGTGGCTATGGGACATGCAATAGTAATGAAGACTGGGATTGGGTTTAAGCAGAACTGAAATAATTCTGTTTGAGGAGCGCGGTTAAATATCCACAGCTGTCATTAGACAGATCTATGGGGATGTGCTCGTATGAAAGAACTTGTTCCTTTATTTATTCATCGCACAAACTGTCAAGTGCATTAAAGAGTTGGCGCTGTATTTAATTTTGATTTGCATGTGAGAAAATACTTAAGAAAAACCTGCTACTGGAATGCTCATTTTTTAAAGTTGTATTTTTATTTTATTTTATTTTTCAGCGTGGATGTGAACATCATGGGAAAAGTTATTAATCCTTTCTGAATATTGCTTGAATGAGAAATTGGTCCATACTGAGCAAACAGAAGAAGAATTCATTTTATTTGTACAGTGCCAAATAACAGCAAGGTCTCAAGTTCAAGAACAGAGTCCCAAAGAGTGGACCCAACTCAGCTGGGTGACCATCCATGGACAAACAGCAAAACGGCTTGAAGGCTGATAAGAAGTCCATTTGCTGTAAAGTTTGAGATTTCTTCTACCTGGTTGACTGAGAATATGCGCTGAGAGACAGTGAAAGCAAATATCATGAGGCTTTGCTTGCTCACCTACCCTGTAAAAATGTCTGTAAAATGAACAGTGAAATGCAGTAAATTCATGACAAAAACTCAAGTCAAGTTTGGGAAGATGTGCTGGTGCCACGTATTCAAATCAGTCCAAATCATGGATGGCAACCATTCAGGCAAACAATCAGTCCATCCCAACACCTCGAAAGTAACTATCAGTGGCCGTGCCCTTGGCTTTCTCCAGTCACTGTGGTCCTAAACGCTGAGGCATCTGTTTGCTAAATTCTGCCCAGAGAAATGTGCTATTTGTCTAAATAAATCGATCCATAGCTGATATTCCCTTACAGTGCAAGTGGGACTCCTTATCTGAGTCTGCTGCCGTAGCTGTTTGTTCAAGCGATATCAGAGGCTCCTCCGCCTTACACCACTGGATTACTATCCAAGTCCAGTGGTGGGCACAGCTAACTGAAAAGTTAGCTTTGACAACCATTATACCACTACCTGAAAATTTAACTTTTATAATGCTAAACCAATAAACCGCTAAAAAATTTAGTGGAAATTACTGCTAACTGCTAACTTTTAGTATTGACTCGGTACAGTATCGGCTAATGATAAGCCAGTTTCGAGTTTAAGCGCCGCAGGTGCTGCTGGGTAAATTCAAAGGTGATCAGAAACAAAAAACGAACACATGAAAAATAAATAAATACAAAATATAACCCGAAACACTGTCATCACCTTTATCAAAAGCAGTAAATTGCAATATTAGAAGTCACAGTTTATCTCTATATACGGAGCTATGGCACACCCGTATTGCATTCAAAACACAAAACAAATGCATGAAAAATAAATAAATAAAATACTGACTTTTGAGCTGCTTACATACCATTTTTGTCCACAGTGTAACTTCTTGGCTTCTCCAACCCATCCCACAAACACCATCATAAAGTTTGCGGATGATACCACTGTGAGTGGGCTCATCTCAGGAGGGGATGAAACCGACTACAGAGACGAGGTAAATCGACTGACAGTGTGGTGTTCAGCTAACAACCTGCTGCTGAACACCACAAAAACAAAATAAATAATCCTGGACTTCAGGAAGAACAGGGCTGACCCAGCCCTGCTCTACATCCAAGGGGACTGTGTGGAAAGGGTCAGCTCCATCAGGTTCCTGGGAGTGCAGCTCTCTGACAGCCTCTCCTGGACTGCCAACACCACAGTGGTGGTGAAGAAAGCCCAGCAGCGACTCCACTTCCTGAGGGTGCTCAGGAGAAAAAATCTGGAGGAGAAGCTGCTGGTGTTGTTCTACAGAGCCACCATCGAGAGCATCCTGACGTACTGCATCACAGCATGGTACAGGGGGTGCACAGCAGCAGACAGGAGAGCGCTGCAGAGGGTGATCAAAATGGCCCAGGGGATCACTGGTTGCTCTCTGCCCAGCCTGGAAGACATTGCCAGCTCTCGCTACCTCAGCAGAGCTGCCAGCATCAGCAAAGACACATCCCACCCCAGCAACCACCTGTTTGACCTACTACCCTCCGGCCAACGGTATAGGTCAATCAAAACTAGGACAAACAGACTCAGGGACAGCTTTCTCCCCAGAGCGATCACTGCTCTGAACAAAAACAAATCACTCTAATCACAACACGGTGGCAACAACTCTTTGAGCCACTGCAGTCTGCTTTTAGAAAATATCATTCCACAGAGACGGCTCTCACTAAAGTGATGAATGATCTTCTGCTTACAATGGATTCGGACACCACTACGATTCTGTTGCTGTTAGATCTCAGTGCTGCATTTGATACAGTGGATTGTCATATTTTACTTGATAGGCTGGAAAATCATTTTGGGATTACTGGGAGTGCCCTTGCATGGCTGACGTCATACTTGACCAGTCGTTCTCACTGTGTTTTGTACAGTAACACTACCTTTAACCTTAGTGACATGAAATTTGGGGTTCCACAGGGGTCTGTCTTAGGCCCCCTGCTTTTCTCCCTTTATATAGCACCCCTTGGGCACATATTGCAGCGTTTTGGTATTACCTTTCACTGCTATGCAGATGATACTCAGTTATACATGCCAGTAACTGCTGGTAATCTCGTTCACATAAAATCCTTAGAAGATTGCCTTGCAGCAGTGAGACGTTGGATGTCTAGAAACTTCCTACTTTTAAACTCTGATAAGACTGAAATGATGGTTCTTGGTCCAGTGAGACATCGGCATCAATTTGACCAGTTAACGCTCAGCCTCGGCTCGTGTGTCATACATCACACTGACAAAGTGAGGAACCTTGGGGTAATTTTTGATCCTTCATTGTCCTTTGGCCTCCACATTAGAAATATTACTAGGACTGCTTTCTTCCACCTGCAAAATATAGCGAAGATTCGTCCCATCCTGTCTATGGCTGATCCATGCATTTATCTCTTCTAGATTGGACTACTGCAATGTTCTATTTTCTGGTTTACTGCAGTCTAGCATTAGGGGTCTACAATTGGTTCAAAATGCTGCAGCCAGACTTTTGACATGAAGCAGAAAGTTCAACCACATTATACCCATTTTGGCATCCCTTCACTGGCTTCCTGTCCCAGTGAGATCAGATTTTAAGGTTCTGCTACTAACCTATAAAATTATTCATGGACTGGCACCCTCCTACCTAAGCTGACCTAATTAAACCTTACGTACCGGCCCGGGCTTTACGTTCTCAGGGTGCAGGACTACTTTGTGTCCCTAAGGTGAATAAGAAGTGTGCGGGTCACAGAGCTTTCTCTTATCGTGTCCCTGTTCTGTGGAATGATCTCCCTGCGTCAATAAAACAGTCAGATTCTGTGGAGACTTTCAAGTCCAGACTTAAGGCGCACTTATTTTCCCTTTCATATGGCTAGCATACTGGTACAGTTTTATTTTATGCTTTTTACTCTTTTAATTAATTTTATTAGTAATTGGAGCAGGCCGCAGCCTCAACTTTACCTAAATTCTGGGTCTTTTAGTGAAGTTTAGGGCTAGTGGCCGGCGATCACCTTAGTATTTCTCTGTTTTTTCTTGTTGTTTAATGCTGACAAATTATACAGTATTTCTTGTCCTTCTGATGCTTTATTCTGTTTTTCCTCTCTGTTTAAGGTGCAGCTCCATCCAGAGATGGGAGTTGTGTTCGTGTTGGCGATCCTCCTGTCCTGTGCGCCAATAGCATTTCTTGTATATTCGTCCATGAATTGTTCTGTGAATTGTTCTGTAATTTATGTTTGTAGCATGGCCCAAGCAGAGGGTCACCCCTTTGAGTCTGGTCTGCTTGAGGTTTCTTCCTCAGAGGGAGTTTTTCCTTACCACTGTTGCTCTGGGGGTTAGTAAGGTTAGACTTTAACTGTGTGAAGCGCTTTGAGGCAACTCTGTTGTGATTTGGTGCTATATAAATGAAAATAAATTGAAATTGAAAATCTAATCTGCACCTTCAAGTTTCTTGTGCAATATCTGTAAACCATGTGCAATATGATTCCACAGTTGTATATAATTCTCGTTTTACATTACTTAGTCCACATTTCATTTTATTTTATTTTACCTTATGTTTATATTAGTTGTACATATACTCTGAATAATTTACCGTTAAATTTCACTATCTTTTATTTGGCTAAAAATTACTCGCACCACGCAAAGCACCTTTTTGGAGTTGCACTCAAATCTAGTTGTAATGCAAATTACAATGACAATAAAGGCAATTCTGATCCTGATTCTCATTCTTACCAGCACTTGTGTGCTTTGACCTGTGAACCAGAAGTGTTAGCTAGCTCTCTGCATTCATAAACAGGAACTAACATGCATGACTTTAGGGTCTGTAATGTTTTTAACCATTAAATTTACTCACTTTACCAGCAAAAATAAATAAATAAATAAATGTTAGCAGTCTGAAAGTTAGCGGAAGCTAATTGGTCTGCTGATGGTTTTCAAAGTTAGCTGAAATGCTAATCCACTAACGAAAACATTAGCTTTGCTAATTAGTGGTTAGCGGATTAGTGGAACTGTGTCCACCACTGTCCAAGTCTCTTAACCATACAGTAAAACAGGAAGTACAAGGACCCCATAACTTGGACCTTTGTTTTCCTATAGAGGTATTGGCGTATTTAAACATCTGTCCAATGACATCATGACTCCATAAGCTCTTCCAAGGCATCTTCTGATCTCAAAGGCCCATGTTGCAGAGACAACTAGAGACATTCATCACGAAATGCCCCGCACGCAGTATTATTTTCCATGCAAAGTGCAGTAATATGTACTTGTATAGGGTGGGTATTTGGTTGAAGCCTTATGTGTTTGATATAAACTGGGATATACAATGAAAAATTGGAGATTGGCATAATATTTATTTAGAGGATGTGACAAACAGTGACCATAAAAAGTCGGTCACGGTCGCCAGCCTTCAAAACAAATGCGACCATTGGTGACCTTGAAAAGTAGGTCAAGGCCACCGGCCTTTGAACACATGCGAAGTACTCCTCCAAAGCATGTACCCACCAAATATGACGTTTCTGCAAGCAGTAGGTGCTGAGCTACGTTGTGGCGAAGGATTTGACAGTTGTGACCACTGGTGACCTTGAAAAGTAAGTCAAGGTCACTGGCCTTTGAACCCATGTGAAGTACTCCTCCAAGGAATGTACCCACCAAGTATGGGAGCAATAGGTGCCGAAGCTACGTTGTGGCGAACGAATTGCGGCCGGACAGACGGACGGCTGGACAGACGAACCGACAGAAGGACGGACGGAAGGACAACCCAGATGCTATATGTGCCGTCTCGCGGCTCAAGCACTGTGCGGGGCATAAAAATATCACTGCAGAGATAAATAAATGTCTCTACAAGTACATCACTTTTACAACATCATGGCGGCGTGCAGCAGTCTCTCAGTTACCAGCGACTAGATTCACTGAAACGCATGTTTTAAAGTACAGTTCATCTGAACTGCTTCAACTCATGGATCCCAGCATCATCATTAAACCAGAGCTTTGAGCAACACTGGGCAGACCGAGGCTTCTGAGGACAGCAGGCTGGAGGAGAAGGAGGAAGCGGACGGCGACATAAGAGGGGAAAGCTTGTTAACCAGGCCAAAGGCCAACAACACATGTGTTTTTCCAACACTCTTTCTGGCTAATGTCTACTCATTAGACAACAAGATGCAACAGTTTACAGAACCCTCCCCAACATTCAGTCCCCACTCGGTCCTCTTGTTGAAATTGAAAGGCATCATTTCTTTTAGCAGAAATTTGAAACTGACATTTAAAATGGTTTGGTTTTAATGCACTATTAAAACAACCCCACCAAACACAAGAACAATGAAGCACTGTCTATGTGACACTACGCTAAAGTAGGATACTGAATGAAAAACATGTTACAGTAATAATACATTAATAACATCGTATTTAATTTTACAAATTACAGAATACTCTAGTTTAAACACACAAGAACTGTAATACAAATACCATTAAGTTACATAGAAGCTGGAAGAGCTTTATGGTGTCTAAAATGTAAGTACATTTTGTTTTTTAAGAGAAAAAACTATAGTCTATTTTACAGGCAATAATATGTACAAGAACAATCTGAAATTTCTGACATCTGCCAAGGGTTGATGAGGACTCAGAATAAAAGCTATGTGATTCACATCATGACCTGGATCCGGATTCCACTACACACTAAATGCATACTAATCCAGAATGATCTGACTGATCAAGATGTGGAAATCTGATATTTAATTCACAAGCTCAAACAAAATAGTGTCTTCCTGATCTTGGTTTTACATGGTGATGTCGTATTCATGAAGTACTTTTGAGGTAATCTTTAAACGTCTACAAAGTGAAATTCTGATCCAGAATCCAGATCCAGATCACCTCCAACATTTATTGGAGTCTTCCAAGGTCAAACACCAATGTATGGTGAACATTTGGTGAAAATCCATTTAGTAGGTTTGATGCAATCCTTCAAAGCCTATATAAAGTGAAATATTGATCCAGAATCTGTATCCAGATCACCTCCAAAATTTAATTGCGTCTTCCATGCCTTAATATCTATCTGTGGTGCAAATTTGGTGAGAATCTGTGAAGTAGGATTTTTTTTTACATAATCCTTCAAAGGCTATATAAATTTAACTCTTGATCCAGAATCTGGATCTGTATCCGGATCACCTCCAAAATTGAATGGAGTCTTCTGTGGTCTAATATCTATCTGTGGTGAAACTTTTGTGAAAATCTGTGCAGAAGTTTTGAAGTAATCCTGCTAAAATGTAGACGGAAAAATAAATAAACACATGATTTTTTTTTTACATCTTTGATGGATGTAATAATAGTGAAAGTGTGTTAATATTAAGGTTTTGGAAAAATATGATGTGCCTATTTAAATGTAAAAGCAGCCCAACAGATTAGTTAAAAGGACTCACACAACCCAAAATCAGACAAGACAGTATGAACCCAATATATTATTTTGTGTATTCAGCTTCCTTTCATTTGTCAATATACATCCATTACTGCATTTAAGACCTACAACCAGTGATGCCGGTAGTAACGCGTTACTCTAATCTAGCCACTTTTTTAGTAACAAGTAATCTAACGCGTTAATCTTTCCAAAATAGGAATCAGATTAAAGTTATTCTCCAAGTCACTGTGCGTTATTATTATTTTTGCATTGTGGGTCGATAGCAGCATTAAACTTGGTTCGTGGGCAGGGGGTCGGGGTTCGACTGCACTGCCCACTTTAAGTGAGCTGTGAGCTTTTCATCCGCAGTTTTCTGCAGCAGTTACGACTCGTCCTCAAATATTAAAGCACGATGAAAACAGCACACTTGCACTGAGCTTTACAAAGACATCTTTATGATTTATTTTTCTCCTTTATTTAGAATTGTGAGCTGAGCCGTTCCATATCTGCTCGTTAAAAACAGCTGATCCTCAGCGACGCGTCAACAACTAACACTATTTTCCACTCAAATGCACCTAAACTCTCTTTCTGAGGACCACATGATGTGAAAACACAATAAAACTTTCTTACCTGTAAATCTGGTCATGTTTTCTGCATAAATAAATGTTATCCATTCTTTGTGCTCAAACGCCAAAGCAGGGGCGAATCCAGATGGAATGGGGGCGTGGGGGAGGGATGTGGCCCCCCCCACAACATCCCTAGATTAAAGGTCCAGTTTTGAAGCCTTTTTTACTACAACTGCTAATACTACTTATAATAATAATAATTTCGACAAGTAAAATGTTTAGAGAGAATTTAAATGTTAGAAAAATGTTATAAACAATTTAATAGTACTAGAAATAGCAAGTTTTACTGTTACAGTGCTGTCAACAGTTAAATATGAGGTCAAGAAAGAGGTCTTTATTTTACTTTTTATAAAATGAGTATTTATTTTCATTGAAGTCAAGAAAGGGTGACTATAAAGTGAGTTTTGGCAAAACAAGTATCATTGTCATGTTGAGGTGGCAGAGGGTTGTTGTCGGCAGCTGGGGAAAGTAACTAAAAAAGTAACTAGTAATCTAACTTAGTTACTTTTACAATTGAGTAATCAGTAAAGTAACTAAGTTACTTTTTCAAGGAGTAATCAGTAATCAGTAATTGGATTACTTTTTCAAAGTAACTGTGGCAACACTGCCTGCAACACATAAAAAAGTGAGACAGTGACAATTTATTCTAATATAAGGTTAAACTCAATATTTTTACAGACAGTTTTCTTGAGACAAATCATGGGGTGGATTAATTTACATTTCCGAGTCACTGAATATCTTGAACTTCATTCACATCAATCATTAAGAAATACAAACTGTATGGTACTGTGGAGTAAATCTGCCAGGAGGAGGCAGTTCTCAAAAACTGAGTGACTGTGCAAGAAGGAGACAAGTGATGCAACTGACCAAGACTGCTGTGGCAGCTGTGCAAGAATTACAGCTTTCTATTGATGTTAGTGGAGAAAGTGGGAATGCAGCAACATTTGCCTGTTGCATCTCCATCCACAGCTCACCACAGATACACACTATGGTACATGGTACATACATGCTGAGGCTTTTGTACATGCAATAGGTTCAGAAACCCTTTGATTCTTATTTGAATGGGAATTTAAATCACAGGAGGTTGAAATGAAAGAAAGTAATTATTGCCACAATGGTGCCATTATGTCTTTTTTAAAAAACTGACTGAGAGGGGAATAAAATTGCCTACAAAACACACTTTGCCAAAGTTAGCAACATGATTTTTGATTGCTTCCACAAAGCTTTCAAAGTGGATCAAAACATCTTGCACACTATTTTCTCCAAATAACCTCTGCCCATGCTTGTGCCCTCCTACTACTGAAGTGTGCCATTCAATTTTTAAGTAGAAAATCCTTGCAAATCCCCTTGAGAGAGAGACAGACAGAGACAGAGAGAGAAAAAGCAGCTTAAAGCAAGGTTCATGTTCACTATTTGCTTTCTTCACTCTTTGCAAGATTATACTGCAGAATATGAGACATATGTGCAAGCAGCCTTCAGGACAATTTATTTTTTAATTGAGCTTTTATTTTGACAGGTGCCTGCATAAATAAACCTGACAACAAAATTATAGTCTAAAAAAAAATGTTATTGATCTTTTTAAGTAACTGACACATTCATCCAATCTGGCGAAACCTGTTGAATTATCCTAAATGATCCATAGATGTCGTTGTTCAGCAAGTGATTCTGCTCCAGGTCTGTTCTAAAAATAAGTGCTCTCATTTTTCTCAGAGGTTAAAAAGAAAATAAATCACAAATGTTCCACAGTGACGGGCGTAACTGTGAAATCGAGGCTTTGACTGGTCACAAGTGTGTTTTCTGTGTCGCGTCTGTGCTTCTCTACATCCGTGCCTTGTTTTGTTGTTCTCAGAAACTTTGCAAATAGGATTTGTGTGTCTTTGGTGAGCTGTTTAAACTTTTTGGCTTTGTTTCCCGCCTTGTGTGATATTCTTGCAGTTCTGACACTTTGTAGAGGGGAGTCGCTTGGAAGCGACAGAGTTTTATTCTTTGTGCGTGCCTTGATATCTGACTTGAGTTGATGTGTAAAGCACAGGCGATGTCTCAGGGTGACTCACATGCTGAAAAAGTGCAAAAGGGAGAAAAAAAAATTAATTTGCCATCACTGTTCATGTATGAATAAAACTAGATTGCACGCAACAGTTTTAACTTGCTGGTAGGCTCAGATTAGATGTCATGTTTATTCATTATGAGTGTTGCAGCTAAGCAGATCATTGCAATTTTTTTTTTCCCTTTTTGAAATTAATGTTAGACTTTTGGTATACTCTGTAATCTTTTCAAAATTGTGTCTTGTGGTTACTGTGAAAGGTCAAACAAACTGGAGACAAATTATTTAAAGAGGCAATGTAAAATGCAAAGCAACCATATGACTTGAGCAATATCCACTAAAATGATATACCAATAAGAGCAATTGGAGATTTCTGACATCCGCCAAGGGTTGCTGAGGACTCAAAATAAAAGATGATTCATATTGTAACCCGGACTTTACCTGGATCCGGATTCCACAACACATTGCAATAAATGCATACTGATCCAAAATGGGCCGACTGATCAAGATGTTGCAATCTGTTATTTAATTCACAAGCTGAAACAAAATACTGTTTTCGTGATCTTGGTTTTACATCGTGATGTTGTATGTTTCTGCTGATGTTTCTCCCAACATCCAACACTAACAGGGTCTTCATTTGTTCAATAGCCACATGTGATTTAAATTTTTTTTCAAGATCCATCAAGCAGATTTGAGATGATCCTCGAAATGATCCAGAATTGGGACCTTGATCCCGATCCACTCCAAAATTTAATGGAGTCTTCCATGGCCTAATATCTGAGGTGAAAATTTCATCTAAATCCATGTAATAGTTTTTACATAATCCTTAAAAGCCTATAAAATTCAAACCTGAGCCAGATTACAGGTCTGGATCCAGATCACCTCCAAAAATCAGTGGAGTCTTCCATGCCCTAACACCGGGGTGCTCAAGTTCGGTCCTCGAGAGCTACCTTCCTGATACTCTTAGTTGTCTCCCTGCTCCAACACACCTGAATCCAATGAAAGACTCGTTAGCAGGCTTTTAATGAGCCTTTCATTGGATTCAGGTGTGTTGGAGCAGGGAGACAACTAAGAGTATCAGGAAGGTAGCTCTCGAGGACTGAACTTGAGCACCACTGTCAACATCTGTCTGTGGTGTAAATTTGGTGAGCATTCATGAAGTAGTTTTGACATTATCCTTCAAAGTCTATATCTTGATCCAGAATCTGGATCCAGATTCATATCATCTCCAAAATTTAATGGAATCTTCCATGGCCTAATATCTATCTGTTGTGAAAAGTTCATCAAAATCCACGCAGTAGTTTTGATGTAATCCTAAAAACCCCACAAAGAAATATCTAGATCCAGAATCCAGATCTGGATCCGGATCACCGCCAAAATTTAATGGTCTCTTCCATGACGTAATGTCTATCTGTGGTAAAAATTTTGTAAAAATCTGTGCAGTAGTTTTGATGTAGTCCTGCTAAGAGACAGACAGACAAATAATTAAATAGTGAAATCTTGATCCAGTATCCGGATCCAGATCTGGCTCACCTCCAAAATTTAATGTTGTCTTCCATGGCCTAATATCTATCTGTGGTGAAAAGTTAGTCAAAATCTGCACAGTATTTTTTATGTAATCCTGCTAAGAGACAGATAAATAAATAAATACACGCCGATGATTTTATTATGTCCTTGGTGGACGTAATAAACAAACAATAAATTGCCTATGAAGGCAAGAGACACAACTGTAAATTGATTTTTGGCCCATCTTATTTTCACCAAAAGTTTATTATTTTGAGAAATTTATAGACTTTGTCGCATATTTGAGCAGCTTTTGTCGCAATCTAGCGGATGATGTGAACATTTCAGGGCTTCTGTTATATTTCCTAATCAGTAACAAAGACATTTATTCATTCATTTTCAGTGCCCACTTACTCCAATTAAGGGCCACAGCGGGGAGCGTATCCCAGCAGTCACAGGGTATGAGGCAGGGTACATTCTGGTCAGGATGCCAGTCTATCACAGGACCACATCTAGACAGACAAACACATTCACACACACAGGCAATTTAAAGTTTCCAGTTCACCTGTCCCACATGTCTTTGGGTGTGGGAGGAAGCTGACGCGAACCCACGAAAAACTTGCAAACTCCACACAGAAAGGACCCATTTGGGAAGCGAACTCACGACCTTTTCGCTGTCACACAACAGAGCTAACCACTAAGCTACCGTGATGCCCAACAAAGGCATTTATAAATGTCAGAAATGCATGATTTGATGACAGGCAGCACTTTGACCTCCTTCTATTAATGTATAAAAACTTAGATTTTTGAGAGTTTTATGGTTCTTGAGTTTTAGGACATGGAAGGTTTTGCAATAATCCATGGAAGGATGGACGGAAGTACAGCAATTTCTCTTGACAAGCACAACTTGCACTTGCGAATCAACAAATAAATACAATTTTATTAAAATAAATAAAATTAAATGTTTGTTGTTTATGAACATTCAATGTGATAAAGGAGTCATCTACTTTGTACCAATGGAAATATGTATATTTTTTTTTAACATTTCATGACAATGTTAGCTTCAAGTTGGTTAAAAGTATTGGCATCCCTGATTTCTCCATAGTGCTTACAGTAGTAACCTGCAAACCACCAGAGTAGGGTAATGCTATTATTATTGTCTTATTTTGCCGAGATTTGCAGTCAGCTGTACTACGGCCTTCGGTTATGGTGTAGTCCACGCTGTGGGCAAAAACGAGTGCTAACACAAACATACACACTGTTCAGTATTTTTTTCCACCTGTGTTGCTGTCATATTCTTGAAACTTTTGCTATCATCTGCGATGAAAGGAGATCAGAGATACTACATGAAAATAACGTAGAAATAAGTGTAGTTGCCATGCACTGCAAAGTGAAAGCATGAAAGCAGTTGGACATTCTGCAAATAAATCCCAGTCATTGATGACGCAATGCATTCTGAGTTGATTTTTGCTGATATGTGATATGGAGAATTCAGAATATCTGCAGAAATAAATGCAAAAGGACCTATTATGAATAATGAGAATATTGAATATGAATATGAAATATAATAATACAAATACATCTAGAGTTGGTCCCCGGGTGCCGGACTGTGGCTGTTCATTGCTCGTACTGGTTGGATTGTGTCTAACTGTAATTAGGATGGGTTAAATGCAGAGGACAAATTTTGTTGTATGTATATATGTACAATGACAATAAAGGCTCTATTCTATTCTATTCTATTCTATTCTATTCTATTCTATTCTATTCTATTCTATTCTATATGACCCGGGTGCTGTTCTACTACTACTAAACACATGCATTCAGACGCCCTATGGATTGCAAACTATATATATAGTACACTAGTATGAGTTGTTGGATACGGTCTTCTGCATACAATCATGGTTGAGGGTCCTTACCTAGTTTTAGTTAGTTAGTTAGTTAGTTACAGTGCAGCAGAAGAACAAGGGCCTTTATTGCCATTGTATGAGGTCCATTCAAAAAGTATCCAACCTTTGACCATAAAAAATACAAATACTCATCTGGGGTTCTGAAATCCTAATCCCCTTCAAAGTAGTCTCCTTGGGACTGCACACACGTCTCTCAGTGATTCTCCTATTGTTAGAAGCACTTCTAGAAGGCCTCTTTTGGAATGGTGTTCAGCTGGGCTGTCTTGTTCTGCGTGATACCTTTTTGCGACTCAGTTTGAGTCCTTTTTAGTGTTTTTTTGATCTTGGGGAACAGCCAAAAGTAGAGGGAGCCATATTAGAGTAGCAGGGAGGCTGATGAATCACAGGAGTGTTGTGTTTAGCCATGATACCCTGAATTAGCTGAGTATGGGCGGGTGCATTGTTATGATGGAGCTGCCAACTTTTTCCTACTAATACATCTGTTTGTTTGCGGTGCACAGCATCATGCATGTGACATAGGACCTCGCAATAATACTCTTTATTAATATTTTGGCTTTCTGGTGTATACTCATGATGCACCACCCCATGGGAGTCAAAGAAAATGCCAGTAAACTGTTCATTTCTTGTATAATTGTAAATAAATTGTAAATATTTCTGCTGTGGTTCATTTTGTGTTCAGAAGGAAACCTTTGGTCAAACGTATCGCAGAATTCAGACTTTCAGACCCGAGACTGATTAATTCAATTGAGACTGACTGATTAATTTGAGACTGATAAATTAATGACTGCATAAACTGAAGTACCTATGCTTCAAATGGGTGGTGCCCCCGAGGAATAATTATCCCATTTAAATAATAATTATTAAACCCTAAAATTGTTAATTATTTTGGTGACCCATTAAATTAGACCTAGGCCAATCTAATTCAATTTGGGAGTTTAACTACTTATTCATTACATTTACTTTGGTGCCCGCGTGTGAGCCGATCTAGAATTAACCAATTTTGTTACATCTTTATGGTGCCTCCGTGTGAGACATGAATATTCGCTACATCTTTATCGTGCGTCCGTGTGAGGTTTAGCAATACTTTCACTACATAGTCAACTTGACTTTGACATTGCTGCTCACCTGCTGTGCTTTCTTTGGCCTCTGTCGTGTTGGATGTTTCCATTGTGATGACTGAAATTTGGTTTCCGGGTCATACCTGTAAACCCATGTCTCATTACCAGTGATGACGGTGTTCAGGAAGTTGGGGTCACTGTTTGTGTTGTGTGGGCCGCTGAAGAGGAGGTACTGCTGGCCCACCACCACCAGATGGCGCCCTGCTTGGAGTGTGGGCTTCAAGCACGAGAGGGCGTCGGAGCCGCTGGGAGTGACAGCTGTCACTTATCAGCACCAGCCGTCACTCGTTCAACTCATCACCATAAAAGCCGGACTGCAACTCCACCTCCTCGCCGAGAAATCAGCTACCAATCGAGGTAACCTTCTCTGCGGTGATTATTATTGTAACTAAACATTGTTCTGTGTGCAGCCGTATTCCTGTGGACTAAGTCTGAAGCTGGATTGGCGGATAGTGGGAGTGCGACATTCTTCGCCTCTCACTCCATCCAGGGAAGAGACTGACAGGAGCTGCACGGGTGAAACTGTTTCTGGAGGTGGAGGTTCTCCCTCCCGGAGGAACTGATCAAGGGACGATTACTGGGTGTGTCTTCACACACCCACCATTAACTGTTTCTGTTTCTGCCAGCAGTACCTGGTCTGACAGCTGGAGATGGTGGCCACCTGGGACTCGGGACTTGGCGGCTCCGGTGTTCTTCAGATCCACTGGTGGTGGAAGCCGTGTGGGATCCGGCTCTTCTCTGGAGACGTCTTCTATCCTCGAGCCTGCCCACACGTCACCTTGTATACGATTGACTGTACTCCTCTATTGTTATTGTCTGTATTCCGTTGTGCAATTCACAACATTAAATTGTTACTTTTTGGCTCATCCATTGTCCATTCATTAACGCCCCCTGTTGTGGGTCCGTGTCACTACACCTTCCCAACAGTTTGCGCATTCCAGTGTGTCTTGCGAGACTTCCAGATGCAGTTGCTTCTGCTCTGCCATTAGCAGTTTTGGCACTAATTGCACTGACATGCCCAAATCCTCAGTTAAATGGAATGTACCAAACCTGTGCTTATCCCCACCTTGTCCGCAAGTTCTTGGATGGTAACAAGGATGGTCATCCATGAACAAAGTGCGTATTCAGTCAATCACAGTCATTTTGACTTGTGGGTGGCCTACTGGAATGTGCTTCGCTTTCCACTGACGTGTGGCCATTTTTGAAGCAGTTATACCACTCTTTTATTTACATTATTCTCATGGCATCATTGCCAAGAGCCTGCTGAATCTTATGAATGGTTTCCACTTGGATATCACCAAGCTTTTGGCAAAATACCTTTGGTCAAATCTTTCTATCATATTAGCAAATGAGAATCCAAATGGTTCTTAGTATATGTGTTCTCTCTAAGGCTGACTCCTAGCAACTAATGTGCAAGAAGGTTCCCTACCCCTCCCCACCAAACAACAACATGATTCATTTCTTTCCATGGTATAATGTAAAGCTGGATACTTTTTGAAGGCACCTTGTACATACAATAAAATGTGTCCTCTGCATTTAACCCATCCTAATTACAATTAGACACAATCCAACCACTAGGAGCAGTGAGCAGCTGCAGTCCAGCGCCAAGGGACCAAATTCAGATGTACAGGTGCTGCCTTGGTCAAGGGCAGAGAAAGGAGTAGAAATGTTTTAGACCAGGGGTATTCAACTCCGGTCCTTGAGGGCCGGTGTCCTGCAACTTTTAACTGTGTTCCTGGTCAACACACCTGAATCAAATGGCTGAATTACCTCCTCAGTATGCAGTCAAGTTCTCCAGAGTGCTGTTAAGGACCTCATTAATTGACTCAGGTGTGCTGAAGCAGAGGCACATCTAAAAGTTGCAGGACACCGGCCCGCAAGGACTGGAGTTGAGCACCCCTGTTATAGACGCTGGAAGGAAATCCACGCAGACATCAAAGGAACTTTTAAAATCCACACAGAAAGAAACTGAACATGGGTGGAATCGAATCCCAGAACTACTTGCTATGATGCAAGAATGCTCACTATTGAGTCACCATGCTGCCAAAGGCACAGGTTGATATGTCTTCCATCAAGTCAAAGGCCTGAGTAGGCAACAGGCTATTGATTGAGTCCTCATGTGAGAACAGATGGATAAGTGGACAGTTATAAGTCCTCATGTGAGAACAGAGGCTGATTGTTGAAGCACAAGATTTCCCATAGATGTTGCACAGGAAGACATTTTGTGCAGGTGAACCTGAATGCCTCAATAACATGGGAATAGTGGCTCTATAGTCTAATGTGCTGGTTTGCCTGACCAGCACAGCTGAATGTTTTAGGTGAGAAAGGGTTGCGTAGTCATCTTCAAACCCTCTCATCAGCCCAGGCTCTTGGGTACCCGAGGTGCATTGTATGCCACATGTGGAACAGCCTTGGCAGGTGCAGGCTTGATTTTGGAGTATCCATCTCCTTAGAAGAACTTCCAATGAAATGTAACCAGATGACATATCTTTGTGGCAATGGCCGAGTTCAAACCCCAGATTGTTTGTACTTCAGATCAAGGATGTACCGGGTCTGCCAAAGGGGCATGTCTCAGTAGCCAAGGCAGCAGGAACATATTTTTCAATCTGAACTTCACCTTGTTACACAAGGTTAAAGGGCTCCTCCTACCCTTTATTTAACCAATACTTGGGACAAATTTTGGTGAGTAGCAGAGTGTGTCCACATGCAAGTGCGTTCTGCCTACTGCACCTCTGGGCCCACTTGTAGCTCCGAGATCCCCTACATGAAAATTCAGTAAGGTATATCTTATATATTATATTCTAATTCTAAGGTGGAACTATGCCAGTATACAAAGGTATATCTAAATATCTAAAAAGGAAGAGTAAAATAGGAGAGTAGAAAAGAGTAGACTAGAGCCACTTAGGTGCCTGGTCTTGAGAACCAGGGAAGTCAGCTTTGGGTTGCAAAACCCAAATCACCAGGGTGGCCAGCGTGGAGGCCATGTAGGAGTCTTTTGTAAGGAGAGGTTATGACTGGGAAGACAAGGCTGACTCCAGGGCTGCTTTCCTTTAGCATGTTAGTGCTAACTAGCAGCTGCGGAGAGAGTGTGTTTACAGTGGAATCACCCAACTGCAACCTAACCACCACCCTACACTTGGCTTACCCCTGTGACTGTATCACACACCTCTGGGACAGGGGGTGTGTGATGGCAAATAGACATTTAACACAATCTAACTCACAGCCTCTGAAGCTAAGAAAGTTAAGTTTATTAAACACGCTAATTAGCTACTTACTTGACCAGTATTCCAGTTCCCTTTGGTTGTGCCACACAGTGAACCACTAACTTGAACGAGCCAGTGTGATGATGAGATTGAGGCAGATAGACGATGTGTTCACCTGCGGTTAAGAAATGATATGCATTTTTTTTTTACACAATAGATGAATTATGAATTTGTATGATCCATATTAGTGGTGTTTGAAATCATATGGCAAGATTCTACCAGGCATGAATATGGAAAATATATTGTAATGTTGACAATTATATATAAAACAAAAATTATATACGAGGTCTGTGAGAAAAGTATCCGACCTTATTATTTTTTTAAAAAACCATATGGATTTGAATCACGTGTGATTACATCAGCCAAGCTTGAACCCTCGTGGGCATGCAAGAGTTTTTTCACGCCTGTCGGTGACGTCATTCGCCTGTGAGCACGCCTTGTGGAAGGAGTGGTCCACCTCCGAAAAACACCTCCGTTGGAAGCCTTAAGGACAAGTTGGAACATGCCCTGCTGTTAAACAATTTCTCAGATACTCACTCAACTGAAAGCCCTACACAGTGTAGCTTTGAAGTTTGCAGCCAAAAATAAAATACCCCACAGACGCTGTGAAGCTCTCATTGATGATGATTCTTTTTTTGCTCTCCAGTTAATACAGATTATGTGGAAGAAGAAGTAGAAAAAAACCTCCTTCTCATGGATGAATATCTATAAACCCACATTTAGTAAATATGCAGCATGTAAGGCTTTTATATGGATGACTCAAAAGACTGTCAGCTCCAGCGCTGCGATGCCTGGGACTTAACGTTTGAAGGGAGAAGAGGAATGTGGAGCAGACGTGGGTGGTATTTAAAACTACATATAAATAAATAAATGTTGAAATTATATAAATAATACTTTACTGCATATGAGATCTGATAAGTATCTCTTGCAAGATGCATCTCAGCATTAATTCACTGGAGGTTTATGTTTTCTCTCATTAAAACTGTCAATGATTGCGAGGACGTGACTCGTTTGGGTGCACAAACCGTCTGTGTTAGTTTTCAGCGTTAACCATCACTGACACAATCCTGCCCTCTTTAGAGGAAAAAATTATGAATGTCAACCAGAAAAGAACACTTTCCATCTTATTATTTAAATGGACCTGCTGCTTAAAAACAAACAAACAAAAAACTGCACTAGACATCCTATGATTGTACCTTTGCATGGCTGACGTTGCCCTGCTCTTAAAAAAACAGGAGTATTTTCATTGTGAAGCAGCCACACTGATTTTCCTCCTCAGGAGTGAACACAGCGATCTATTATTCACCTGCACTGCTCAGCCGAGTCAACCCCTCTGACGGCCAGTGCTAACACAAACGGGAGAGAGTTCATCACTTAGATTTGTGAGAAGTTTTTATATGAGCAAATGGCAAATAGTGGTACACAGCAGCAATAACAATCATTTACTAGTGGGATACTTCCCCTCCTGGAGCAATTGCCAAATGCTCCAGCGCTGCTGCAACTCCCAGGTGTGAATCAACAAAAAATGTGATCAGAGATCAGCAAGTGGAAAAACTTAAAGGTGTCATATTTGTGGTGAGATATGTGAGTGTGCGTATGTGGGTTAGACAGACACAACCACAATTGTGCTGATTACATCATGAGGCGGCGCCTGTTGTTGTTAGCGGTGCCACGCTAAGAGGACATGCGGTGAAACAGCCCAGTCACGTTTTTTTTTCATGCTCCAGTGACGAAATGAGTCAAATTTTCGTGATGGTTTTTTTTTTAATTCACTATTACTAACCATACTCCCACCCCCAACCCTAACCTTAACCATAACCTAATCTCTGTCCTTCCCCCCACCCTAACCATAACCACCCCGACCCCCTTGCTTCACTTTTAATTTCATGCAGCCATCACGGCATGAATGAGAATGAATTAGTGCTGCCGTGACAAAAATGAGGCGCTTTTCATCACAATATCACAAACCAATAGATTAATGTATATTTTGTGCTGCTGAATCACGACTTGCCGTGAGACCAGGTTGGGTGAAACCCTTGTACAGCTCATTAATAAACAGAGTTGTTGAGCAGTTCATCTACCCGGTTCATTAACGTGACATGGTGTCAGAAGTGGGATGAACAGGACGCCCAACGGAGATGGCAAAATTTTGACCACCGGAGCAGTTTGACTTTGCGAAGCTGGCGGAGTGGCCGATGTGGAGGCGACGTTACAGCAGGTTCCGTGTGGTGACCAAACTTTATAAAGAGCCTGATGTGGTACAAATAATTTCCCTTCTTTATGCAATGGGGAAGGAAGTGGAGCCCGTTTACGAGTCCTTCACGTACGACAGCAAGTAAGAGGAGAATGACTTTGATGTGGTAATGGGCAAATTTGATGAACATTTTGTGCTGAAACGCAACGTGATTCATGACCATGGTGCACAGGTGCACGCAGCACCCCGGAGACACTGTAGGCATTTGTAAGGAGCCTGTGTGAGCTGGCCCATTATTGTGAGTTTGGCCAAGCTAAAGATGACATCGTATAGGGCAGAATTGTCATAGGGAAACTGGACTGCGATGTGTCTCAAAAATTACAGTTGGAAATGGACCTGACGCTCGAGAAAGCCATTCAGATTGCAAGACAAAATGAACAAATCAAACAACAAAATACAGCTATGAGGGCTGAATGCTCAGTAGATGCAGTGAGGCGAATGGAGCAGCAGCACCACACAAAAAAGAACAAAAGTGGATGGCAGGGGCAAAACAAAACTAAAAACAAATCTGATGTACAGGAAACGTGCACTCGATGTAAAAGACAGCACAGGAGGAATGAAACATGCCCAGCGCAAAATAGAAGATGTCATAAATGCAGCAAAATCGGACACTTTCAAGTTGCATGAAAACCAAGACGGTGTATGAACTCGTGACAACAGCGGCACCGGAAGCCACAGACGGTGATGATACGTTCTTCGTGGGGGTTATAGTAGATCAGCAGGGTACAGTTATAGACCAGCCTGGTTCAGACGATGAATGGTGTGTAACACTGCTGGTGAATGGCAGCCCGGTGAAATTTAAAATTAACACTGGGGCATTCCACAGTCTGCCCCAGAAACCCCGTCTGATTAGGACCCGACCCAATGCCAGCAGCCCTGGTGGGGAGGTGAAGTGTATTGGGAAATTCCTAGCCAGTAGTCAGTATAAAGGGCAAAAATACTAATTTTGGGTTACAGTCATTCACGGACCATTCACACAAACTTACTGGGGAGGTGCGTGGCCAAGGAAATGGACGTGTATGGTGGGGCAGTTAGCACTGAAGTGCTTAGCATCATGTTTGGAGACATAGGGCTCCCCCCCCCAACCCATAAAAATTGTAATAAATCCTACAAAGGTCTAGCAAATTGAAAATTTCTTGGTATTTGCTGGACTTCAACTTCAGTCTGTGTACGATCTTGGTCACTTTGCATAAAAGTCATGTATTTTTTGTTGGTAAAATAGGTCTCCAGGCAAAATGTCTTTTCCTTGGTTGACCAAGACAGGTTGGGGAAGACAAATGAAACACAGACTGGAGTTTAAGTCCAGCAAATTTCAAGATATTTGCTGGATCTTTGTAGGATTTATTACAATTTTTATGGGTTCTGTTTTTTTTTTGGGTCTCCCTGTAGTTAAACCACTGGAGGGCACGCATAGTTGTGGGTTGATGTTAAACATCCTCAAAGTCTCAGAATTCTGGGTCTTTGCATGTATATGGATACCGTATATCCGCTGAGGCAGCCTATGCGTTAAAACCCGTTTTTAACTCTTGCATTGGTGCACATCTGTGTGGCCTTCAGCCAAAACAGAAAATTTTGTGGAAATAACATGGAGAACTTTTTGACACACTTTCTGCATCTAAGTACTTACTATGTACTTAAAGTAACTAAGTACATTGGTACCCAACCATTATTGCAGTATGTTCTAGAAGTTAGTGAGTTAGTAGTATGGAAAAAATTTGGACGTACTACGCCACTGTCATCTTACCTGTCCTTTGACCTGCATGTTAACATAGGCACATACTCATTTATGCCACAAAATTTTTGTTTTGCTGCGGCAGACTTTTAAACAGCTACTGATGTATATGCCACAGCCCCTTGGATCCAGTTCCCATTTTCATGTACAAACAAAATCAGGATGAGCTGGGACAATATGGAAATTGCAAAACAAATAACACAGTGATTCTTACATTTACTTTAACTTCTCTTTCATTGCAGACAGTAGGAACCCAGAATATTTCAATCCTGCATTTAAGCTCTGCAGCACGTTCCGTTTTTGGAATGTGTAGCAGACCTTAATTGCAGGAGTGGTTGTATATTAACAAATGAAATGCATTGAAATGAATGCAGTTATCACTTTAAGAAGAAGTCACCATGACATGAAATCACACTTATGCACACTCTGTAATTAATCCGTGGTTCACATGCATGCCAAACCGTGGGGGCGGTCCGTAAGGGTCACGCCTCTGATTTCAGGTTAGGACTGTCTACAGTGACATCAGTGAAGATGTGTCGTGCATGATAACCTGTGGGGTAAACCATAGTTTAGAGGGTGTGAATGTAGAGCATTGCCATTTGAGGTACACAAACAGCAGCGCACAGAGTGTCAGGGATAGTGAAATGGCTGTGCTATAAAATAGGAATAATGCCCAGAAGACATCGCAGGTTGACAGCTGGTACATTAATTTGTCTGGAGTTATCAAGTTTCTGGTCATATCTGGCCTTGGCTTGTGGCAGGAGTTCATCATAATGCTGCTATGACATTGCAGTGCAGTTCTGTGTCTTCTATCTTCTTTAAATTTTCCCAGGAATTTCATCTTTGATTACCAGTCTCCAGCTGCATCATGGGATATAGATGAAGAGTGGTATCACTGAAAGGCCTCTAAATTTTAAGTTTAAGTAATCTGAGAGCTAAATGGACACAACATACGAGGTGCATCACTTAAAAGGCCTTTGTCTTGGCTTCCAGATGGTCCTTGTTGTTGAAAAATCCATGAAAGTTTTTTTTTCCCGGCACAACTTTAAAGGAAAGTCTACTCCAGTTCCACAGCGATCTCAATCTGTTTAGATCTAAATTATCCCAGAAGTGCACTGCTCTTGCTAAGCTTTCTCCCTGTCTAGAAAGCTTAGCAAACCATTTGCCCCAACCAGTCTCAGCAGAAGACTGCCCCTCCCTGAGCCTGGTTCTGCTGGAGGTTTCTTCCTGTTAAAAGGGAGTTTTTCCTTCTCACTGTGGCCAAGTGCTTGCTCATAGGGGGTCGTTTTGACCGTTGGGGTTTTTCATAATTATTGTATGGCCTTGCCTTACAATATGGAGCGCCTTGGGGCAACTGTTTGTTGTGATTTGGCGCTATATAAGAAAAAAGTTGATTGAGTTGATAGATAGCTTCAAGCAGCATGTTTGGAGATGCATGTGGCAAGTGAAGGTTTGGATAAAGGTGCACGTAGCCAAGCCTAATGTGGGATCAGCTCTTGATTATGGATGGAAGAAGGAGGAATATCTCCAGCCTGTATTATTCACTGGTTTGTCAGCTTCAGAGTCATTGATGATATAATTTGCAATTGCATTGGAAGTTCTAAGTGATCTTGCAATTGTGCGTGCAAGAATCCAATTATGACATGTACAGAGTTGTGTCCATGAGAGAGAAAACTGACCCACCTTTCGTCAAAAAAGTGACAGCTGCCAATCAAAATCGGCCACGTCACTAAGCCCCGCCCCCTCTATGACGTCATAGCCAATCAGAATCGATGACGTCACTATGTCCCGCCCCTAAGCCCCTCCCCTAGTCCCGCCTCCAAGCCCCGCCCCTTATGACGTCACAGCCAATCATAATCGATGACGTCATTATGCCCCGCCCCTAAGCCCCGCCCCTGATCCCGCCTCCGAGCCCCCGCCCCTTATGACGTCACATCCAATCAGAGTCGATGACGTCAGTATGCCCCGCCCCTAAGCCCCGCCCCCAGCTCCTCCCCTAGTTCCGCCCCTGGCTCCTCCCCTAGCCCCACCCCCAAGCTCCTCCCCTAACCCCGGCCAAGCACCGCCTCCAAGCCATACCTCCCCTCCCACCCAGGGTCTAATATTTTAATGTCATTTTATTTCATGAATTAAAGAACGATTAAAAATACCTAGATCTTTTTAATGTATTAAAGAATTAACTAATTCTGAAATAATTAAACATAAATCACTGTCTATTATTTAATGACCCTTTAATATCTTTAATTCTTAAATTATTACGTTTCCTTTTCTGTTTTTTAATTCGTAAATTAAAGAAGGGGAACAAATACCCGTCTCTCTCGGCTGTAAGTCTTTGCAGCAAGACGGTCAAATACCCACGCATAGAGCCGCTCGCGGAAACATGACCCCACGGCTGTAAAACCTGTTGCAGACGCTATGTCTGTGTGAGTGCGTGTGTGTGCGTGTGTGTGCGTGCGTGTGTGTGTGTGTGTGTGTGTGTGTGTGTGTGTGTGTGTGTGTGTGTGTGTGTGTGTGTGTGTGTGTGTGTGTGTGTGGCGGGACACCCGCTGAGCGGAGATGCTGCCCCGAGGTGATGAACCCGAAGAACAATAAACAATGCTCCTTATCACTCACGCCAGATGATGTTTTCTTTTAAGATATTAGCCGATCGATCATGGGGCGCGGGACACCCGCTGAGCGGAGATGCTGCCCCGAGCCCGAACAATAAACAATGCTCCTTATCACTTACGTCCCTGGGAACGAGTCAGCGAGCATTTCCACTACGACCGGTGAAGAGTGAAGATGCCTGGACCCCCAGCTATGGGTATAAAATAGAATAAATTTGCGGAAAAAATCCTGGAAAACCATGTTGTTTAATTAAGTTTTCTTGTCTTCGAGCAGAGTGCGAAAACCGCATCAGCTTTCAGGGTAAGTGATTTAAGTAATCTGTTTTGATAGAAATGAGTGTTTTTAAATGATGCACGCCGTCTGAAACTGTTTTTTTTTTATTTTTTTTTAGACAAAACCACGCAGACGGTCCAGAGCGCGTTCGGACCCGTCCTCGGTAATATATTTGAAATAGTACAGAATATCCGCTTGCGAGGGTGATGCTTTGTATTCATTTATTTATGTTAATTCTAGAAATCAAGTCAGAGCCCCCTGAAGAAGTTCGAAGGCTGGAAGCCCCGACTTCACCACGCAGATGTAAGTACAGCGATCGAGATTAAATCACGATTAAAACTCTGGAATAACCCGATTTTTTCTGTCACAGCCCATGGAGAAGCGGGGTCAGTGGGAGAGACCCGTAAAACGATCCGCGGATGTACACGGTAAGGAGTCGGAGTTTATGTATTTATTTATTTTAAATATTTAATAACTAACGATTTTCTCTTTTTTCAGCACGCGGTGGAGGGAGACCGTCTATTTTCCACAGAGACGCAAGGCTCGAAGATATTCTGAGCTGGGATTAACCTCATCACGCAACTTTCTTGAAAATGTGTAGTCTGTTTTTATTTTTTTATTTTTTCTCTTATTCCGATGGAACGGGAGAATTCATTTTGAAGAGGTATATTAACTGAATTTCTTGAGGTAGATTCTTCCTGCTACAGATTTTAAAAGATGGAAGGAGAGAATTCACATCGGGAAAATAACTTCGGACGTGTATTGGATTTAAACGCTTCAATAATCGACTCAGCAGGGAGCGCTCCTGGAGCAGATGGTCCATTACCCGAGGCGTTAAATTCGCCGCCTCAAAATAACATCGAGTCCGGAGAGAGACTTTTAAGCCGTGTTCGTTTAACACCGTTAAATGAGGCTCTTAACAATTTAGCGGCTGAACGAGAATCGGAAGAAATTAACCCCTACATCATTTCTGCGATTAACGCTATAAATTCGACGGTCCAGTCTGATACTGAAGAGCCCCCTGACCCCCCGCACACCTCACCTCCAGACGAGTCCGGTCCCGCGGCGTTGAACCAGGTACGTCTGACTCCGTTAAATAACGCCGTAAACCTCCTCGCGTGTGAAGTTAATCCTCACGTCCAATCCGCGGTGGATGAATTAAATCAAACGCCTAACGACGCTCGCGCTTTTTCACCTTTAAGAAGTCCCTCCCCGCGCAATGCGCGCGGAGAAGAGATTTTAAACAGAGCTCGTTTAACCCCGATAAACGCGGCGATCTCTGTTTTGATGGAAGACGGAGATGATGCACGACCGGGACCCAGCCGACACTCTCCCATGACGGGTGGTGGGGCTGCTAACGTCATCAGGAGACCTGCTTTTAACAATATCGAAATCAGGCTGCCTCTCAATTTCCAGCGCGCCGACGAAATTCCCGACTACGCGGAATTTTACCGTAACGTCGTTGGGGCTCTTCATAACTCGGTCGAAAAGGCTTTAACACACGCCAGGGCCGGGGACTTTATCCAAATGGAGATTCGTGGGGACTCAGTCTACAACGAGGCCGCTTTGATCAGCTCATATAACGACGCTGGCGATGTGACGGGCTTCCAAAATCTGTTAGAACGATTGATACAATCAAATTCCAACGTTTTAGCCGACGAGTCTCTGGAATTAGTGGTTCAAGTCATCCGCAACCAGAACGGCGCGGGGAAGCGCAGAATAGATGACCTCCTCCATCACGAGGTTCTGAGGAAAAAATCCAAATGCCTTAATATCGTGTATAATCCTGACAACAGTTTATGTTTCGCGATAAACCTCGTTCAGTTATTGAATCCTCATCTGAGTACGCACGAGGCGGAGCAGCGCGGACTGGCGTTACAAAATAGCGTCGGATTAACGGAAGCTACGCCGGTATCTTTAGAGCAGGTGGGAAAATTTGAAAACGCTCTGGGTTGTAAAATTGTGGTGTTTTTCAGAGCCGAAGGGGAGAGAAAGCTGACAAAATTCCAGACAGGAATACCGGCGCAGCAGAAAACTCTTTTCGTTTTTCTGTTTAATAATCATTTTTACGGAATCATCGATTTAAAGAGATTTTTGGGAGTGAAATATGTATGTAAGTTTTGCTTTGAGGGGTACAATAACCACGCCTCCCATAATTGTCCGTCATATTGTAAAATTTGTGAATCCACGCAGTGTTATGAGAAAAATAACCCGGTATTCTGCAGCGAATGTAACAAGGAGTGTCGCTCTCCCACCTGTTACAGCCTGCATAAACAGCCGAAGTATCGTCCTTCCGCCGGTAAGTTCGTTAATGTGTGTGATAACAGAAAAAAATGCTCTCGATGTAAACGTGAGTATTACATAGCGTTTTCTAAAAACAGCGCTCCGCACGTGTGTAAGCAGAAGAGGTGTCATATATGCGGCGAGGCTCTCCAGGAGCCGAGCGAGGGTCACCTCTGCTATATGACCCCGCTCAAAGCTGAAGAGACGCATTCAGAGAAATATGTTTTTTATGATTTTGAAACGTATGTCGATAATAACGGGGAACACGTACCGTTTTACGTCAGCGCTGTAACAAAGACGGGTGATTTTTGGAGCGCATGGGGGACAGACTGCGTAGCCCGCTTCTTTAAACATTTTAGAACGAGAAAATTCAAAGAATACGTGTTCATCGCTCACAACTCAAAAGGTTTTGACGGCTATTTGCTTCTAAAGTATTTAGTCCAGCAGGGCGTAACCCCCGCTGTGATTATGACCGGGAGTAAACTATTACTCATGACAGACGCCGCCTTTAAACAGAAATATATAGATTCGTTATCTTTCCTTACAATGCGCTTATCTCAGATGCCTAAAGCCCTGGGGATCCGGCTGAAAGACGAAATCATCCGCAAAGGTTACTTTCCGCACCTGTTCAGTTCAGAAAAAAATCTGAACTATGTCGGTCCGTACCCTGACTCAGCGGCTTACGGGGTCGCAAATATGTCAGAGGGAGAAAGAGAGGAATTTAACGCGTGGTACGTGCGGAAAAAAATGCAATTTTCGATTTTAAAGCCGAGGCCGTTATGTATTGTGATAACGACACAAAAATCTTGGCTGCAGCCTGCTCCAAATTTATGTCTGAATTCATCGCTGAAACACTCGTGGATCCTTTTACCTGCGTTACAATCGCCTCGGCGTGTATGAAAGTCTTCCAAACTAACTTTCTTGCTCCAAAAACGCTGGCGATCCCCTCCGCCGACAATTATAGAACGAGGCATAAAAAATATTCGGACGTGGCCGTGCAATGGTTAGAATGGGTTGCTGAGACGCAAAACATTATCATCGATCATGCTCTAAACAGGGGCGAGAAAAAAATAGGAGGTTATTATGTTGATGGGTATGCTCAGATTGACGGCCGGATAAAAGTGTGGGAGTTTCTCGGATGTTTTTACCACGGGTGTGCAAGGTGTTTTACACAGCATGAAATAAACCCTCTCACAAACACCTCATTTGGAGAGCTCCACGCAGCGTGTCAGAAAAAAATAGCCTTTCTGCGGGCTATGCCGGGCGTCACCCTCAACGTAATTTGGGAGCATCAATGGCTTGAAATGAGGCTGAGGGATGAGAGCGTTCGGTGTTTCCTCGCCCGCAGGGGGTTACCGCCGCCCCTCGAACCTCGCGACGCTTTATACGGCGGTCGGACTTGCGCGGCCCGTCTGAGGTACACGGCTGAGCAAGATGAGACGGTCTATTACGTCGACGTGACCTCGCTGTATCCTTACGTTAACGTAAATTTCACATATCCCACGGGGCATCCGGAAATTATAGAGAGAAATTTCAGAGACCCCAGGACTTATTTCGGGCTCATCAAAGCCATCGTGTACCCGCCCCAGGGGCTAAAATTCCCCGTCCTCCCACACAGAACTCCTCACGGTAAACTGGTGTTTACTCTGTGTCGCACCTGCGCTGATGAAAATAATCAAGCTGCAGCGTGCACACACAGTCAGCAGCAGAGAGCTCTGTCTGGGACTTGGACGACCCCGGAATTCCACAAAGCTCTGGATACAGGCTATGCTGTAGCTAAGATTTTTGAAGTCTGGCATTTTGAGGAAAAAAGTGATAAAATCTTTGAGGGGTACATAAACACCTTCTTAAAACACAAGCAGGAAGCCTCTGGTTTCCCTCCCGAATTTGATAAAGACTCCGAGAGCAGAGAAAAATACATCACGGACTACTGGCTGAATCAGAAGATTCGTTTAGACCCAGAAAAAATCAGTCACAATCCGGCAAAACGTCAGATGGCTAAGATCTGCCTCAACTCCTTCTGGGGGAAATTCGCCCAGAGGGCAAATCTGACGCAGACCGCGCTCGTTAAAAATGCTGACGATCTGTTCAGGTATCTGTTTTCTGAAGAGTACGAGGTCACATATCTAACATTCCTCAGCAGTCAGGCGGCTATGGTTCAATGGAGGTACGGCCCGCGGCACGTCAGCCGACCGGGTAAAACCGTCAATATTTTCATCGCGGCGTTTACAACGGCGTACGCGCGTTTGACCTTGTACGGTTTTATGGAGGCTGTGGCAAATCCTGACAGGATTCTGTATTATGATACCGATAGCCTGATTTACGTTTGTAGGCGGGGTGAAACCCCGCTGCCTACCGGTAATTATCTGGGGCAGCTCACCGACGAGTTGAACGGCGACGTCATCACAGAGTTTGCAGCGGCGGGACCTAAAAGTTACGCATATAAAACCGCACGAGGTAAAACGGTCATGCGTGTGAAGGGGATCACTCAAACCCACGAAAGCTGTCAGAAAATAAACTTTGACAGCGTCAAAGATCTGGTCGAGGGTTATATAAAAGATCCCGCCCTCGCTGCATCTATCATAACGCCGCAGCAGGGAATTAAACGTCATAAAAGCAGTTTCAGTTTGACAAACGTGTCATTTCAAAAATCCTTCAGGGTGGTGTATGACAAGCGGCGTCTTTTAAAGGACGGGGAAACCGAACCGTTCGGATTTTGAAACATGTCTCACTCTGGAAATACGGTGGAGATTGACCCCAGACTTCAGCTCCCATTCTCCTGTCTCATCGTTGGACCGAGTGGTTCGGGAAAGACTGTGTTTGTGAAAACATTGCTGGAAAATTGTAGCCACGCTATGAGACATGTGCCTGACAACATTGTATGGCTGTATACGTCTGAACAACCTCTGTATTCTGAACTGAAGAATAAAAATATTAAATTTGTAAGAGGACTCCCTGACTCATTTCTGGACGACAGCCTTTTCCCTGAAGGTCAGAGCCATCTGGTTATTTTGGACGATCTCATCTTTCAAGCAACGGATCATCCTGAAGTTGTAAGAATTTTCACCCAGTACAGACATCACCGGAATATGAGCGTCATCATGATCACACAGAACGTGTTTCATAAAGGGAAATACAGTCGAACCATCAGTTTGAATTGTAATTATATGGTGCTGTTTAAAAATCCCAGAGACAAGTTACAGATGAACATTCTGGCTCAGCAAATGTTTCCCGGCAGAAAACAATTTTTTTTGGAGGCACTTGATGATGCTACGAGCGTACCTTACGGGTATTTATTACTGGATTGCACGCAGGAGTGTCCAGATCAGTTCAGACTGAGATCGGGATTACTCCCGCACGAGTGGCCCACAGTTTGTTTACAGAAAGATAAACGGATATGAGCTCTCTTTTAAAAAGGAACGCCCCCGCTCTTAAAGCGCTAATCAGAGCCGGGGCGAGGGAGCGTCACCACAGCCTGAAGACCTGCAGGGCGGAGCTTCTGAAAACTTTATCCGAGATCGCTTTGAATATATTAAAGGGGAATATCGCCTTGAGCGACTCTCAATTCCGGGCCTTGAAAAAACGAAAAAGAGTTTTACGTCTTCTGGCCGACAGAAAAACCAGTTATAAAAAGAAGCGGGGAGCGCTGATTCAGACGGGCGGCTTTCTCCTGCCTCTGCTCGCCGCGGCCCTGCCCGTTATAACGAGTCTAATAGTACCCAGAGGATAATGGCGTTCAAAGCGGCGCAAAAGATGTTTTTACTCACTCCACAGCAGATGCTTCAACTCAGTCATTCCGTTCCGCCGAGCGGAAATAACATCAGACAAACGGCGGAAAATGATTTAGACTCGCGAATGCGAGGTATACTGGAAGAACGTACTCACTCTCCTTATGAAAAAATTAAAAAGTATGAGGCTCTGCTGCAGCGCTATTTAACCCTGATCAAGCAGGGGGAACTCGAATCACGCGTTTCACCCCCGCAAGAGACTCGCGTCGCTAAGCAACCTGAGGAGGAGGGGGTGGAGGAGGAGGAGGAGGAGGATGAGACTGTCACAGAGGTCCTGAAGAATATCCCCTCCAGAGAGCGTAGAAACGCTGAATATATTATGAGGAAATTATCGAAGGGTGATACGCGCTGGAGTCCGTCGGGGGAATTTATTTACAAGGGGAAAGTCGTGAGGGGGTCTCACGCCATAGATCTTATGAAACATCTCGGATCCTCGTTCAAGAAATCGAGCCCTCCTACAGGCTGGGTGAAGTTCCTCAATATTTTACAGGAGCGGAACATCCCGGTGGCGTGCGTATCAAACCCGCAAGCCCGCGAGCAGCTTCAGAAGCTTAAAAAAGGCCGGAGCAGCTCGCCGGATGAATCCCTTCTTTTAACCGATTCGCCGGCCAGGAAGAAACTTAAGAAAAAAAAAGACTTCCAACGCTGGGAAGGTTTCTCACCATAAAAGGAGGGTATCGAATTAAAAACTGACTGGATATTATGATCAAGATTCTTTAAAATACATCGCAGTCAGTCACGTTTTTGTATATTGTTACTAATAAAACACAGACTGAAACTCATCTCCGGCCTTCATCACTTTTATTCGGTATACGGTTTAAAAAACAACTTTCAACACTTCTCTACTTAATAACAACGATGCAAAAACATTAAAGGTATGATCGGGGGTGCATTTTCTACACATTCGGAACATTTTTCACAAAAAACACATAAAAAAAAATCAAAGGTCAAAGGTCAAAGCTTCTTTCTACGTTTAAAAACGGGGGTTTACATCATGCAAACGCGATAAAACTTTAAAGGTATGATCGGAAGGCCGCTCTCACACATCCACCCCGTTTTCAGGCGAAAAAAAACATAAAAAAAATTTAGGATCAAAGATTAACACTTCTTTCTGTACTTAATAACAATGTTTTAAAGCGTGCAAACGCGATAAAACTTTAAAGGTATGTTCGGAAGGCCGCTCTCACACATCCACCCCGTTTTCAGGCGAAAAAAAAACACATAAAAAAAATCAAAGGTCAAAGGTCAAAGCTTCTTTCTACGTTTAAAAACGGGGGTTTACATTATGCAAACGCGTTAAAACTTTAAAGGTATGTTCGGAAGGCCGCTCTCACACATCCACCCCGTTTTCAGGCGAAAAAAAAACACATAAAAAAAATCAAAGGTCAAAGGTCAAAGCTTCTTTCTACGTTTAAAAACGGGGGTTTACATTATGCAAACGCGTTAAAACTTTAAAGGTATGTTCGGAAGGCCGCTCTCACACATCCACCCCGTTTTCAGGCGAAAAAAAACACATACAAAAATCAAAGGTCAAGGCTTCTTTCTACATTTAAAAAACGGGGGTTTAAATTTTCCAAACGCAATAAAACTTTAAAGGTATGATCGGGAGAGCGTTCTAAGACGGGGGGTTACATTTTCACACGGAAAAACATAAAAAAATAGGAACGCCGGTTAACACAAGCCGTGACAATATTTAAACTCATGCAGAGGCCCTGCTAGCTGGTTACAGGAGGTATTGCAGCTTTTCTTAAGGCAATAACGATATCTTTTCACAAAATCAGAAACCAAATCATCGTTCGCGATAGTATTTTCGGAGTATAAAGACACCACGTCCCGGTACGACTTCCCACTGGCTCTGTTATACAGATAATACACGCAGTGTTGTCCGCATACGTCGGATAACTCGTGCTGAAGCTGCTTGTTGTGATACAGAATGTTTTTAACATCTGGGAGATTCTCCAGATATTGCAGGATGCTTTTAGGGTAGTAATCAAAGTCAGGGCTGAGGCCGAACGAGTCAAAAAATGTGGCTCGACCATTTTTTTCAACGGTGAGCGCTAACCAGTGTTCTCCCGGTAAATGTCTAGGGTGGGTGTTTACAATGAAATATACGGGAGGGCCCGGCTTGATCCGGAATAACTCGTCAGACGCAAAAACACCGGCAAACAGGTCTCCTATTAAGCCCCTCATAACTGCGTCCAATTCCAGGGTGTTCATCAGTAAAAATCCACAAGGACCTGTCGCTTGGAATTAATCTCCAGGAGAGAATCATAACACGCGTACACTATCAGCGTGGTGGTATGCGGAGTCGCGACTCTGAATCTCATTTCAAGTCGCAGGGTGCCTGTGGAGACGGGGCTCAGAGCGCCGCTGTCCTCCTCCGGGTTTAAATTGAAGACGTACAGCGCGTAGCCGCGCGCAAAATCCTCCCGGTCTATACAGAGAGGCTGGTCTTTGAGGTGTCGTCCGGTCGCGGTGTAGAGATTGTAAAACTCCCTGACAGAGAGTTCGTTGTTAAATTCAGGCTGGAAAGCTTTAGCCGGCAGCTGTCTCCCGTTTTGACTGAGTGCGAGGTACTCCAGGTCATAGTGTGCAAATTCAAACGGGGACAGATCTCTTCTCCCACTGAATGCATTGTGATTCACCATACCCAGAACCACATATTTGGGCATGGTTCCTAAAAACAGGTTCTCCTGGTTGCATATCCTGGAATGGCTGGGGATCACGTAAGTCTTAACGTTGATTCGTGATAACGGGTACACGGCGTTCCCTTTCATGAGAGCCGCGGAGTGGCCCAATCTCACTGCAGGGGATACGGTGACTTTCTTAACGAATAGGGATGCGCCCAGAATTTTCAGCTTGAAAGTGGAGGCCGCCAGCCCCATCAGGCAGAAAGCATCGCTGGCTCGAATTAATTTAACTCTTAGATCAATGTTATTCAGAAGAAGCCTCTCGCAGAAAAATATGTCCGCGTGCAGCGGACCCTGAACTTGAAATTCACGCGATTCGGCGCTAAAGCGCGCTCTGCTCACGAGGCCTTTATTCGGGCCCGCGTCATCCACAGCGGTCGAATTGTGCTGACCCGGGGTGTCCTTGTAAAACAAACCGCCCGTGAACTGCGATTTCAATGAAGCGGGGGAAAAGTTCAGCAGCGTCTCAATCATTGCCCTGTACGGGTGCGTCGCGCTGGACTGGGAAATCAGCCGGTCACCCAGAGTCACGTCGACTTGTGAGAAAATCGTATTGAGAGGATAATTTATGACGCCCACGCGGGCGTCATTAGCCAGGTCAGTCCCGTCGGCGTTTGTAATTTTCATTCGCAGATAAAGCAGCGTATTATTGAGGTCTAAATACCTCTCACCGTCTCCGGGGATAAAAAACTCGATAGGGCCCATGTCCGTCAGGGCTGATAACGGGCTGACTTCAACGTATTGGCTTTGCTCGATGGACAGCTGGGTCCCGGGGACGGCGAATAAATCCAATTCGCTCATGGTGCATTCGGGGGAATTATTTCGCAAAAGAGACATTGTTTAAGAGAAAATATCCCCGGACAACCTCCTCTTCTTATGCTTCCTTCGAACTGTTCTGCTTTTTCCGGGGGTCTTTCGCTTTTTAACTGTTTTGACCCGTTTCCCCGGGGGGCGTTTCCGGGGCCTTCTTGAGAGCACCATGATCCCGGACCCCCGCTGCTGCTCGGGCTCCTGACTCCGTCCGGCCCTCTCAACAACGCGGCTCACTACGTCGGAAGCGATGCTTCGGGCTGCGTTTTTCAGGTGAGGTTTGGCGATCGTGTATCCTTGTTTAATCAGCGGCGACACAAATTTGAACAGTTTCGAAAATATGTTCCCGAGCCCGCGCCCGTACATAACAGGAGCGCCGTGGAAGCCGTGAAGGCCATTCCCGACTTGATTTTCATAGTAAGGCACAAATCTATAAATGTCGGCTTTGTGCGCTGCCCCAGCCATTTTTTTTTTATCCCGCCGGTTTAAAATGTAATGTCACAACCACTTTACCGTATCTGAAATCCACCGTTTGATCTTGATCGCTTTTGATTTCGATGCGTATTGTCTCAATATGTCTTTTGGAGACCGGGATGTAATAAGCGGGGTTGAATTTCTTTGTAATTATTTCCCCGAAACGACCTCCAATTTCGAACGCTCGGAGGAGAGGAGCAAAAGCGTCACCCACCGCCTGAGGCTGTACAACGTCTGTATAACAGAACAGGTGATACATCCCTGCTTTTATATCGGGGTAGCGGGGACAGCTCGTGACCCCGGGTCCGCATCTCAGCCATTGATTAGGGTGCATCCCCAGCATGTACGCCGTCGGGGCTTCAAAATATACCTGGCTGGTACCGTCTCCTTCCCACAGAAACTTTTTCTGGATATCGTCATATTTTAAAGTCAGATTCGGATCTATAGTCTTCAAACGAGGGTTTATCAGCCCTGCAATAACCTCAAAGTTATCATAATATCCCGTGTCAAAATATCGCGAGTGAACGGCGAGTTTGTTCTTGCCCGTAATTTTCATCACCTGGAACGTACAGGAAGGCTTTTCCGGGATATTTAACCAGGTGTGCGGATAACAAATTTCCGTCAGCGCCACATCCCAGTCACCCTCTAGATCCAGGTGTCGAGCCAAGTCCACCTGGTAGCATGAAATTGTGTTGTCCGGGAATACTTTTAGGCTGGCGTTTGAAGGCAGAGTCATATAAAATCCGTGTTTCAGATCCCGATCCATTTCTCATATGTCGGTTGAAGATGGAAGTTCTCATATTTATACGGCCATCAGCTGGTCCGCGGGAACCCAGGAGTTAAATTTCTCGGGCCAATTTTTCCATCTGACAAATACAAATTTCTTTCCCTTGGTAAAACGTTCACGAATAATTTCTTGAACCTGATACGGTCTGTCTTTTGCTATTTTAACCTTCTGCAATTCCGGTTCATAGAATGAGCCTTCAATGATCTCACCGTCATAATCTTTCAATTTATAAACGGGCGGCGTACGTTGTATACATTCTGACACCGTGAACATTTCATCCGTAAAACTTTGTTCATATTTTTTATCAAAAACTCCCCTGAGCTTGGAGACCCTGACTATATCTCCGACCTTATATTTACACTTCACAGGCCTCCTGCGTAGGGTGGATGCCCCATACAAATTTTGAAACACTTGATCGACATTTCGATCATTAACCTCATTCGGCCTCATCTTAATGCTTTTATGATAACTCTCGTTATAAGCCGTGAGTAAAGACGGTAGGACGTCGATGTATCTTCTCGTGTTTTTAGCAGTAAAATATCTCCACATTCTCGTCTTTAGCGTGCGATTAAACCTCTCGACAACCGAGGCTTTCAGATCACTTGCGGTGGCAAAATGTAGAATCCGGTGTTTTTTCATTAAATCCTTGAACGATTTGTTAAAAAACTCTTTCCCGGCATCAGTCTGCATCTTCAGAGGCACCCCGCTCTGCTTTAAGAGTGAGGCAAAGGCCTGTGAGACTTCGCGCCCTTGCTTTGACTTCAGAGGTCTGGCATACGCTTTTTTTGAGAAGATATCGATAACGGTCAGCAGGTACTTGTACCCGTCGTTAAAATCTGATAACCCCTGCATGTCGCATAAATCCGCCTGAAATTGGTTAAGCGGGTTTGTGACAAATACTCTATTTCTTGGAAAATGCGTCCTGGCAGGTTTGTGTAATGTGTATGCATCTTCCCCCGACAGGAAATCTCTGATATGCTTCATACGAATTTTAGAGCTGTGTTGATCATGCAGAGCCCTGCGTAAACGCTCCGGCCCTCCAAAACTCCCCGGATTTACCGGACTATAATATACATCCTTCATTAAACCCTCATCACCCATCTTTTAAGACGGATCTCTTCAGAATGATGAACCGGATAGTCCTTTTGCATTTTTATATGTTTTAGCGACCATAAATATTAGTCTTTTGTTTTAAATTGAACTCTGATTCAGCACCGCGGAGAGCGCTCACAGAGCAGCCTCGAGCTTTTAATAAGACCGTGTTAAAACCCCTCATTAATTCATACGAGCACCTTTTTTCCACCAAAACCTCGTTTGTATGACTCTGTCTTGCAATATGAAGCGCCTTGAGGCAACTGTTTTGTTGTGGTTTTGGCACTATATAAATTTGATTTGTAAAACATTTCACCCTTTTTCAACAATATTATAGGAAAGAACACAGGCCGTATAAGGTTTAGAATATATGCTTTATTACATTCATTAAAGTCACGCACAGAGAAAAAAGCAATTGTTCATGTTTATTAAACACAACATGTGTGAAGGAAAAAAGTATACGTTTTAAATAGGAGCTCTTGGAAACGTTAAATTGAACTCTGATTCAGCACCGCGGAGAGCGCTCACAGAGCAGCCTCGAGCTTTTAATGAGACCGTGTTAAAACCCCTCATTAATTCATACGAGCACCTTTTTTCCACCAAAACCTCGTTTGTATGACTCTGTCTTGCAATATGAAAAACATTTCACCCTTTTTCAACAATATTATAGGAAAGAACACAGGCCGTATAAGGTTTAGAATATGTGCTTTATTACATTCATTAAAGTCACACACAGAGAAAAAAGCAATTGTTCATGTTTATTAAACACAGCATACGTGAAGGAAAAAAGCATACGTTCACGTACAAAACTGGAAAACTCTCAGTAATACATCTCCCCCGCATTTACGGTTTATTTCAGTATTCAGCTGTAAAAGTGTAGGAACAATCTCCCCTCTGGACACCCCCATCTGTTTCACCCGGCACGCTATCACATCCACAAACAGAGTGTATAATGTAAGCAGATGCATCGTATTACACCGTGTAAAATCGTCAGTGGTCAAAACAGAGATTTTCAGTAATACGTTGTACAGAGATTTTTCAGATGAATGGAGAGCCGCGCTGTAGATATGATCTGTCCAGACTCCGGGCCCGGGGCGACGTCTGATAACGTCGAAAACCCTCTCCATAGCGCATAAAGGCGGGGCGTCTGGGATCTCCAGCCTGCGAATGACTACCCGCTCCAGCTTATACGAGAGTCCACGTATAATATAAACTTCCCGCAAACTTTGAAAGAGAATCATCACACAATTACCCATGACTGTAAAACAATATAATGATATTTAAAAAAAAAAACAAAAAAAAAACAAAAAACAGGTTTTTCTTCAGTCGTCTGGGTTATAGACGGCTACCATCCCCTCCAGGTCGAGATCTGCGTCTTCACCGAAACATGTGTACAGTTCGTTGATCTTTGCTTCAAAAGTATCAGTGTATTTCAGCTCAGTGAGGATGTTTTCTACCACCCCCTGAACCCTCGCAGCCGATGGGTTGAGGAAGCGCTGGGCTAGGAGCTTTACCACAGCCGGGATGAAGGTCGGTCTCCAGAGTCTCACCATTAATCTCTCAAAATGTCCGGTAAAGAAATATTCATTTAACGGGTCCAGGCACTCGTGCTGGCGCTGGCTGGGGTGATCGATCTCACACCCGTAACAGAGTTTTTGTCTGTAACTTTTGATCACAGCCAAAAGTAAGTGTGCCACGCCGACTTTCACCGTTTTCAGGAATTCCTCTGACAGGAACCCGTCAGGCCGGTCAGATGCGAAAGATGTGGCGTATTTCTCAGCCGGCTCGAGGTCTTGTACCTCCCGCGGACTCGCGGCCTCCGTGACAGTGGGAAGAGACCCCACGCCTCCCGGGCTGGAAAGCGCGTGAGAAGGATGGATCTCGCCCCAGACCGCCTCGAGCTGAACTCCCCACGGGCTCTCGTACCCACCGCGGGTCCGTGAAGCCTGGCTCAGGGAGGGCCGGTCTCTTCCACAGTCGAGCGCGCAGTCACAAGCGATGTCGTCGGCCGCTGCAATGGGAGAGGTTGAGGAGCTCATGCTGGTTCGTCGTCCGATGCTTGAATGAGATGTGGTCCCCTGGTTTTTATAGAAATCCCCGTGCATGCGGGGAGGAGCTACGTCAGAGTTTTTTTTATTTTTTTTATTTTTTTTTATTTTATTTTTTATTTTATTTTTTTTATTTATTTTTTTTAAGTAAAAAGAGGGGCCAAGTTTTTTCGGACTTCGATAACGTCCCTCCAGGCCAGGCACCTTGTAAAGAGGCCCGTAATCCTGTCGTTGCAGGTGTTGAACATCTCATGCCAGCTCTCAGCCGCAGCTGTGACGCTTCTGACGTGGCCGCTGGCACTAACCCGCTCCAACTTAATTTCACCCTCAGAGACAGTGTCAGGAGGTCCACGCTGGAATATCACCCTATAGCGAGGCCCCTGGGCGCTGAGCCAGGTGAGTTGGAAGCGTGTTTTCTTCTTTTCCGGCGTCCGATCTCCTGGAGGTTCAGGGTTGACCGTGTCGCGAATCATCGAGCCCGCCGCCGCGGAGAAGACACCCCAATCGGCGGAAGTAAGCGCCACCCGTGGGGTTCCTCGAGTGGCAGTCTCACCCTCGGCCAGAGTGAAGAAACTTACTTGGGCATAATACGGGTCGAACGTGTAAGTTAAACGTTCGTGCCCCTCCAGGCTGTACGTCAGATCTTCCTCCGGTATCGGCTGGCTCAGACGGCTGACGTACATTCTCGCTTTTTTTGGGGCAAGCGAGCCTTCTGTTGTCATGGTGATGTTAACCGGGGTCTCGCAGATGTAGCGGAGGATCGGAGTTCGTCTCGCCATGGTGAATGCTGTATGTCACTCTATCGTCGAAAGGGGATTTTTAAACCCTTCTTCGTCCGCGGGGCGTAATTCCTTACCTTTTGCTCTAAAAACACCGTTTGGCGTAAGTGATAAGGAGCATTGTTTATTGTTCGGGCTCGGGGCAGCATCTCCGCTCAGCGGGTGTCCCGCGCCCCATGATCCATCGGCTAATATCTTAAAAGAAAACATCATCTGGCGTGAGTGATAAGGAGCATTGTTTATTGTTCTTCGGGTTCATCACCTCGGGGCAGCATCTCCGCTCAGCGGGTGTCCCGCCACACACACACACACACACACACACACACACACACACACACACACACACACGCACACACACACGCACTCACACAGACACAGCGTCTGCAACAGGTTTTACAGCCGTGGGGTCATGTTTCCGCGAGCGGCTCTATGCGTGGGTATTTGACCGTCTTGCTGCAAAGACTTACAGCCGAGAGAGACGGGTATTTGTTCCCCTTCTTTAATTTACGAATTAAAAAACAGAAAAGGAAACGTAATAATTTAAGAATTAAAGATATTAAAGGGTCATTAAATAATAGACAGTGATTTATGTTTAATTATTTCAGAATTAGTTAATTCTTTAATACATTAAAAAGATCTAGGTATTTTTAATCGTTCTTTAATTCATGAAATAAAATGACATTAAAATATTAGACCCTGGGTGGGAGGGGAGGTATGGCTTGGAGGCGGTGCTTGGCCGGGGTTAGGGGAGGAGCTTGGGGGTGGGGCTAGGGGAGGAGCCAGGGGCGGAACTAGGGGAGGAGCTGGGGGCGGGGCTTAGGGGCGGGGCATACTGACGTCATCGACTCTGATTGGATGTGACGTCATAAGGGGCGGGGGCTCGGAGGCGGGATCAGGGGCGGGGCTTAGGGGCGGGGCATAATGACGTCATCGATTATGATTGGCTGTGACGTCATAAGGGGCGGGGCTTGGAGGCGGGACTAGGGGAGGGGCTTAGGGGCGGGACATAGTGACGTCATCGATTCTGATTGGCTATGACGTCATAGAGGGGGCGGGGCTTAGTGACGTGGCCGATTTTGATTGGCAGCTGTCACTTTTTTGACGAAAGGTGGGTCAGTTTTCTCTCTTCCATGTGAAGGTGCAGGGTCTTGCTGCAGTGGCCTAACTCATGAACAAATGGAAGAAATGTCTCAGAACCAGTGGTACAGAATGGCTGGACACAAGTGCAAAGCTCAGACTCAGATGGGATTCGGCAAAAGGATTTTACTGGTACAAAAAGCAGAGTCTGGTACATGGATAGGCAGTCAAAAATCAGCAGCAGTGTCAATAAAATTAGGCAAGGGTGTGGTCCAATAAACAGGCATAGTCCATGGGCCAAGCAGGTTTTCGGTACCACTTAAGAGGACTAAACAACACTTAGAATCCAGCCTCAGTGTACCATGGTTGACACAAAAATGTATGATAGCCTTCCCAGGGTGGTAGTTATGGCCAGGTTGGGGTCAATGAAGAATTACACAGGGGTCAAAATATAAAAATGCTCCAATCATATTGAAAACTATACCACATTATTTCTCTGAACATAAATATTCCAAAAAGGTATAGTTTGTATTATCTATGATTAAATGTTATGGAGTTATGGGGTAAAAACAGCAAGAATGGTGGCAAAGGTCAGTTTCAGTTTGTACAGGCGAGAGAGACCGACAAGAGAGATAGGGACAGACAAAGCCCAAGCAGGAAAAACCCAGAAAGAGAAATCAAATAGAACAACATCAAACAACCTAACTAGCAAACATAAGGCAAAAATGTCCAAACCCTGACAAAATGACTGAATATTTGTGACTAACTGACCGATATAATGTGAGGTGCCTTCAGTAATGACTAGAAAATATACACACCCTATATCTAACTGTATAACAGACATACTGAAGTGTTTATGAGATATTCATATGTTATGACTAAGCATATGGTGAAATATGACTCATCATATCTGCATATTGCATATTTTTCATCATTTTGTCAACTGTGTGGACTGAATACATACTCTAGAGTATGACTGAAACATTGCTAGCATTGTTATTTTTTATATATGGCTAAATCTTCAAACACACCAATAGTACTTACATTGCAAACGACCCCTCAGTTATGTATGACAGTCTTCAAACTTTTGTAGCAAGAAAAATGCCACATGGATTTTTACACAAGGACCATTGGGAAGCCAAGATCAAGGCCTTTTAAATGAGGTATATTGTGTCCATTTAACTCTTTGGATAATAAAATTGAAATTCCTGTTGTGTGAAAGTGTAATGACACGGACCCACAACAGGGGGCGTAAATGAACGGTCAATGGAAATAAAGAGTAACACTTTTAATGTTGTGAAATGTGCACAACGAATACAGATACAATTCAATACTACAGTCAATTTGTACAGTTGGTGTTGTGTGGGCAGGCTCGAGGATAGGAGACGCCTGTCCAGATAAGAGTCGAGACCCACACGATTTCCACCGCCAACGGATCTGGAACACACCGGAGCCGCCAAGTCCCGAGTCACCAGGTGGCCACCGTCTCCAGCTGTCAGATCGGGTACTGCTGGCAGGGAGCAGAAACAGTCAAGGGTGGGTGTGTGCACACACCCAGCAAACAGTCAGCAGAGTTCTGATAATGAAGGAAGAAAAACACCACTTCTCACAATGTCACAGTCGTGCAGATCCTACTCTCACTTAACAGCTGAGGAGCGGAAACGCCAACTCCTCCTGACCAGCTGCAAGTGTACTGAAATGTCTGCAAACTCAGAATATAAAGTACAGCTTTTCGAGCTTAGTAGCAAAATATGTTGCAACAACAAGCTTAGCTGAAACAGAACAAAGACGGCTGAGAGTTTACCTGAGAACGTCAGATGATTTCTCAGCAGGGGTGTGGTGTCTTCTCCAGGCTTTTATGGATGGCTAGATAAGATGATGAAGGACAGCTGTCAGGGTCCCTGGCGGCAAACTGCGCCCTCTGGTGCCTGAAGCCCGTCTACAGGCAGAGCGCCCTCTGGTGTTGGCCAGCAGTACCTCCTCTTCGGGTGGCCCACACAACAGGACCCCCCCCCCCCTCAATGGGCGCCTCCTGGCGCCCGACCAGGCTTGTCGGGGTGTCGGGCGTAGAAGTCGGTCAGGAGGGCCGGGTCCAGAATGAAGCTCCGTTTCACCCAAGAACATTCTTCGGGTCCGTACCCCTCCCAGTCCACCAGATACTGGAACCCCCGGCCCCGTCGATGGACGTCCAGAAGCCTGTGGACGGTCCACACAGGCTCACCATCGATGATCCGGACAGGAGGCGGCGCTGGTCCGGGAGTGCAGAGGGTGGAGGTGTGATATGGTTTGATCCATTTCATCCAAAGACAGGATGAATCTGCAGTGAAGCTGCGGTTGCCAGCTGGACTGAGGACTTTGATGATAGAAAAAGGTCCGATGTATCTGTCCTTTAGTTTATGGGAGTCCACCTGCAGAGGGATGTCCTTGGTTGACAGCCAAACCTCCTGCCCGGGCTGGTATTCAGGGGCCGGGGAACGCCGGCAGTCTGCATGGTCCTTAGCCCTCGTCCGGGCAGTCAGAAGGGCAGAGCGGACAGTGCGCAATACCCGATGGCATCTCCTGAGGTGGGCCTGGACCGAGGGGACCTCAACCTCTCCCCCCACAGCTGGAAACAATGGGGGCTGGTACCCCAAACACGCCTCAAAGGGGGAGAGGCCGGTAGCAGACGAGACCTGACTGTTGTGGGCGTACTCGATCCAGGCCAGGTGTTGACTCCAGTCCGTCGGGTGTGCGGAGGTAACACACCGCAGAGTTTGCTCCAGCTCTTGGTTCGTCCGCTCTGCCTGTCCATTGGTTTGAGGGCGGTACCCGGACGAGAGGCTCAGGGTGGCCCCCAGTTCCCTACAGAAACTCCTCCAGACTTGTGAAGAAAACTGGGGACCACGATCCGAGACTACGTTCATGGGGATACCATGCAGATGCACGACATGGTGGACCAGGAGGTCTGAGGTCTCCTGGGCCGTCGGGAGCTTGGGAGGGTCACGAAGTGGGCTGCCTTGGAGAACCGGTCCACTATCGTCAGGATGGTCGTCATACCCTGGGACGCAGGGAGACCCGTGACGAAGTCCAGGCCTATGTGGGACCAAGGGCGACGAGGCACCGGCAGCAGCTGGAGGAGTCCTTGGGCCTTCTTATGGTCAGCCTTGCCCCTGGCACAGGTGGTGCAGGCCTGGACGTACTCCCGGATGTCTGTCTCCATCGACGCCCACCAGAGGCACTGCCGGACCACTGCCACGGTTCTACGCACCCCTGGGTGACAGGAGAGCTTCGAACCGTGACAAAAGTCCAAGACCGCAGCCCTGGCCTCTGATGGGACGTACAGCCGGTCTTTAGATCCATCTACGGGGTCTGGGTGTCGTGTCAGGGCCTCCCGGACGGTCTTCTCCACGTCCCAGGTGAGGGTTGCGATGACAGTGGACTCAGGGATGATGGTGTCCAGTGGATCCGACAGCTCTGGCCTGACTTCCTCTTCATGCACCCGGGACAGTGCATCGGACCGTTGGTTTTTAGTCCCGGGGCGATACGTGATCTGGAAGTCAAACCGACCAAAGAACAGTGACCAATGGGCTTGCCTGGTGTTCAGACGCTTGGCGGTCCGGATGTATTCCAGGTTCCGATGGTCCGTGAAAACCGTGAAGGGAACCGAGGCTCCCTCCAGAAGGTGTCTCCACTCCTCAAGAGCCTCTTTCACCACCAGAAGTTCCCGATTGCCGACGTCATAGTTTCTTTCAGCCGGGGTCAACCTGCGGGAAAAATAGGCACAAGGATGGAGTACCTTATCAGACTCCCCACTCTGGGACAGCACGGCTCCTATCCCTGAGTCAGAGGCATCCACTTCGACAATAAACTGGCGATCAGGGTTAGGCTGCACCAGAACTGGTGCAATCAAAAACCGCTGTTTCAACTCCTTGAACGCGGCTTCGCACCGATCCGACCAGGTGAAGGGGACTTTAGTGGAGGTCAGGGCTGTCAGGGGGCTAACAACCTGACTGTAGCCCTTAATGAACCACCGACAGAAGTTTGCAAAACCGAGGAACTGTTGCAGCTTCCTACGGCTTGTTGGTTGGGGCCAATCTGGCCAGATCAGGGGCGACGGAGTTGGAGGAGATTATAAACCCCAGGAAGGACAAAGAAGTGCGGTGGAACTCACACTTCTCGCCCTTCACAAACAGCCAGTTCTCCAACAACCACTGCAGGACCTGACGTACATGTTTGACATTGGTCTCAGGATCCGGGGAGAAGATGAGTATATCGTCTAGATATACGAAGACAAACCGATGCAGGAAGTCCCGCACAATGTCATTAACCAAGGCTTGGAACATCGCGGGCGCATTGGTGAGACCGAATGGCATGACCAGGTACTCAAAATGACCTAACGGGGTGTTAAACGCCGTCTTCCACTCGTCTCCCTTCCGGATCCCAACCAGGTGATATGCATTTCTAAGATCCAACTTTGTAAATATTTGGGCTCCATGCAGGGGCGTGAACACTGAATCCAGAAGGGGTAACGGGTATTGGTTGCGAACCGTGATCTCGTTCAGCCCTCTGTAATCAATGCATGGACGGAGTCCGCCGTCCTTCTTGCCCACAAAAAAGAAACCAGCACCCATCGGGGAGGTGGAGTTCCGGATCAACCCTGCAGCTAGCGAGTCCTGGATGTAGGTCTCCATTGATTCGCGTTCCGGACGTGAGAGGTTGTACAGCCTGCTGGACGGGTACTCAGCGCCCGGTATCAAATCAATGGCACAATCGTACGGATGGTGCGGGGGCAACGTGAGCATCAGATCTTTGCTGAAGACGTCAGCAAGATCATGGTACTCAGCTGGCACCGCCGCCAGATTGGGGGGGACTAAAACCTCCTCTTTAGCTGTCACACCGGGTGGAACCGAGGATCCTAAACACTCCCGGTGGCAGGTTTCGCTCCACTGCGTCACAACCCCAGACGGCCAATCAATCCGGGGATTGTGTTTTAACACCCATGGAAAACCCAGAATCACTCAGGAGGTAAAAGGTGTTACATAAAACACAATCTCCTCCCTGTGATTTCCAGACACAACCTTTGTCACTGGCTGTGTTTGATGTGTGATTAGTGGAAGTAGGGTGCCATCTAGTGCCTGCACCGACAATGGTGACGGTAAGGCCACTAGAAGGAGCCCAACCTCCTTTGCCCATCTGCTATCCAGCAGATTCCCCTCCGACCCGTGTCCACCAGTGCTGGGGCATGAAGGGTTAAATCCCCACTTAGGATCGTAACTGGGATTCGTGCGGATTTGCGGGATCTCCCCTCGTGAGTGTTATGGCCCACCCTTAGCCCAGTCTCTAAGGGCAGGCGTTGTAGTTTGACCGTTTGGGGCAATTTCTCTGTATGTGCTCACTCGAGCCGCAGAAAAAACACTCCCCACGGGCCAGCCTCCTTTGTGTGGCGTCTAATTTTACTTTAGCCCTGCTTGTGTCCATAGCTTCGTCAGCAGGGGGTGCTGTCGCCTCACAGAGGGCTCTGGCAGTGGAGCGGGGGGACGACGACATCCGTTCGAACCCGGAAGGAAGAGGGACGGCTCGTGCCCGGCCACGCCCTTCGCCTCGCTCCCGGCGATGTTCTTCTAGTCGGTTGTCAAGCCGTATGACGAGATCAATAAGCCCATCTAAATCCCGCCGCTCATCCTTCGCCAGCAAATGCTCCTTCAGGACCGGAGACAGTCCGCTTACGAAGGCGGCGCGGAGTGCAACGTTATTCCAGCCGGACCTCGCTGCCGCGATGCGGAAGTCGACTGCATATTCGGCTGCGCTCCGACGCCCCTGTCTCATCGACAGCAGCATGTTCAAAGCGGTCTCGCCTCTGTTAGGATGATCAAACACTTGTTTGAACTCCCGCACAAACCCAGTGTATGTAGTAAGGAGCCATGAGTTCTGCTCCCATAGTGCCGTAGCCCAGGCGCGTGCCTCTCCTCGAAGCAGATTCACCACATAAGCCACCTTGCTAGCGGCAGACGCGTACATGACCTGACGCTGTGAAAAGATGAGTGAACACTGCATTAAAAAATCAGCGCACGTCTCGACACAGCCTCCATACGGCTCAGGAGGACTTATGTATGTTTCAGGGGACGGGGGGGTTTGTTGAACGGCCACTGGAATATCTGTATCTGGCACTCAGGCAGCAGGAGGAGGTGCCGCAGCAGCGCCCTGTGCGTGCGCTTCCACCTGATCGGTGAGAGCCTCCATCCGCCGATTGAGGATTACGTTCTGCTCGGTTACCAAGTCCAACCGAGCAGTGAAGGCGGTTAGAATTTGCTGCAGCTCACCTAGTACGCCTCCTGCTGGTCCCTGTGCCTCCTGCGTTTCCATTGGTGGTTCACTCGATGGTTGACGCCCCTCAGGATCCATGACAGTTGGCCGAGAAATCCTGTTGTGTGAAAGTGTAATGACACGGACCCACAACAGGGGGCGTAAATGAACAGTCAATGGAAATAAAGAGTAACACTTTTAATGTTGTGAAATGTGCACAACGAATACAGATACAATTCAATACTAGAGTCAATTTGTACAGTTGGTGTCGTGTGGGCAGGCTCGAGGATAGGAGACACCTGTCCAGATAAGAGTCGAGACCCACACGATTTCCACCGCCAACGGATCTGGAACACACCAGAGCCGCCAAGTCCCGAGTCACCAGGTGGCCACCGTCTCCAGCTGTCAGATCGGGTACTGCTGGCAGGGAGCAGAAACAGTCAAGGGTGGGTGTGTGCACACACCCAGCAAACAGTCAGCAGAGTTCTGATAATGAAGGGAGAAAAACACCACTTCTCACAATGTCAGTCGTGCAGATCCTACTCTCACTTAACAGCTGAGGAACGGAAACGCCAACTCCTCCTGACCAGCTGCAAGTGTACTGAAATGTCTGCAAACTCAGAATATAAAATACAGCTTTTTGAGCTTAGTAGCAAAATACGTTGCAACAAGCTTAGCTGAAACAGAACAAAGACGGCTGAGAGTTTACCTGAGAACGTCAGATGATTTCTCGGCAGGGGTGTGGTGTCTTCTCCAGACTTTTATGGATGGCTAGATGAGATGATGAAGGACAGCTGTCAGGGTCCCTGGCGGTGAACTGCGCCCTCTGGTGCCTGAAGCCCGTCTACAGGCAGAGCGCCCTCTGGTGTTGGCCAGCAGTACCTCCTCTTCGGGCGGCCCACACAACAATTCCGGGCCTGCCTCTATTCATCTAATTGTGTAGATTAGACTGCACACTATAGAATATTTTTCTTGAATATAAACTACACAGGCTTAATAACATGTTATGAAAGAAAACCTAAAAATGTATGGTTTTTCTTCTATTTTTCAGCAGTCCAGCTAAAATACAGTAATAATGTAATATGGTTAACAACAACAACAATGTATTTAAATATCAACAATTCACTATTATTATTATTGTTGTTACACAGCAAATACTTCATTACAATATGTGAAATTATAAAAGCTACATTTGTGTATTCATTCATTCACTTTTTCAACCTGCTTATTCCAATTATGAGTCATGAACTGAGGGTCATGGGAGGGCTGAACCCTATCTTACTCACTAGGCGAGACGCAAAGTACATCCTGAGTAGTGCTGCCAGTCTATCACAGGCCGCAGATTTTGTTTAGCTTTTTGATAATGCATCAACTGCACAGGTGTTTCCTATTAATAAAAGGATGTAAAATTTAAAATTTTTGTTGAGCAACACAAGCCTCTAGTTGACGTGCTTGCTCCAGGGGCGTACAGAGTCATGACTAAGTGTTTCTCAACCACAAACTGCCTGCAGCATTGTTTCTGAGCTATTGGCAGCTCATCCAAGTGGCCGTATAATCTCAAACCATGTGTTGCCATGCCAGGCCTGGACCGCCATAGCAAACAACTTCACCTGTGGGATCGTCTGAGAACAGCCACTCAGACAGCTGGTGTAACAGTTGGCATGAACAATTAAAGAATTTTTGCACAAATGGTTCTCTGCACATGCAGACTCCAAGCTTAATGCAGCTTGTTGTAGTAAATGCAAAGATTTGAAAAGCGTTCATAAGAGTTGTGTGGGTGAGCAAACTGCCCACCCATGATGGTGGAGTTTTGTTTGGTCAGACCAACAAAATGTACAATGAAAGACATCAGAGGGTTGATGCATCATACTCTGCATGCTCTACACACCACAACATACGAGTACATGTGTGTAAGATATCTATCCAAGTAATATTTCTACCAGGTTTCAAGGAAATCCATGTAGTTCCTAGCTCCTAGTAGAGTGTCCCAAGAAAATAAATGGTCTTAGATTGGTGATCAGACCAAGAGTGGTTCTAGAAGTATTTCAGAATCCTCAGATGGAACAGAGAAACAAGGCTTCCTCTTGAAGCCATGTCCAAGGGGCCATCAGGTGGCTGGGCATTTCCAAATGGACTCAACTTGAAATAGCCACCTGACGCTGCTCCTCTGTATAACAATCACTTGCAAGAACTGTCAAAGGTGTTGGGTATGGAGCATTTCATAGCGGAGTCTTGCTTTTGACTGTTGTGGTGAAGATGCTCCAAACCCCATCTGTGGTCTTGAACTTTGAAGACTGAATGAAAGAATGGGATCAAGTAGTTGTATCAAAGTGGCCAAAATGAGTTTTCTTTGGAGGTTGACAGTACTCATAGAGGCAAAACAAGCCATTAACACCTGGTACAAGCTTGAAGTGGAACTGCTGCTCTATTGTGTGGAAAGAAGGCCGTTGAGGTGGTTCTGGCATCTGAATAGGATGCCTTCCTTTTTTTAAGCATGTGCAACTGGGAAGAATGATTATATATCCCATCTGACCTGGTATTGCCAAGAGAATTCCCTGGAGGAGCTGCAGAATGTGGCTGGGGAGAGGGATGTATGAGCTACTGTAGCTATATTACTGCCATCTGGGGTGGATTAAAGTGGACATGGGTGCCAGGGCTGCGCGAGCTCTTAATGGCCTCATTAGAATTAAAGCATTCCTGTGTATAGTGCAAAAAAAATACAGCAAACACAACTTCCTTTCATTTGAGCTCAAATAAATATCTGTTTTAATGGCACACTTTTTCTATACAGGGCTCCAAAGCATTTTAAATTCTTTTTAAATTTTGCTTTAATGAACATAAACATGTCAGGTAATTTCCCATCTTTCAGTGAGACAGCATTTTGTTGGTTTGTCATATCATTGCTAATAATAATAATAATAATAATAACAACAACAACAACAATAATAATAATAATAATAATAATAATAATAATAATAATAATAATAATAATAATAATAATAATAATAATAATAATAATAATAATAATAATATTTATGCAGAGAAAAATATTGGCCTCATGTAACTTGGGGCCCAAGATTTCATCCCTGGGAAGCCTGAGTATTAGTCTGCCCCTGGCTGCAACCTGGACAAGTGAAAGAAAAGAGGTGGATGATGGGGTGGACTACTTATGTGAACCATTATTTTGTGATTTATAAATTTATTTAGAATATATTATGTTACAGAGATTATTTTTGCTTTGATAGTCAAAAGTATAATTATTATTTAGCATGAAAATGTGATTGTTTTATTTTGATCTGATGACATAAAACATTTTGAAAAGCAAAATCTCAAACAGATATATATGTCAGCACTGTCAGGCCACACCACCTATACTCATGATTGGAGGTTAGACTGTGAATTCTTGTTCTCTCTATCCACCACAAATTTAATGTCTTCCTCTGTCGACCTCTCATCGTTATTTTTCGCTCCCCCTCTTCTTGATGGACAGAGACGCAGCAGAGGCTTGTTCCAAAGACAACATGTCCATCTGAACTCAAGTCCAACACACTGCCATTTGTCTCGATTTTACATCCTTCAGCGTTTCCAAATAAATTGTATACCATATGAACGCTAGAATGTTTAGCCTCAGCAACTTATGTGCTTTTGTTCAGATTTCAGAAACTACGTAATAGTATTCATGAAAATTCAGTAAGATATATCTTATATATTATATTCCAATTCTAAGGTGGAACTATGCTAGTATACTAAGGTATATCTAAATATCTAAAAAGGAAGAGTAAAATAGGAGAGTAGAAAAGAGTAGAGTAGAGCCACTTAGGTGCCTGGTCTTGAGAACCAGGGATGGTAGGTTGAAAAGCTTTTTTATCCCATGGGAACTCTCCCTATACCCACCCAAGTGGCTCAATAAAATGTATATATAATAATAAATAATAAGACATAAGAAAGATAAGACATCATATATATATAACTATATTTAAATATTAAAGGTAATAAACAACATATACAATAAATATGGTACTATATAATATACAGGAGTAGGTATTAAAACCTAAATATTAATACAGGAGAAGATTTTGTCATGGTCATGGATTTTTTATTATAGAAACAGAAGCTATGATGTAATATTGTTATCTATCTAAAGTAACTCTGCTAGTATACTATAGGAAAATAAAAAGCATACTCTATATGCTATCAAATGGAAACCTAAGAACTAAGGTACTATATGTTCATATCTTAAAAAGAACACATAATAATGGTTATGAATGGGTATGAAGACAGTCATTGTGGCAGTACCTCTGTGGTGAGGAAGAAGATCGATTCCTGGACGGCACGGTGGATGCAGAGATGACTGACACTGCACATGGTTGCTGTGGGAAGCTTCTGCCGGTCAGGATCTTGCTCTATCTCTCCTTCCTCTTTTTGTGTTTATTCACATTTTTTTAGACTTTCACTCTAGTGTAGATCAATGCTCACCAGATGACTCCGTCCCTCATGTGTTCTTCTCAGGTCTTCCAGTTGATGGAGCACTTCTTGAGGTTGTGCTTCAGTAGATCCTTGTACCATTTCTTCTGCCCTCCTCTGGACCATTTCCTTCGCTCAACTGGGAGTAGAAGATCTGCTTGACATGACCCACCCACCGAAGCTGGTTTTTGATAATGACACACTCAGTGCTCTTGCAGCTTGGCTTCAGCCACCAGGGCACTGATGTTGGCACAGCTGTCTTCAAACCTGATGCGGAGGATACTCCTCAGGCAATGTTGATGGAATTACTCAAGGGTCTTCAGGTGGTAGCAGTAGGTGGTCCAGGTCTCAGATCCATAAGCAGGGTTGGGATGACGATGGCTTGTTAGACAAGGAGTTTTGTCTCGTGTCAAAGGTCTCTGTTGTTGTAAATAGTGGTTGCATAGCCGGCCGAAAGCAGCTCCTGCACACTAATGCAATTGGATATTTGACCATTTTCACCAATTGACCCCTGATTTACCTTGCCAGAACAGTTCTGAAATCCATCTAAGTGTGAACTAGTGAACTAATTTTTTTATTTAGTCTCATTCTTTTGTCAAATGTCCTTTTTACTTTTAGTCATCTTTAGTCATTCACATACCTACATACATAGTCTGTTAATTTTAGTGTAGTTTTAGTTAAAAGAGAGCTGAATATACGTATTTTAGTCTAATTTCAGTCGAGACATTTTAATCTTATTTGATAAAAAACACATTAAATTATTTCTGATTACCATTTCAATCAGGATGGTATTTCACACATCTGAAATATCATTACCTGACAAAATACACTTGTTGAATGATTGAAGGTTTGTGGAGTTCTTTCCCCGATGTTTTAAATCTGCAAGGCTTCCTGTCAGATACAATTAGATTAGCAAACTGATTGACTCCTTGTGCAATCACTTCCGGGTCACATTCGTCATTTAGTACATTCCCCTTCCATCAGAATCTGTCATTTAGTACATTCCCTTTCTGTCAGAATCTGTAATTTGGTACATTCCCCTTCTGTCAGAATCTGTCATTTGGTACATTCCCCTTCCATCAGAAGCTGTCATTTGGTACATTCCCCTTCCATCAGAAGCTGTCATTTGGTACATTCCCCTTCCATCAGAATCTGTCATTTAGTACATTCCCCTTCCGTCAGAATCTGTCATTTGGTACATTCCCCTTCCGTCAGAATCTGTCATTTGGTACATTCCCCTTCCGTCAGAATCTGTCATTTAGTACATTCCCCTTCCATCAGAATCTGTCATTTAGTACATTCCCCTTCCGTCAGAAGCTGTCATTTGGTACATTCCTCTTCCGTCAGAATCTGTCATTTGGTACATTCCTCTTCCGTCAGAATCTGTCATTTAGTACATTCCCCTTCCATCAGAATCTGTCATTTGGAAAGCATTGCTTAAATTTTCATTGTTACGCAGATGATACCCAGCTTTATCTATCCATGAAGCCAGAGGACACACACCAATTAGCTAAACTGCAGGATTGTCTTACAGACATAAAGACATGGATGACCTCTAGTTTCCTGCTTTTAAACTCAGATAAAACTGAAGTTATTGTACTTGGCCCCACAAATCTTAGAAACATGGTGTCTAACCAGATCCTTACTCTGAATGGCATTACCCTGACCTCTAGTAATACTGTGAGAAATCTTGGAGTCATTTTTGATCAGGATATGTCATTCAAAGCGCATATTAAACAAATATGTAAGACTGCTTTTTTGCATTTACGCAATATCTCTAAAATTAGAAAGGTCTTGTCTCAGAGTGATGCTGAAAAACTAATTCATGCATTTATTTCCTCTAGGCTGGACTATTGTAATTAATTATAATCAAGTTGTCCTAAAAGTTCCCTGAAAAGCCTTCAGTTAATTCAAAATGCTGCAGCTAGAGTACTGACAGGGACTAGAAGGAGAGAGCATATCTCACCCATATTGGCCTCTCTTCATTGGCTTCCTGTTAATTCTAGAATAGAATTTAAAATTCTTCTTCTTACTTATAAGGTTTTGAATAGTCAGGTCCCTTCTTATCTTAGGGACCTCATAGTACCATATCACCCCAATAGAGCGCTTCGCTCTCAGACTGCAGGCTTACTTGTAGTTCCTAGGGTTTGTAAGAGTAGAATGGGAGGCAGAGCCTTCAGCTTTCAGGCTCCTCTCCTGTGGAACCAGCTCTCAATTCGGATCAGGGAGACAGACACCCTCTCTACTTTTAAGATTAGGCTTAAAACTTTCCTTTTTGCTAAAGCTTATAGTTAGGGCTGGATCAGGTGACCCTGAACCATCCCTTAGTTATGCTGCTATAGACTTAGACTGCTGGGGGGTTCCCATAATGCATTGAGTGTTTCTTTCTCTTTTTGCTCTGTATGCACCACTCTGCATTTAATCATTAGTGATTGATCTTTGCTCCCTTCCATAGCATGTCGTTTTCCCGGTTCTCTCCCTCAGCCCCAACCAGTCCCAGCAGAAGACTGCCCCTCCCTGAGCCTGGTTCTGCTGGAGGTTTCTTCCTGTTAAAAGGGAGTTTTTCCTTCCCACTGTCGCCAAGTGCTTGCTCACAGGGGGTCGTTTTGACCGTTGGGGTTTTTCCGTAATTATTGTATGGCTTTGCCTTACAATATAAAGCGCCTTGGGGCAACTGTTTGTTGTGATTTGGCGCTATATAAATAAAATTGATTTGATTTGATTTGGTACATTCCCCTTCCGTCATAATCTGTCATTTAGTACGTTCCCCTTCAGTCAGAATCTGTCATTTGGTACATTCCCCTTCTGTCAGAATCTGTCATTTGGTAATTCCCCTTCAGTCATGTTCGGCATTTGGTACATTCCCCTTCTGTTAGAATCTATCATTTCTAAATTTGTTTGGGCCATTTGTAAATCTGTTATGGGACTTTGTAAATTTGTATCAGCTGTTTGTAAATTTGTTTTAGGGACTTTGTACATTTGTTTTGGCCATTTGTAAATCTGTTTCATGAATTTGTAAATCTGTTTTGGGACTTTGTAAATTTGTTTTGGCTGTTTGTAAATTTGTTTCAGTACTTTGTAAACTGGTCTTGCCCCAAGTGAAGGAGTTCAAGTACCTCGGGGTCTTGTTCACTAGTGAGGGGATGATGGAGAGTGAGACTGGCCAGAGAATCGGTGCAGCAGGGGCGGTATTGCATTCACTCTGCCATATTGTTGTAACGAAAAGGGAGCTAAGTGAAAAATCCTCGATCTACTGGTCAATCTTCGTTCCTTCTCTCACCTATGGTCATAAGGGTTGGGTCATGACCGAAAGAACTAGATCGTGCGTACAAGCAGCTGAAATGGGCTTCATAGGAGGGTGGCTGGTGTCTCCCTTAGAGATAGGGTGAGAAGCTTGAACATCTGCGGGGAGCTCAGAGTAGAGCCGCTGCTCCTTCGCGTTGAAAGGAGCCAGCTGAGGTGGTTTGGGCATCTGGTAAGGATGCCCCTGTGCACCTCCCTAGGGAGGTGTCTCAGGCACGTCCATCTGGGAGGAGACCCTGGTGAAGACCCAGGACTAGATGGAGAGATTATATCTCCACACTGGCCTGGGAACGCCTCGGGATCCCCCAGTCAGAGGTGGTCAATGTGGCCTGGGAAAGGGAAGTCTGGGGTCCTATGCTGGAGCTGTTGCCCCTGTGACCCGATCCTGGATAAGCGGTTGAAGATGAGTGAGTGAATGACTTTCTAAATTAGTTTTGGGACTTCATAAATTTGTTTCACCCATTTGCAAAAGTGTTTTTGCACTTCACAGCCACCATAAGTCACCCAAAGCAGCACAATGTTCAAAAATGTTACTTTTTTACCTTAAAAAGTATAGTTGTTTTGTCTTGTGTATGTGTACTTTTTTGTTTTGTCTGTGTGGAACTTTGCCTGTAAGCATAAGAAGAAAGCACCTGCCTAAAATATTGATCAGAAACGGACAGCATTACAAGCATCCTCAGTCTCCTCTACATCTCCCACCGGGAAATCCTCTCTCTTGCTTTTTTCTTGGCTTTATTCTTCCTCAGGGCAGGAGAGAAATGATGGGTCAGCAGCACAGCGGTGGCTGAGGAAACGACAGAGATTCAAAGTCTTGCTCAGGGACACTTCAGCAGGGTTTGTAACACGCTGTCATTGAAACTTTGGTTCTGCACTCACATGTCACTCTGTTGAATAACGTGCAGTAGTTCGGGCACAAATTGTCTTCCTGCAAGTTAATGGAAGTATTGAGGGTTAGCCAAGGACAAAGTGATTTGATTTAGGAAAAAAAAAAAATTTAAACATCAAGGTCAAAATTGTGGTGCTCTACTTATGCTCACTTTGACGCATGCATGGCATTTGATCTGGCAGTTGACAGACTGTCTGCGTGTTTCTCCAACATGTTGTATTCATCACCAGCTTGTTTGCACTGTCACAGTGATGGCAAATTGAGTGATTTTGTGCCCTTGATCCCATCACTCAAATGACTAGACCATCAACTCCCCTGCTGTTTATATACAGGGAATATTTAGAATGGCTATTTCAAGGAAGTGACTGCAGATACATTTATGGTTACAGTTTACCATATATATGACATCCTTTCTATTCTGCGTATAACCTTTGACCTTGGTGACCTTGAATGTTCAAATTCATTCAGAATACTTAAAACAAGGAAATGGTTCAAGATACAACTATGGTTACTGTGAAACACTGATATGAAGTCATATATCAACATTTTCTTGGTCACACAGCCTTTGACATTGAATGACCTTGAAAAGTAAGATGGCATAAGTGTTTAACTCAAACAGCTTGGAGGCAGTATGGATTATGGTGGAAGGGTTGTGTGTTATTCAAGGATAAAGTGGTTCAGTTTTGGATTGACGAGATCAAAAGTCAAGGCCGCACACAAACATATATTTTATGGTATCACTGAAACCCAATATGTCATGCTTGGCCCCGGCTCGGAGTTTAGGTCTTAGTTCTTTGCGTTACTTCCTCTATGGTTTTCTGGTGTTAGTTTTCATATGTTTAACCTTTATCATGTAAATCCCAGTTTGGCTCTGTTTATTGCTTTTCTTTGTGTTGCACTTTCATCATTGGTTCATGCTTTGGTTATTGTATTCTTTCACTCTTGGTCCCTTTTGTTACTTTAGTCTTAGTTTAATTCTGTTTATCACATTTACTGTATTATGCTTTAGTCACAGGTTTTGGTTATTATTTATCTTCAGTGTTTCTTATCAGATTATGTTCTGTTTGATATTTATTGCATTTTCTATTGACCAGTTATCTTGTTTTATTCATTGCATTGTTCTGTAATCACGTTTTGTTTATTCTCTGTTTTACCAATAGTTTGTTTTGTCATCATCATTTATGTATTAACCATTAACCATGTAATCCCTATGGAAGGAGGCGTTTTGGCGCCAAGCCACACAGTGCGACGCGATGGATGTGAATGAAGTGACGCAAGTGAAGCGATTTTGAGTGATTGGCGCGTTTGTGGTGCGATATTGTGTCGCATCACGTCGCGTTGCCCTCCTCCCCAAGTTGAAAAATCTGAACTTTTTCGTCTTGTCGCGCCGCGATGACCAATCAGGGACTGAATACGTAGTGACGTGGAGATGTCTGGAGTTTGACCTTACGAGCGAATCGTTTGTGGAGATTATTTCACTTATTAACTACACAGATGTATAATAAAACAAATGTTGACTGGTTTCTAAACACAATTATGACATAGTTTTTTGGGGAAGAGCGAGTAGCAGTCCCACAGCAAGAAGCGGAGTTTGTTACCCCTTTCATATGCGCGCGCGAGCGAATCGTCTGTGGAGATTATTTTACTTATTAACTACACAGATGTATTATAAAACAAATGGTGACTGGTTTCTAAACACAATTATGACAGAGTTTTTGGGGGAAGAGCGAGGAGCAGCCCCACAGCACTGGGTCCTGCAGAGGCGGAAGGACCGCTGAAAGCGGCTATCATTCAGACGCAGCTCCTGCAGCAAATGATGATACTCCCCGAATTGGGAGCTTTCCACAACAATTCGCTCCATATGATCAAGGTCCGTCATGTTAACTTGACTGACAACCGGAGTCGGCGAGCGGAATGGAAGCTCCTCCTGTTTGATGACGCACTGGGGCGAATTTTCGCAGCGAAAGCAGAGCGACACACCGGGCAATGGTAGCGCGTCCGTCGCCACGCGACTGAAGCGAATTTGTGGCGTCTGGTCACATCCAACCTCGCATCCTATTTGCCCATACCAAGCCTCCAGACCTGCTGGCTTACAAGGACTATTCTGCTCACCACCCTGATCTTTTTCTAAAATTAAATCACTTATCATTTTTACTAGGGGTGAGCGAGTACAGCACTATCTGTATCTGTTCAACCAACTATATTATCTGTATCTGTACTTGTAGTGGGCGTGGCCTAAACTGGAAGTGGGTGTGGTTTAACCCAAAATAGCTGGGGCTTAAATCAGTACATTATTTTAAGTCTGAAATTGATATGGATTGATCAGAAGTTGCTATATTTATTGTTTGTTTGAAAACTATTTACAGAACAGCCTCAAGATTGAGATTCAAATCAATGTTTTTGAACATGAATATTTTTAAGCGTATGAATGAATATTTACAGATCAGCCTCAGAATTGAGATTAAATGTTTTTGATCACAATAGTAAAGGAACTATTTATAGAGCAAGTTATTTTTAAATAAACTCAGAACATGAATATTCTTAAGTGTATGAATGAATAACAGAACAGCCTCAGAATTGACATTCAGTGTAGTAGGAAATTATGAACTACTAAGTATGCATGAACAAGAGTTGTCATACTCAACACAACTTTCTTTTTTTAATTTTATGATCAAACTATGACCTTTTTTTTCAATTATTTATTTATTTTTACTACCTAACGTTCTTGGCATTTTTTTTTACACACAAAGTTAAACAATACTGATTAAGATGTGTGTGTGTCTGTGTCTGTGCGTGCATGACTGTCTGTGTGTGCATGTGTGTGTGACTGAGGGAGAGAGAGAGATTGCTCGACTGACCAATTTATTTTTATGAACTGCAGTGAGAAAGTGTGAGATACTGCATACAGCCATGTTCAATAAAAATATTAATATAGGCTACTTTGTGTGTTCAGCTACATGTGTGTATGTGTGTAAGTGGTCTGTAAGACTGTTTATTTTTTAATGATCTGTGTGAACTTGGTGATTCATGCAAACATCCAGTGATGGCAAACAGGGAAATAATATGTCAGCCTTGTCCCAAGCCCGGCGCCAGAAAAAAAAAAAAAAAATTAAGGGGGTAATGAGTTTATCACAGGGGGTGGGGTCGCCCCCCAAAAATGTGCACGGGAGGAGACGTGCCTCTGAGCGTGCGCAATGAATTGGGTGCGCTCCTGGAAAGCTCATGTATTTAGGCTACACCGTTGTAAGAGACTAAGATTAAAGAGTGATGACAGTATTTTTTAAATTATTATTTGAACGTATAGACCCTCGGTCAAGTGATCTGCATACCACAAAACCAAACCAACAACTGATCTGAGAAACGACACGAGACAGTAGATTAACCCCACATACAGCCCTCCATCACAAGTGCAAACACAGCGCAATTGGGCATGTGTGCCACTCCATGGCACAGAGCCCAACTACGCATGCAAGTTCTTCTGAAAAACTTGAGCGATCTGAATTCGGTTGGATGAATATGGGTGTGTCTGTGGAGACAATTCACCTCGTTCACAACGTGACAGAACTTAACGATGCGCTGTTACGTGCAATAGCGCGCAACAACACGGAACACTATTCTTGACCGTGCGTAATGGTTCCTCATAATTCTCCAGCAACACGTGCCATTAATCGTAACTTGTGGTAACAAGTTGCAGCAGTTCCTGAGGACACCTGACACCTGAGAATTGTGTTGTTGCGTGCTACTGCGTGTAACAGCGCATCGTTAAGTTCTGTCACGTTGTGAATGAGATGAATTGTCTCCACACACACACCCATATTCATCCAAACGAATTCAGATCGCTCCAGTTTTTCAGAAGAACTTTGTGACTGCATGCATAGTTGGGCTCTGGCCCATGGAGTGGTGCAGAGAGGAGGAGGAGGACAGAGCCAGATGTGTGGCTTCATGCGGTCTCGTCTCGTGCATTTTCCCAAACATCAGGCACATGCAGCAGGTGGAACACCTGCAGGAGCGCGCTGGAGAGCACTGAAATTAGCAGAGGTGTCAAGTAACGAAGTACAAATACTTCGTTACTGTACTTAAGTACACTTTTTAGGTATCTATACTTTACTCCATTACTTATTTTTCTGCCTACTTCTGACTTCTACTCATTACATTTTCACACAAGTATCTGTACTTTCTATTCCTTACATTTTTAAAACAAACAGCCTCGTTACTCTTGGCGTCAGCGCACATCCACCAGCGCGGCTTTACCAGTGGTGTCAAAAGTACACACATTTGTTACTTAAGTAGAAGTACAGATACTGCAGTTTAAAAACACTCTGGTAAAAGTTGAAGTATCAACTTGACCTCTTTACTCAAGTAAAAGTGAAAAAGTATGTGCTCCAAAACCTACTTAAAGTATAAAAGTATAAAGTAACCTTAAAAAAAAAGAAAAAAAAAGGTAGATGCCACTATATGAATTGAAAGCTTCATTTAAAAACTGATTCGTTCTACATGTGGCCCAAGACCCAAAACCTAAAATTACCCCCCAACACCACCTGCACGAAAATGTTTCGATTCTAAAAGCTCTGAAATGCAATCTGGGACTATTCCAGAACGTGAAGACAGCTGGAACTGCTTCATGCTAACTTTTAACATTGAAAATGCCATAGACATGCTAACGCGTTAGCGTCGCTCCCGTTTTTAAGTTATAAAATACATCTATCAACTGTTTCAGAAGACCATAACAGGTCGGTTTAACATAGAAAAGGTAAATAATACTCACAGAAGTATGCTCTTTAGCAGGGGAAAATTAAGCAAAAGAAAGAAAGAATAAACGAAACAATAGGTCGAAGCATTGCTTCAATCTGTGAACCACTGCTTCGATTGGTTCAAAATCCATTCCTTTATCTTCATTGATCCATGTTTCTGATATAGCAATTATGTTAAATATTTTTTTTAAATTGACTTAAATATTCTTTACTGTTGTTAAAGTTTGCATACAGACTTCTGCTGTTGAAATGGATTATTGATAATTTGTTATCCGTTTTAATGATCCGATTAAACTGTTCATCTGTATAATAGCAACAACTGTCATTAATATTTGAGAAGGAATTATTGTCCGGGTCTATATCGTGCTCCAAGTCCAGTACATTGTGGTCTGTGTATTTAAATGTTCTCAGTTCTAGTTTTCCATGATCAGCAATCCTGTGAGTTATATCCTTCTTGTCTCCAGATGTAGATGATGTAGTAGATGAATAGGTTCCTCTGGTCTGTGTCATGGTGTTGTGATGTGTTTGTGTCCTCATACCTTATTGGTCGTATTTGTCCAGATCCTTGATGTTCCTGATTACCATAACCTTCGCTTGTTCTGGTGTTCCGTTCAGTTTGATGAATGTTTTGCATTTGGATGTCCATGTCTGTTGAATTTTTCCCTGCTTTTTTAAGAGACGAGCTTTCCTGACGATGTCTGCGTTTCTTTTGGTCAGATGTTCATTGATGAATACGTTTGTTCCTTTGAGTTTCTGTCCCTGTTTTAACAATGCCATTTTATGTTTTCTGTTGACAAACCTCATTATAACTGCTCGCTTGTCTCCATCCTCTCTCCTGGGCAGGGGGTGGCACGCTTCAATGTTATTACAGTCCATTTGAATATCTTTAGATTGCAGGAAGTCAGCCACCTGTTGTTCCACTGAGCTGGCCTCCTGCTCACTGGCCTCCCCTCCGCTGTCTTCTGACACCGCCCGTGCGTAGGATCGAGGTTTAATATGAATTCCTGTAATAATAACGTCGTTCATCCTTGTGTACTGTTCCAACTCCGCAACACGGTTCTCCAGGTGCACCAGATGCCGGTCTTTCTCGGCATTCTGGATCCGGAGAGCCTTCACTTCTTCCACCAGCTCCATAATGGATTTCTGCTGCATTTTAACAACAGAGATTTCCTCAGACAAAAAGTCCAGGGACTTCTTGATATCGTCTCCCTCCTCCGCCGTCAGTGCCTTCTTCGGACCCATGGTCAGATAACTCCGTGCTGGCACCTCGGTAAAGCCGCGCCGGTGGATGTGCGCTGACGCCTCAGCGCACATCCACCTGGCGCTGAAGCCAAGAGTAACGAGGCTGTTTGTTTTAAAAATGTAAGGAATAGAAAGTACAGATACTTGTGTGAAAATGTAATAAGTAGAAGTCAGAAGTAGGCAGAAAAATAAGTAATGGAGTAAAGTATAGATACCTAAAAAGTGTACTTAAGTACAGTAACGAAGTATTTGTACTTCGTTACTTGACACCTCTGGGCTTTACCGAGGTGCCAGCGCGGAGTTATCTGACCATGGGTCCGAAGAAGGCACTGACGGCGGAGGAGGGAGACGATATCAAGAAGTCCCTGGACTTTTTGTCTGAGGAAATCTCTGTTGTTAAAATGCAGCAGAAATCCATTATGGAGCTGGTGGAAGAAGTGAAGGCTCTCAGGATCCAGAATGCCGAGAAAGACCGGCGTCTGGTGCACCTGGAGAACCGTGTTGCGGAGTTGGAATAGTACACAAGGATGAACGACATTATTACAGGAATTCATATTAAACCTCGATCCTACGCACGGGCGGTGTCAGAAGACAGCGGAGGGGAGGCCAGTGAGCAGGAGGCCAGCTCAGTGGAACAACAGGTGGCTGACTTCCTGCAATCTAAAGATATTCAAATGGACTGTAATAACATTGAAGCGTGCCACCCCCTGCCCAGGAGAGAGGATGGAGACAAGCGAGCTGTTATGAGGTTTGTCAACAGAAAACATAAAATGGCATTGTTAAAACAGGGACAGAAACTCAAAGGAACAAACGTATTCATCAATGAACATCTGACCAAAAGAAACGCAGACATCGTCAGGAAAGCTCGTCTCTTAAAAAAGCAGGGAAAAATTCAACAGACATGGACATCCAAATGCAAAACATTCATCAAACTGAACGGAACACCAGAACAAGCGAAGGTTATGGTAATCAGGAACATCGAGGAACTGGACAAATACGACCAATAAGGTATGAGGACACAAACACATCACAACACCATTAAAGAATATTTAAGTCAATTTTAAAAAAATATTTAACATAATTGCTATATCAGAAACATGGATCAATGAAGATAAAGGAATGGATTTTGAACCAATCGAAGCAGTGGTTCACAGATTGAAGCAATGCTTCGACCTATTGTTTCGTTTATTCTTTCTTTCTTTTGCTTAATTTTCCCCCGCTAAAGAGCATACTTCTGTGAGTATTATTTACCTTTTCTATGTTAAACCGACCTGTTATGGTCTTCTGAAACAGTTGATAGATGTATTTTATAACTTAAAAACGGGAGCGACGCTAACGCGTTAGCATGTCTATGGCATTTTCAATGTTAAAAGTTAGCATGAAGCAGTTCCAGCTGTCTTCACGTTCGGGTGCATTTGTTTTCAAATTGTAATATTTCTTAAATGTATTTTTGTTTATATATTAATAATCTAATGATAATTATTAGATACAATTTCAGAGAAAGAGACAAAAAGAACCTGAATAGAAACACAACAGAAAATAAAATATAAAAGCAACTAACAATGAACATACATAAATAAATACAGAAATAAATAAGTGTTTCCTGTGAACACTAGTGACTCTCACACCTCCATTTCATCCCTGTTTTATTTAAGTTTAATGACAGTTTGTTTCGGTCAAACCATATTGTCAATGTGTTAATTTCTTCAGTGATTTACTCCAGAACTTTCTGCCAAACTAGAAAACTGCTGCATCCTAGTAAGAGCAGAATACTACTGGAATGAATCTGAATAAGGAAAGTTTTTTTTTTCTCACTAAATGGATGCTACACTCACTGCAGTTTATTGTCTGGAATAGTCCCAGATTGCATTTCAGAGCTTCTAGAATCGAAACATTTTCGTGCAGGTGGTGTTGGGGGGTAATTTTGGGTTTTGGGTCTTGGGCCACATGTAGAACGAATCAGTTTTTAAATGAAGCTTTCAATTCATATAGTGGCATCTACCTTTTTTTTTTTTTTTTTTTAAGGTTACTTTATACTTTTATACTTTAAGTAGGTTTTGGAGCACATACTTTTTCACTTTTACTTGAGTAAAGAGGTCAAGTTGATACTTCAACTTTTACCAGAGTGTTTTTAAACTGCAGTATCTATACTTCTACTTAAGTAACAAATGTGTGTACTTTTGACACCACTGGAAATTAGACTTTTAGTTAATTGTGCGCGCTCTTCTTCCTCCGTCAGACTGGAGGAGGTGCAGAGATGTCTGGCTGCACGTGAGTCTCCTCTCGCTCCTCTGGCTCAGACTCGTTCTCCCGCTCATCGGTTACAACAACAGGTGGAACACCTGCAGGAGCGTCCTGAGGAGCTTCAGCAGGAACTGTGGAACGACACTTGGAGCCGAGTTAATTGTGCACACGTGACAGAAAACTGATCCGTCGTGGTGCGCAGTGAAATGTGACGCCGCGTTACAAGTCGTGTCAAAACTTGACAGTTTCCGTGTCACTTCGTAATAACGCGTGACAGTTTGGGCTCCAAGAACCATCACAGGAACCACTACGAACGTTGTCACGTTCTATTAAGGATCACTACTCATCAAGACGGATCAATACGCTCAATTGCAACCTCCACAACGTGAGACGAAATGAGGGTGGTGTGTGACCGCCGCGGCAGGAGCCGTTTTCAGCTCTATCTTGTTAAAAGCACCGCGTATGACACAAAACAAGTTCACCAAATAACTTTAAATATCAGACAAACCGAAAAAGAGGCGAGCTGAAGAAAACTTAAGCTGGGCAAGAATAGTGACAGAGCAACGTGAGGCAGAATCCAGTCAAGCACAGGGAGAGATCCTGTGTCTGCGCGTGTGTGTGTGTGTGTGTGAGAAGCTGCAGAGAGACGTGTCTGTGTAGGGAGGGGCGGGCGCTGTGTGTGACTGGCCAATCACAGAGCATGAAGACAGTCAGTTAGCCAATGAGAATTTTCCTTCAGCACGAGCACAGATATTGATGAATTTTATTCGGATCATGCTTGTGCTCGTCAAAAATGCTTTATCCTCAACCCTAATTTTTACCGTGCTACACCTGTTGTCTGCACATTAGGGTCCCATTCATACATCTTCATCACAATAACCAGGTCATCAATATTTTGACAGTAACCCATTTTTGGTAATTTTGTCCCTGTAAACGGTCACAGTGGAGTTTAAATGAAAGAACCAAATGTGTTTTTAGTTTAGACTTTCAGCTTTAATTCAAGGGGTTTAACAAAAAGAAATGATTGCCGTTTACGTCTTATGTATTTATTTGTATAATGCCAAATCACAACACAGGTCATCTCAAGTTGCTTCACAAGACTGGATTCAACTCATTTTGCCGCCCATCCATTCTGGCTCTACAACTACAGTATATAAAACAATGGAAAGCCATACAAAATACAGTTGTGCTCATAAATTTACATACTCTGGCAGAATTTCTGATTTTGTGGCCATTTCTCAGGGAATATGAATGAAAACAATTTTTTTGCACTCATGGTTAGTGGTTGTGTGAAGCTATTTATTGTGAAACAACTGTGTTTACTCTTTCATAATGACAACAACAAACTAACCAAATGATAGTGATCAAATGTTTACATACCCTGGTGATTCTGGCCTGATAACATGCACACAAGTTGACACAAACAGGGATGAATGCCTACTAAAGGTAACCATCCTCACCTGTGATCTTTTTGCTGGAATCAGAGCATGTATAAAAGTTCAGTGAGTTCCTTGGCTCCTGATAGACCATTGCATCTTTCATCCAGTGTTGCACTGATGTTTCTGGCTTCTGCGTCATGGGGAAAGCAAAAGAATTGTCAAAGGATCTGTGGGAAAAGGTAATTGTATAAAATTATATAAAACAGGAAAGGGATATTAAAAGATATCCAAGGACCTAAAAATGCCAATCAGGAGCGCTCAAACTCTAATCAAGGAGTGGAAAATGGGGGAAACCAAACCATGGTCAGGTAGACCAACAAAAATGTCAGAAACAACTGCCAGGAAATTTGTGTGGGTTGCTTTTACAACTGGGTATACAGCTTCATGATGAAGTGGTTTAGAGGAGGATTTTCTTAAAAAGAAGCCCTCAATGTTTAGCTACAAATTGCCAGAAGGTTCATCTGAGATGCAAGTCTAGATATGATTTGTTTTGGTGAAAGAATATCCTTCTCCACTCTACTCCACTATGAAGCTACAACCCCTGGCAAAAAATATGGAATCACCGGCCTCGGAGGATGTTCATCCAGTTGTTTAATTTTGTAGAAAAAAAGCAGATCACAGACATGACACAAAACTAAAGTCATTTCAAATGGCAACTTTCTGGCTTTAAGAAATACTATAAGAAGTCAGGAAAAAAATTGTGGCAGTCAGTAACGGTTACTTTTTTTTAGACCAAGCAGAGGGAAAAAAATATGGACTCACTCAATTCTGGTGAAAAAATTATGGAATCATGAAAAACAAAAGAACGCTCCAACACATCACTAGTATTTTGTTGCACCACCTCTGGCTTTTATAACAGCTTGCAGTCTCTGAGGCATGGACTTAATGAGTGACAAACAGTACTCTTCATCAATCTGGCTCCAACTTTCTCTGATTGCTGTTGCCAGATCAGCTTTGCAGGTTGGAGCCTTGTCATGGACAATTTTCTTCAACTTCCACCAAAGATTTTCAATTGGATTAAGATCCGGACTATTTGCAGGCCATGACATTAACCCTATGTGTCTTTTTGCAAGGAATGTTTTCACAGTTTTTGCTCTATGGCAAGATGCATTATCATCTTGAAAAATGATTTCATCATCCCCAAACATCCTTTCAATTGATGGGATAAGAAAAGTGTCCAAAATATCAACGTAAACTTGTGCATTTATTGATGATGTAATGACAGCCATCTCCCCAGTGCCTTTACCTGACATGCAGCCTCATATCATCAATGACTGTGGAAATTTACATGTTCTCTTCAGGCAGTCATCTTTATAAATCTCTTTGGAACGGCACCAAACAAAAGTTCCAGCATCATCACCTTGCCCAATGCAGATTCGAGATTCATCACTGAATATGACTTTCCAGTCATCCACAGTCCACGATTGCTTTTCCTTAGCCCATTGTAACCTTGTTTTTTTCTGTTTAGGTGTTAATGATGGCTTTCGTTTAGCTTTTCTGTATGTAAATCCCATTTCCTTGAGGCGGTTTCTTACAGTTCGGTCACAGACATTGACTCCAGTTTCCTCCCATTTGTTCCTCATTTGTTTTGTTGTGCATTTTCGATTTTTGAGACATATTGCTTTAAGTTTTCTGTCTTGACGCTTTGATGTCTTCCTTGGTCTACCAGTATGTTTGCCTTTAACAACCTTCCCATGTTGTTTGTATTTGGTCCAGAGTTTAGACACAGCTGACTGTGAACAACCAACATCTTTTGCAACATTGCGTGATGATTTACCCTCTTAAGAGTTTGATAATCCTCTCCTTTGTTTCAGTTGACATCTCTCGTGTTGGAGCCATGATTCATGTCAGTCCACTTGGTGCAACAGCTCTCCAAGGTGTGATCGCTCCTTTTTAGATGCAGACTAACGAGCAGATCTCATTTGATGCAGGTGTTAGTTTTGGGGATGAAAATTTGCAGGGTGATTCCATAATTTATTCCTCAGAATTGAGTGAGTCCATATTTTTTTCCCTCTGCTTGGTCTAAAAAAGTAACCGTTACTGACTGCCACAATTTTTTTTTCCTGATTTCTTCTAGTGTTTCTTAAAGCCAGAAAGTTGCCATTTGAAATGACTTTAGTTTTGTGTCATGTCTGTGATCTGATTTTTTTCTACAAAATTAAACAAATGAATGAACATCCTCCGAGGCCGGTGATTCCATAATTATTGCCAGGGGTTGTAAGAGTGGTGATAGAAAATGCAAAATTTGCACTGTGCACAATTTCTCGAGTCACAACAACGTAAGCCCATACCTTCTTCTGGGTTGTCTTGGTAACTTTCCTCACTCTTCTCCTTATGCGCAGTCACTCAGTTTTTGAGAACTGTCTATTCCACAGAGATTTACCATAGCGTGTCATACCGTTTGTATTTCTTCGTAATAGAATGTAAATATAGTCCAAGACACTAGACCATCACCTACTATGGGGAGGTGATGGTCTAGTGGTTAAGGTGTTGGGCTTGAGTCCAGAAGATCATGGGTTCAAATCCCCGCCTGTCTGGAAAATCACTAAGGGCCCTTGGGCAAGGCCTTTAATTCCTTATTGCTCCCGGTGTGTAGTGAGCGCCTTGTATGGCAGCACCCTGACATTGGGGTGAATGTGAGGCATAACTGTAAAGCGCTTTGAGCATCTGATCCAGAGGGAAAAGCGCTATATAAATGCAGTCCATCTACCATTTTACCACAAAAGACTCCAAGCTGTCATTGATGTTAAAGGGTATGCATGGTATTAAGAAGAGGTGTATGTAAACTTTTGATCAGGGTCATTTGGGTAGTTTCTGTTGTCATCATGATTTAAAAAGAGTAAACACAATTGTTTGATAATAAATGGCTTCACAAAACCACCAACCATGAGTGAAGAAAAGTTTTTGTGTTATCATTCATATTCTCTGAAAAATGACCAAAAAACAAAAATTCTGCCAGGGTATGTAAACTTTTGAGCACAACTGTAGTTGATTTGTGTTGTGATGGTCTTGCAGTGCTGCTCACTGCTCCCGGGGGTGGGGGGTGGTGTTTAATGGGAACCTCTGGTTTAGCATCAGCACTTTAACAGAGGCAGTAACAGTGTTACGCTGTATATAGCATCAATGCCCATAGAAAGCAAGAATCCAGAATGTGAACAGAGCTACAGGAGTTAACCCTGAAGTTTGGAGGTGGACTCACCAACATTAATATTTTGAAGCAAGTATCCTTGAAATATTGGCAAGTGTTGTGAGTAAATATTTGATGAAGTGTACAATTCGGAACCCCAAATTCAAAACTCAACCTTGCGTGGGTCAGGTTCAATCTGATTTTGTAGAGCACAGGGAGAAAAAGCTGCAGCTTTGAGCAGAATCAGGTAATTAAAACTGTAGCTGGAGGTCTGTTTATAAAAAACAAAAACAAAAAATTAAAGTTGCCATATTCAGTTTTTTTTTGTTTAACTGAAGTTTGCAAAAAAAGAAGAAAAAAAGAAAAGAAAAAAAGGGAATAAAAGGACATAATTGTAAAGTTTCTGTTACAACTGGCTGAGTTTGGCACCATAACAAGCCAAGCTACAGCTCTGCACACGTCTGTGGATTTCCCCAAATGGCCTTCACCTGGCCACATTTGGTACCGAGTCCTGCTCTGGCACAACAGATAGCAAAAGTTGAGATTTCTTCTTTTGTTGTTGTTTTTCCAGAGGCCAGTGGACTTCCGACCATCTCGACCCCACCTATGCTCAACTCAGGATGACCCATGAACGTCACGGCGCAACTTGCTCTAACTCCAAGTAAACTTGGTTGGCGCTCACTCTATCCTCAACTCCAGATCTCTCACAATACTTCAACTCAACTCAACCTTTATTTCTAAAGCACGCTTAAAATGACAGTCGACCAAAGTGCTGTGCATAATTAAAAAATGGGCACCAAGTTACACCCAATTGTAAATAAATTAATTAAAAATAATAAAATTACAACAGGCAATAAAACAGATAAAAGACAAAGTAAAATAAAGAGTTAAAAGTAGTAGGGAATAATTAAATTTGATTTAATTTCATTTACATAGCTCCAAATCACAACAAAGCTGCCTCAGGTGCAACACATAAGTAAGGTCTAACCTTACCAACCCCTACAGCAAGCACACAGGCAACAGTGGTAGGGGCCAGGTCCCACTGGCGTTTAGGAAGATTTGCGTATGAACTGCGCACAAAAATGGTTCATATTTGCCAAACATCCGCAGTATCCGTGAAACATGCTTGCATGAGTCGTTCGACATCTGCACACGTCTGCAAGTATCCGCAGAGGCACGTATATCCATTGACAAGATTTTTGCGCTGCACAAATTTTGGTTACGGAAGACAGCTGTCTAACATACACAATACATACCCAATCTATGCGCTATATATCCGCCGATATCCGCAACTGACAGGGTATTGCGGCTTGGCAGCGTACTAGGACAGTGTGTAAAACGAATATATAGCATGCCTATCACATCCACATCACAAACTAAAATAAGTTGTGGCAAATGCATACAGATTGGTCACGAATAAAGCGTTTGTATTACGTCTGCTTTGCATCTGATTTGCGGACAATTTGCAAATGCATAACAAACAGAAATTGATATACCTGCCAGTCATTGCCAGTCCGGCTGTGGAGACGTACAGATTATGGACTAAGACTTAGACTTAGACAACTTTATTCATCCCACCAGGGGCAATTAATTTCAGCAGCCTGCATACCGGCACATCACAAAAAAAACCCCAAAAAACATACTACATCCACATAAAATGTGCAACATACTACATCCACATACCCATACATCTACACCTTACAAGGAATTTAAAAGACGGATAGCAGAAGGAATAAAAGATTTTAACAACCGATTCGTCCTGCAGACAGGTGAAACATAACGACGGCCCGAAGGCAACAAAGAAAATTCACCTGCCAGCACATGTCCGGGAGAAGACAAAATACGTAGTGTGATAGTTGCTGCCATCCAACAACATACCAATCAACGTGTCCAAGTCCAGCAATTGCTCTAGAGGCTGTGGTGTTGGTGTGAATAGTGATGCCAACTATTGTGTGGGCCACTGAAGAGGAGGTACTGCTGGCCCACCACCACAAGATGGCGCCCTGCTTGAAGGGCGGGCTTCAAGCACGAGAGGGCGTCGGAGCGACCGGGAGTGACAGCTGTCACTCATCATCCGTACCAGCTGTCACTCATCCACTACACATCACCACCACCATAAAGCCCGGACTGCAACTCCACCTCCCCGCCGAAAAATCAGCTACCATTCAGGTAAGTCTCTGCTGAACCTTAATTCGAGCATTAGTCTGATCTCTTTTGCAGCCGTTTTCCTGGGACGGATTCCTTGTCTGCTGAGTTGGCGTTTGGTGTGGACTGCGACGGCTTCGCCTCCCACCCCACCCAGATAAGAGGTTGTCTCAGGAGCTGCACGAGTGTGTGATTCGGAGATGGAGGTCCTCCCTCCTAACTAAACACTGACTGTGGGATTACTGAGTGTGCGACCTCACACTCATCAGTACTGTCTCTGTTCTCTGCCAGCAGTACCGGGTCTGACTGCTGAAGACAGTGGCCACCTGGGGCGCAGGGTTTGGCGGCTCTGGTGTTCTTCAGCTCCGTTGGTGGTGGAAGCTGTGTGGGATCCGGCTCTTCTCTCGCCAGACGTCTTCTATCGTCGAGCCTGCCCACACGTCACCTTGTGTATAATTGACATTCCACCATATTGTTATTGTCTGTACTTCGTTGTGTGATTCACAACATTAAATTGTTACTTTTTGGCTTATCCATTGTCCGTTCATTAACGCCCCCTGTTGTTGGTCCGTGTCACGACACTTTCACAACAGCCAACAGGCCCGAGTGTGCTTCTGTTATGACCGCAATGCAGATGGCAATACATCGCTGTTGCCACCACATGTGCGTGATCCATTCTCAATACATGCATCATACATCCGTGATTGTTCGTCATATATTTGCTATACATTATTCAGGGCAGTGAAAACTCCGTGGATCTGAGGAATTCCACGGATATCATCATGGGGAGGAGGGGGGGTGTTAGTGTTGTACTCTGTAATTGTGATCGTCACTGAGTTTTTAAAATGCTTATCGCAAAGTGTTTACTTTTTTTTACGACATCGTGCAAGTTTTATAAGTCCACGGACACTGATTTCATTTCATTTCCATTTATTTGTACAAGGACAGCATACAATTACATTATGCTCATCAAGCAGAGATGTTTGTACCAGATTGTAGCTGCAACAGCTAATTTCCATCTGTAGTCCTTGAGGGTCAGGGGGATACACATAGGGCTATTAAATACATCACAAACAAACCTACAAAATATATAATACTAAATTCATAAAATATATAATATTAAATTCATTCTTACGTCATTCATTTCTAAAATACTGTGCCATATCAAAACGTTTAAAACAACCATTCATAATTCATCCCTGTCACTCATAACATGCAGCATCAAAACATCAAAATTGTCAAGACATTCATAAATTCATCTAAACCTCTCAATTACTGTACAATATCAAAACACTTGTAAAAAATATTCACCCTTCATACAGTTCATCTCTCAATTTCTATATAGACTCAGAATACTTATTACACATGTTCAGTGTTACCTTTAGCAGTGCTATATATTTAGTGCCTACATCTTTGGTTTTGAAGAAGCCATGATTTTAATTTTACAGAAAATGTCTTAAAGTCTGGTTGTGTTTTTATTTCTTCTGATAATATATTCTACTTCTTTGTGGCTCTGTAAGAAAATGTCGATTGTGCAAATGCAGTCTTACATTTGGGAATGGTACACTGCCTCCAAGTGGTTGCTCTTGTTACCCTTGTTGTTGTATCAGAGGACAGGTGAATGAAGTTCTTGAGAGGTGGCGGAGCTTGATTATGAACTATTTTGTATACCATTTTGTATACCATTGTATACCATTACTGATCTGTGTGTTACAGATACAATTCTGTGTCCCCGGATTTGCGGAACTTTGCGGAGGAAAAATGTCACTCAAAGCGTAGCTGTTGCGACAGTTGTCATAAAACAGGAGTGGTTGGTTGCTGCGGCAACACTGTGTGGCTCCTGTAAGACGCTGAAGCTAAATGTAGCATGTGGACATCGCAAGATTTTAGAGCGCTCAAGTTTTTAAAAGAAGACTTTTGCAGCATGTCTGTGTCACAGAGCGACGTCAGACAGAGCGAAGATGGCGTGAAAGACGGTTTGAAAAAAATCTGACAAGGACAAGAATCTGTGGAATTGTCACTGGCTTCATGAGCACACCTGAAAGATAAACAGAAAAAGAGAACTGTGGCATTAAGAAACATGGTAAGAATTTTTCTCTCCCTGGAAAATAAACATTGTGCTGTTCAAACAGGATTTTAGACAAGATTATGTGACTTGTTTATTATTAATCTACACTTTATGTGCAGACGTGGACTGAGGAGCGGACCAGCGTCTGACTGAACCCAGCGCTAAATAACCAGAAAGCGGTTCCAAAAACAAAACCAATTTATTTCCCTCCTGTGCAATAATTTGTGTACAACATAAATATTCAGTTGTCTGGCGAGGTGAAGGATGGCGCGCTCTCCAGCGCCCAAATGGATCGAAGCCCGGCGCTTCTGGACTCAGATTCACCGCCGAACACCCCCCAGGTGGATACGACAAACTGACTCTGTGAAGGACGGAAAAGGTGAGGTAAGTCAACAGAGCTACAATACATATCCTTCAAAGGCACACACTATCAGCAACACATTCAGGTCTGAATTTAAACTGTATATAAATGAGCAGCTTCTCACAACAGGTGGAGGATCATCAATCCGTACGCCACGACAGTGAGGAGCAAACTGCACAATTCTCATCAATGTTCAAATATACTGCGTAACAAAATACCAAATTACTGTTAACACTTATTCAGACAATCATCACCTCTGATGCATGCTGACAGCATGTGTCCCTCACCCGTCCTCCTTCACAGGCACGATGTGTCAAACCCTGGCGCGGTCCTCATCGTCTCACAAACGAACGTCACAAGGTCGAATTCCCGGCAATTCTGCTTGAATCACTCATGGCTTAAATGCAGAACGCCATCTCATTATCTGCTTCAGCTGAAAGTCTTTAAGTTTGCACGTGAGCATCATTCACAGGTGCTGCAAGTCGTTAGGCCTGCACGTGAACATCCTCCGCAGGTGCAGCCAATAGTTCTAATGAGGGTGAAAGACTCTTCCGCCAGCACCTTCTCCACAGAAAAAACCCAGTTTGCATACCACCTGGAGAGCAAAGAAAAGAAAACAACACCAACATGTCCAGCCAAACCCCCCAACACACAACAGTACCCCCCCATCAACGGGAAGCCTCCCGGTGACCGAACAGACCAGGCCTGAGAACAGCACCTCCCTCTGGGGTCCACGACAGGAAGCAGACGGCGTAACGCTCCCAGAGTCCACAGCAGACAGCAGGACAGGGCACCGCGGCTGGAAGACCGGCTGGTATCAACAAAAACCCCAAAAGAGTCCCATATACAACCCAACATACAAGAAAAACACAAAACCCACCCAAACCCTCCCCAGGGGACCGTCCCATCCAACCCCGGGAAGAAAAGAAAAACTCCCAAATCCAATAACCCAACATAGCCCCAACAACACAATACAAACAGAAATTCTCAAAGAAAAATAACAAACAACCCCCCCAGAATGACGTGCAGAGCCCAACACCCCCCAGAAGACTTTCACCGCCAGTTCCAGAAGTAACAACCAAAACCGGAATCCCACAGAGGTCCCCAGGTATACATGGAGCAACAGCGCCCCCCAGAGGACTGTACCATCAACCCAGGAGGCAACCTCCCCAAAACCCAGGAACCCCAGACCCGGCCACACTTGGCTAGTCACAATCAATTCCCCCCCAGATGACCGTCCCATCACCCCTGGAGGTGGAACATGGAAGGAAACATAAAAAACACAAAAATCCAACCCCCGGCGGACGTCATTAAACCACCCCGGGGGCAAATAAAACAACCGGCAAACCCTGTTACCCCCCCCAGCACCCCGAAAGACCCCAGATCACTCCCAGAGCCTATGGTCAGCTCAATTTTGGCGAACGGCACAAAACTACCAAGCTGGGGAAGGAAACAGGAAAAACTAACCCAGTCCCATCCCCTAAGCGCAGCGGAAAACCGGAAACACGTCCGGTGCCCCAACCTGACCATACCACCAGCCCATCGGGAGGGGTGGTACTACCGAAATGGCGAACGGCACAGATCGGCCCACCACTCTGACTGAGGTATGTTCCCGCTGCACCACACCCCAGTAACACCAATGACGAACGGCCAAAGGCCAACCGGGGCTGGAGTGGAACCGGGCATCAACCAAACCCAAAAAAACGCCCCTGACAACCCCCCCCAGGTGCAGTGGTTTCCTGAGAAACGCTCAACGTAACCAACCTGCACCACCCCATAACCCAAAAGACAAACGGTCTTAGAGCATGTGAGGTTGGGGTTAGGGAAACAGGGAAATAAAAACAACAAAACAAACGACCCAATCCTCAAACAAAAATGACCTAAATCCAAATACTGAAAACATACGATTACCCGAGTCCAGCCGAGCTCTGACCTGCCAGTCGTTCACTCCACCAGAACCGCCTCTAAATCCCTAAACAATTTATAACCCCTAAATAAAAACAAAAACAGACCAAACAACTAAATAACCAAAGGTCTGTCCCTTTCCTTTTTTTTAATTTTTTTTTTTTTTATGCATTATTATGCCTGTCTAAAAACACCTGGAGATACGTCATCATTATTTTTCTTGATGCTTATGTGACCGGGGCAATATGGCGGCTTCAGCTCGTCCGAGCTGCATGGACTCATCCACAAGAGGTGCCAGTGGTCCCGTCGGAGGAGTCTCAGTGGGGCGAAGAAGAGACAGCCCTGATCTGTGTCGGGGAAAGCCCCGAGATGAAAAGACCCGCTCTGATGTCCGCCCTCTCTCGCGTCCACGCTCCTTTTGTTGGGTATTTTCTCCTCCAAACATTCTTAAAACCTTGATAAGACAAACAGAGTCAAGAAACACCAGTGAGACAGAAAGTCAAATTTATCTCGCGCGGAGTGCAGTCAGGCTGTACACCAAGGCTACACTAAAGTCTGGCCTGCTCTCCCGCTCTTTTTATTAGAGAAGCCCTCATCACATAAAAAAAAACTTGTCCTAAGGGTGGGGGGATGACGCAAGACAAGTTTCTTCCCGTAACATAAACACATACGTCAATAAGTGCAGCTGTAAGGAAAAACAGTTTCTTTCTTTTACTCTTATCGTCGAAGGTCAGCACATCTCGTTCGTCTGTTGCAGTTATCAGCTGTTCTGCATCTGCCTGGAACACTAAGCATCACATCACAACAGTCAAAACAACCTTCAGTTCTTTTACTCCCAGTTCAGCCTGACCCCGTCATGCTTCACTCCCAGTCGTTAGCGGCTACAAAAACAAGTTGTATAATAATAATAAGTACATCCAGCTCTTCATTCCCAGTTCAGATTGACCCCAGCATGCTAAAACAAGGTTGAATAACACGTACATTCTCAGGGTTAGGTGCAAAACAGCACAACACCGTTCTCATGAGAAAGAAGACAAAGGTACAAATGTTTAACAGTGATAACATATATACAAAATCTTTAACATTCCCCTCCTGTTTATCGCCTGTTAAACATACAGTAGGCATCACCCAGCTTAGCACTTCTTTTTGAGATTTTCACTAAGAGGTTCATCATGGTATGTTCTATAGGCTTACACCCCAGAGGTGATGTCATCATTGTCACCATCATCGGTGTCTGGGTCATCATACTTCCATTGGTCTGGGTACAGGTCATGAGAGTCATCGTCCTCCTCGTCGTCGTCTTTCCCCAGGAGTGGATATGATGCTGGACCCCCTCCTGGTCCTGGACTTATTGCTGCGGTTATCATTCTATTTACAAGGCCTCGGAGACATGGAATACAACAACATCCACACAATGTTAGAATTGCAGCAAATACTGCTATAGACACTAATAGTGAAGAAATCAAAGACCTCCATTTTCCCATCCCTTCCAGCCACCAATCCCAGCCTTCGGTGTTTACTCCACTGTGCTCTTTCATCTTCCTGTTCAACGTCCTCAGCCCATCAATGGCTTGAGTGAGACTGCCATCTGCAGCTGTGTTGTTGGGAATGAATGTGCAGCATTGTTCTCCGAACATGGCACAAACACCTCCTTTCTCCGCCAACAACATATCCAGAGCAATACGATTCTGGAAGGCCATAAGGGACGTGGCTTCTAACTGTGAATGGACAGCCTTAAATCCTTCCTCAGTCCAATTTCCTAATTTCTGTACATTGTAGTGGATGTAGTTTATTCTGTCCACGTTTTTATTAATTGAACACCACCAACAGATGGAAGATTCGAATCCAGCTGCTATTTGATCAACCAGTTTATACTCGTCAGGCACTCCTCTGGGGACTCCTATTGCGTCAATATATGTTGGATTTCCTACTCCTTTCCACTCTCTTTTTACTCTATGTCTGGCTATGCCTTTCTGCCAATCTTCAGGAATAAGAGAGGCTGCATATGTCGTAACGTCTTCAGGGGTCATGGGTATAGCTTTAACTGGTAACAATAATGATATTAATGCACAATAACCTGACACATTTCGTGGCAGTCTGTCAAAGATTCTGTTATCACCACACCACCACCATACGTCACTCCTACCGACAGGTTTGAATGTGGGAGTACCATGGACCACATCCTTACACCAGGCAGTGTGGTTTAAGCTACCCAAAGTCTTAGTTGTCCCTGTCAAGTTTACACATGTATGGTTAGCATGCCCAACTTTGCTTGAAAATAAAGGTTTGATCTTAGTCAATTTGGTCAATGGATAGATCTTGTCCCACTTAGAACAATTGTTGTTTGCTGCAATGTATGTCTGTGTCATAACAGTCAGCAGACAGTCTTTGGGTAATGCTGCCGGTATTACCTGTAATATAGGTCTGGGTCCCATACATACAACACAGTCCTTCTTTGCTGCTAGTCCTGCTTGTTCTGCCATTAAAAGCCAATTGTTATTTTGTCCACTAATTCCTGTAGTTACTAGGAACCAGTCATCTGCCTTCATGTCTTTTGTGCCTTGTACGGACATCCCCTTTGCTTGTATGGGCACCCCCTTTGCTTGTATGGACACCCCCTTTGACGTACTCAATTCTGTCAATATTGGTTGCTGTACTCTATCTGTTTCACAGAGGAAAAAATGGAAATACGGATCTTTTCCTGGTTTGTATACCCAAAGGAGGAACAACCAACAGTCTTCCTCTATATCAGGTGGGAATATGGTTCCTTTTTCTGTGGTATTCACCACTATAAACAGCTTATCATCTGTTTGATGCATTTTGAGAATTTGACTCTGGTACTTAGCCCACTCGGTTTGTGCCCATCTTGGTGTCCATCTACTCCATTCATCGGCTACCAACGTTTCCCATCTCTTATCTTGTTGATCATTAGTCATATACCATGAGAAACTATTTCCGTAATTAGTCCCTCTGTCACCATCCCATATTCCATGGGTAAGAGCACTATATGGTACAGAGATGACCACAGAAGCATTTCTAGGAATGCAGGCTTGTACACCAAATCGGTACGCATTGTTCCTATCACAGCTATGTACTGTGGCATTTATTATCGGACTGGGGTCTTCGTTACTTCTTTTTGGTCTCTGCAATCTGCGGAGGTGATCCTTATTATCATGTCCCGTGCTTATGGCTTTTAATAATAAGCCCAATCCAAAAAGGAAAAGTAGCATAACAAGGACTGTCCATGGGGTCCAGAAACCCTCGTTCTTTTGTTTTTTTTCTTTCGCCATTTCTGCACACTACAGCACACCTATGTTCAGAACATTGGCTTCTTAATGTCTTCTGCTAGCTTTCGTGTCTAACCTGGATCTTAACACCAAGCTCACACACTATTACTAGTCTTGTCCTACTGTTCTTACTGTTTGTCTGTGTCTGCAGAAATGACTTTCTTACAGTGAGTTAAATGAATCCATGTACTTCTTTCCCCAATTTTCAAGGCTGTGGGTGTTGTGAGTAGTACTTGATGGGGCCCTTCCCATTTAGGTGAATGCCAGTGTTTTCTCTTGATGCTTCTTATCAACACCCAGTCTCCAGGTACCACTTTAGGGTCCTCCTGTGGAGAAATGGGATCATCAGTGTTTGGAACTCTCCCTCGTTGTCCTTCTAACATTTTTCTCATGTAATCTGCCAAATTGGCTTCCTCAGGTACATCCCAAATTTGCCCATAATATGGCAATCGATATTTTCTGCCAAACAATGTTTCATACGGTGTCAACCCCATGGTACTAGTTATGTTTATATACATTTTTACCAAATCTACACAATGTGTCCATGGTCTGCCTGTTTCCTCCATTGTCTTTCTAAGTCTGTTTTTTACTGTTCCATTCATCCTTTCCACTAATCCGGCACTTTGTGGATGATAAGGACAATGATTTTTGAGATTGACCTGTAGCGCTTCTCCTACATATTGTACTATTGTATTAACAAAATGCGCTCCATTATCTGAATAGACTGTTTCTGGTATTCCAAATCGTGGAATGATGTCTTTGCACAATGCCTTAGCCACTGTAAGTGCATCTGCATGTTTTGTAGGGAACAATTCTACCCATTTTGAGAAGGCATCAATTATGACTAAACAAAATTCCTTCCCTTCATGTTTACTCAGCTGTATATAATCCATATGAATCACTTGAAAGGGATATTGTGGTGTTGGAAATTTGCCTCTTTGGGGTCTCATATTGTCTTGTGAGTTGTGTTTTGCACATGTCATGCATGCTCTACAATGCTGTTTTGCATATGCATCGAACCCATAAAGACAAAAAATAGATTGCAATTGCGATATCATACCCCCCGATGAGACATGCGTCACGCCATGGCTCATAATAGCTGCCCATTTAAACATATTTTTTGGCAATATGGGTTTCTTTCGTGGTCATACGTACACATCATTTGCATATGTAGCTCCTTTATTTATCCACATTTGTTTTTCTCTTTCAGTTGCCTGCTGTTGCATGTCAGCAAGCAGTGTACGACCTAAATGCAAATCTGGAGTGGTTTCCTGTACAACAAAAACAGAAGAAGCTGCTGCTGCCTCTTTTGCTGCTCTGTCAGCAAAATCATTTCCTTTTGAAACATTGTCAGAGCCTTTGGTGTGAGCCGCACATTTGCATATAGCAATTTGTTGAGGCAATTTCACAGCTTGCAGTAGTGCAGTTAGGAGAGTGGCATGAGTCACCGGCTTTCCAGATGATGTCACCATTCCACGCTCTTCCCACAGTTTTGCAAACACATGCACTGTGCTGAAAGCGTACTGGTTGTCTGTATAAATTGATACAGCCGTACCTTTAAACAGATAGCAAGCTGCAGTTAAAGCAACTAATTCAGCTGCTTGTGCTGAAAATGACGATGGCAATGAAGCAGAATCCAATACTTCCGAATTTGTGACAACAGCATATCCAGATTGCGTTTGCCCATAAGCATTTTTAGTGGAAGAACCATCCACATACACAATTGTACTGTTTGGGATGGGTGTGTCCCGGAGGTCTGGGCGTGCTTTCGTACAGACTGTTGCTACATCAAGACAATTGTGCGGCTCACCATCCTCAGGTAAAGGTATCAATGTGGACGGGTTCAATGTTGTACATCGCTCTACCGTAAGGTGTGGTTGTGATAATAGCAAGGACATGCACGAAAGATGTCTTGCTGGGGACAAAAGGCTCATGTTTGTCTGCAACAGAAGTGCAGAAACTGCATGTGGAACTTTCAGTGTCAACTGATGGAATAGAACAACATTACTGCTACTTTGAACAGCCATAGAGGCTGCAACAACAGCCTGTACGCATGGTGGTAAAGCACTTGCTACTGCATCCAATTTAGATGAGTAGTAGGCAACTGGCCTCAATTTTGAGCCATACACTTGAACCAAAACACTAGTCATGAACTTATTCTTACAATCAACTGTTTGAATGAATGGTTTACTATAATCTGGTAGTGCCAAAACTGTGGATGACACTAATGTTTGTTTGACTTTTACAAAAGCTTCCTCAGCTTCTTTGTTCCATTCCAGCACAGTTGACATTGAAATATCATCTTTGTACATCAAATCAGAAAGTGGACTAGTCAACTCTGCATAGCAGGGAATCCATGCCCTGCAGTAATTAGTCAGTCCAAGAAATGACATCATCTGCTTTTTGGTTTGTGGTTTTGGAGCGTGCAAAATTGCTTCCTTCCTGTCAGACAGGATCGTGCGCCCTGTGGCTGATAATTCATGTCCTAAATATTTTACTTTATCCCTACACAACTGAACTTTGTTTTTACTCACTCTGTGGCCATTATCAAATAAGAAACATAATAATGCCACTGTGTCAGTTATGCAGTTTTCTCGTGTGTCAGAGGCAATCAAAATGTCATCAACATACACTAATAGTTGGCTATCTGCCGGTGGAACGAAATTGGCTAAACATGCTGACATGACTTGAGAATAAATAGTTGGGCTCTCTGCGTAACCCTGCGGTAATCTGGTGAATGTATATCGTTGTCCTTTAAAGGTAAAAGCAAACCAGAATTGACTATCTGGGTGTACTGGCACAGAGAAAAACGCATTACTTATGTCAATTACTGAGAAACTATTAGAATTTGGTCTCAGCGAATTTAACAGGGTGTGTGGATCTGGAACGCATGGTGCTCTTTTAATCACAGCAGCATTTACTGCCTGCAGATCTTGAATCATTCTCCACCCCACTGAGGGCGGAGCCTTTTTCACAGGAAATATGGGTGTGTTACATGGTGAATCTGGACATGGCACTATTACTCCTGCTGCTAATAAATCCTCTATTACTGGCCTGATTCCTTCAATTGCATCAGGTTTCAATGGATACTGTCTTACACATGGTCTGTATTCTGTTTTTGGTCGTATAACTACAGGTTGTGCATTTTTTATCAGTCCTACGTCTGAAGGACCTGTTGTCCACAATCCTGATGGTACCGAAGAGAGAAGATCATCTTCTTCAGGACTCAACTGAAACGCTCAGGATTGTGAAGTGGACACATCAATATGTGTTCCGGCTGTCAGCACCAATGAGACATTAACTGGCACTTTATACAATTTAGTTGATGGGCTGAACTCCGTTCGTGGTCCAACTCTGCTCCAATCAGTGGCTGACAAAGCTGTTATGACTGTCAGTCCCAATTCTTGCCATTCTGTCAAATATGGCTTACAAAGTGACACATGTAATGGCATACCTGTGAATCTCAATTTTGAAACATCTTCAGTGGCACCTGTTACTGTTATGACAGCTGTTGAGTTGCCATCATGAATCAAATCGGTCATTGTCAGCTTCACAGGTGAAACATTTTTCAATTTGTTTTCATAGTCACCATCCGGACCTGGAGGATCTTTATGCCACATTGTGACATGCAGGTCAGGTGGTGACATCTTTTGTTCAGGATTTTTTAGTAGGGCTGTCGCTTGCAAGACGACATCTTTACCCCATCCTGCAGCATCTTCTTCTGAAATGTCAAATGTATAGTAATAGTGGAATGTGGGGTCATCGCCTTCTTCTCTTACCATGTTAACGCCTCCTGTGCGTTCAACAACTAATTTCCCTTGTTCCACAATTATGGACAAGCCCAATGCAGTCAATCCGTCTCGTCCTAAGAGGTTAACTGGACATTGTGGCATGTTCAACACTGACATAGTACATGTCAGGCCAAATGGATCTGTCAACGTTATGGGTTTAGTGATAGGGACGTCTGATGTTTGTCCATTTGCAGAGCGAACCCTAAAAATTTCGTTGCTTAATTGATGGACAGGTATGTTGTCATTACATGTGGTTCTACATGCTCCTGTATCACAAAGAAATGTCACTGGTCGTCCATTTACCAACAAAGTCACTTCTGGTTTTGGTACCGGATTTCCCAGTAAGGCACACAGATCCATATCACATTCAGACTGCCTATCTGATGTGGAATCATAGATTATGGATTCTAGTCATTGTGGATACTGTGGCTGCGGAGGATTATTCCGTTGTGGAATTCCTCCTGCTGCTCCATCAGTAGGTGGATTCGGACAATTTCTATACATATGTCCCTCTCTTCCACAGTTCCAACAAATCAGGGGACCACGTGGTGGCCCTCCCTGTCTGTGCTGCTGTTGTGGTTGCCATGGTCCTTGACGTTGTGGCTGTCCACCTTGTCTATTTTGCCATGGCTTTTGGGGGCGTTTGCACTGCTTCTGCTGTCTTAAGTTACCCTGTTGGTAATATATTTCATCATCTCCGTGTGCTACATACACTCCTTTGTCGCTGTTTCCTGTCTTTTTCTGCTTTAAGACTTCTTCTGCATGACAACAGTGGGTGTGTGTTTCTTCCAATGTGCCTGTTGGCAGTCCAATCCAGTGTTTCTGTATCCAAGCTTTTATATCTTTGTTGGAATGTTGGATCAGAGCGTTTTTCAATTGTTGTTCATACACAGGTGTTCCTGGCAATATGCCACTATGGACCCTAAATACACTCTCAAATCTGCATCTAAACTCTGTCCATGGCTCTCCTTCTTTCTGAGTTGTCCTGGTAATTTCAGTATAATTTATCTTTGGTCCTAACACACCTTTTGCACGTGTAATCATAGCTTCCACTCTTGTTTTCAAGACTAGATCATCATGTGTCAGTGGTACGCCTTGTTGGTCTGCAGGATTCCAGTCTCCGCGTATCTGACTCCATTTAGGGCCACATGCTTTCATCCACACCTGTTGGACTTCAGGTCCATTAAGGTGGTAAGAATTTCTAATGTTTTCTATATCCTGCATAAATCCCTCGATATCGACATGTGGCGATGGTATCATGTCAACTGCTGCTTTGATATCATCAGCATTCCATGTTCGATATACGAGCATGGTTGATCGATGTCCTGCTGTTCCTGCACGAGGATTTGGTACTTCTATCATAGGATAGGCACCTCCCTGGTCACTGTGTTCCACCATGGGAGGGGCTGTAGGCACTTTCGCTTGACTGCGTGTTTGTGGTTTTTCTGGTTTTTCTGGTTTTTCACTTTTTACCTTAGGTTTTACTGCCAAATCATACTGTGGTGGCGGTACATCGTCATCCTCTGGTAGAGGAGATAAAGGTGTTGTTGTCACCGACGATCCAGCCGGCGGTGGTTGTTGAGGCTGTTCTGGTTCTCTGTGCTGAATTATCACATCTTCTTCTGCCTTACCTACAGCTTTCTTTTTCCTTGCTTTCTCTAATCGTCGCTTCTCTGCTCCCTTCCATCTGTTCTCTGCTTCCTCCTCCCAAAATGCCACTAAATCTGCCCCTACTTTCTGCATCTTTTTCTCATCACCTTTATGTTCCTGTTCTAACTCCTTCTTTAGCTTCTGTATGCTGATCAGGTTCAGTCGTCCGTCAAAGTCATGTTTATTTATCCAGGTCTCCAATTTCTTTGTTGCTTTTGGATTTTTTGCTTCCATAAATTTCCAGTCGTCAGTTGATAAATTTTCCTTATTTTTAGACGTCTTACCCCCCATTTTTATTATCCCTTGTTATAATTTGGACTTCAGACGGGGGCACACCTAGGGTGTTCTAAATCTGAAGTTTTCACTTTCTTTGGACGTGACAATTAATTGCCGTCATGTGGTTGATTCCTTTCACCTCCCCGTAGGAAGCGGAATCACTTGCCTCCGCATCCACACACGGTTGTCACTAACGTTGTCCAAAGTATTACACTTTCACACAGTTATTCTATTCACACTTACACAAAACACTATTTACACATAGAAACACTTTTAATAACCGTACGCGTATTCGTATTCGTATTCTTAGGCCAGGGGAGCTCGCCCTCCCGTGAAATTTAACTAATGTCCTGCATTAGGGGACTCCGCCGTCCCTGCGAGATTTAACTGCCTTTTTACAGTGCACGTATTTCTACCCGGGATTTCCTTTACGTATTAAAACAGAGGAGTCCGTACCCTCCTTCGGAATTTAACTACGTGCGTCCCTCGCAACCGTAGAGGAGTCCGCCCTCCTCGCGGATTTTAACTGCTTTACATTAACAGACGATTCCACGCCATCGCTTACGGAGTTTAACTGTTTTATGTGATCTGATCACCACTCACTCAGTACTGTTACAAAGAAATTCTACTCACTGACTTGACCTCCTGTCTGTCTTCTTTGGGAAAATCTCATCAACCAGACGATGCCAACGGTGGTCGACAATTGCAGACACGATCAATTGATCGATCGGACCTTGGCCAAGGATTTACGTCTGGACTTGACGACCTCCGCCGGACACCTCCGGTGTTGTAGAGATCCCGGACGAGCCCCCAGTCAATGTTGGGTATTTTCTCCTCCAAACATTCTTAAAACCTTGATAAGACAAACAGAGTCAAGAAACACCAGTGAGACAGAAAGTCAAATTTATCTCGCGCGGAGTGCAGTCAGGCTGTACACCAAGGCTACACTAAAGTCTGGCCTGCTCTCCCGCTCTTTTTATTAGAGAAGCCCTCATCACATAAAAAAAAACTTGTCCTAAGGGTGGGGGGATGACGCAAGACAAGTTTCTTCCCGTAACATAAACACATACGTCAATAAGTGCAGCTGTAAGGAAAAACAGTTTCTTTCTTTTACTCTTATCGTCGAAGGTCAGCACATCTCGTTCGTCTGTTGCAGTTATCAGCTGTTCTGCATCTGCCTGGAACACTAAGCATCACATCACAACAGTCAAAACAACCTTCAGTTCTTTTACTCCCAGTTCAGCCTGACCCCGTCATGCTTCACTCCCAGTCGTTAGCGGCTACAAAAACAAGTTGTATAATAATAATAAGTACATCCAGCTCTTCATTCCCAGTTCAGATTGACCCCAGCATGCTAAAACAAGGTTGAATAACACGTACATTCTCAGGGTTAGGTGCAAAACAGCACAACACCGTTCTCATGAGAAAGAAGACAAAGGTACAAATGTTTAACAGTGATAACATATATACAAAATCTTTAACACCTTTATCCGATCATCTAGACGAATAGCCAAAGATAATAGCTCGTCTAAATCTTTTGGTTCGTCACGGACTGCTAGCACGTCTTTTAATGCACCATTCAAACCATCCACAAACACTCCTCTCAAAGCTGCGGCATTCCAACCGGACTGAGCGGAAAAAATTCGGAAATCCACGGAATAATCCGCCGCACTCAGCAACCATTGGGCAACGGTATTTGTTTTCACCGGATGGTCAAAAACCAATCGGAATTCCCGGGAAAAATCCTTAAATTATCCCAACAATGGAGAGTTATTACTCCACAACGCAGTGACCCAAGCTAAGGCGTCACCTCGGAGCAGATTTGTCACATATGAGACATGGCTACCATCAGAAGAGAAGGAAGCCAGTCGCTGAGCAAAAACCAGAGAACATTGCATCAAAAACGGAGCACAAGCTTCAACGTTTCCCGCATAAGGTTCCGGATGACAAATAATTGGTTCGGAAGCCGAATCTCTGGGTGACGGAGTTATCTGCACCGGTATCGATGGTGCCGCAGCTGAAGCAGTAGGAAGCGGAACAGCTTGCGCTGCAAGCTCCATAACGCGGGCACCTGTTTGTTTAATGTGGTTTGCAAGATGCTGTAATTGCTCCCATATCTTCTCCAAGTGTTCTGAACTCTTTCCGCAAATGGAACCGCTTCTGCCGCTGGGTCCATTTTGGAATAGCCGGGAACTACTGTTATGTGCAGACGCGGATTGAGGAGCGGACCAGCATCTGACTGAACCCAGCGCTAAATAACCAGAAAGCGGTTCCAAAAACAAAACCAATTTATTTCCCTCCTGTGCAATAATTTGTGTACAACATAAATATTCGGTTGTCTGGCGAGGTGAAGGACGGCGCGCTCTCCAGCGCCCAAATGGATTGAAGCCCGACGCTTCTGGACTCAGATTCACTGCCGAACACCCCTCAGGTGGATACGACAAACTGACTCTGTGAAGGACGGAAAAGGTGAGGTAAGTCAACAGAGCTACAATACATATCCTTCAAAGGCACACACTAACAGCAACACATTCAGGTCTGAATTTAAACTGTATATAAATGAGCAGCTTCTCACAACAGGTGGAGGATCATCAATCCATACGCCACGACAGTGAGGAGCAAACTGCACAATTCTCATCAATGTTCAAATATACTGCGTAACAAAATACCAAATTACTGTTAACACTTATTCAGACAATCATCACCTCTGATGCGTGCTGACAGCATGTGTCCCTCACCCATCCTCCTTCACAGGCACGATGTGTCAAACCCTGGCGCAGTCCTCAGCATCTCACAAACGAACGTCACAAGGTCAAGTTCCCGGCAATTCTGCTCGAATCACTCAGGGCTTAAATGCAGAATGCCATCTCATTATCTGCTTCAGCTGAAAGTCTTTAAGTTTGCACGTGAGCATCATCCACAGGTGCTGCAAGTCGTTAGGCCTGCACGTGAACATCCTCCGCAGGTGCAGCCAATAGTTCTAATGAGGGTGAAGGACTCTTCCGCCAGCACCTTCTCCACAGAAAAAATCCAGTTTGCATACCACCTGGAGAGCAAAGAAAAGAAAACAACACCAACATGTCCAGCCAAACCCCCCAACACACAACACACTTTCTTTCATTGGAAAAATGACATTGTTGCTTTGAATGGATTTACATGAATTTACACAAGAAAGTAAATGAGTTTTTATTAATGTAGACTTTTTTATGGGAAAAAAAGACACTGTGGATTTACAGGAATTTACACAACAGTATGTGACTTTTTTGCTATAGGGTATGTTATTGATATTTTACCCTGATTTTCAAAATATTCTACAAGCTTTAGCTGTGGTTTTTGAAATACTTTTAACAGTCTTTTCAGTGTTCATGAATTTCATGTAGTTTAATTGTTCTGAGTTGATGCATAATTTGGTTTACAATTAAAAGGAAAATCATTCCAGGTCCTACTTCCATGTCATATTCTGTTCTGTCAACATTATCATTGACAGTTCAAATGAAAGGTTGAGTCTGGGATCATTTAAATAAGCACTACTTCTTCCAGGAATGCTGAAAATGTATCAAGAGATACAAAATTAATTTGGTTTCTGGGGCCCCATGTGCCCTAAACCCCAGCTCGACCACCTGCAAATTTTCCTTGGATTTCGTGATTTTCATTTCACAGCCCTGATTATTAATATATCTGTAAGTCATACTGAGACATTTGCCATTTTTTGGCCAATTTTGTTGTGGACAACAACGAATGCCCATAATTTGTATACTCAATTCATGTGCAATTAATCCTCTCACCAGTGGGACCGGGCCCTAAGGAAACTCAATCTGATGATATTGAGGAAGAAACCTCAATCAGACCAGACTCAAAGGGTGACCCTCTGCTTGGGCCACGCTACTGAAAGACTAAAAATAAGGTAAATTTGTCAGCATTAAGCAACAGGAATACTAAACACAAAGTGAAACAGAGATGTAATAGCCTTTAAAACAGCCTTTAAAAGTCTCCCGGGACAGGGAGACTTTAATATTAAAGTCTAATATTAAAGGGGAGACTATTCCAGAGCCTGGGGGCAACCGCTGCAAAGGCTCTGTCACCTCTTGTCTTTAATCTGGTTTTAGGCACCTCCAGCAATAGTTGGTCAGAAGACCTTAAGGCTCTGGCTGATGTGTAAGGAAAAAGAAGCTACAAAAAATACACTGGGGCCAGGCCACTGAGGGCTTTAACAACAATTAAAAGAAGTTTAAAATCAGCCCGGTAAAGACTGGAAGCCAGTGAAGAGTAGCCAAGACCGGCATAATGTGGTCAGACTTTTTCTTTCCCGAAAGAAGACGAGCAGCAGCGTTCTGAATAAGCTGGAGGCAGTTTAGAGAGGTCTGATCCAAGCCAACGTACAGAGAGTTACAATAATCTAGTCTACTTGTGACAAAGGCGTGGCTAACCTTCTCAAGGTCAATCCTAGAGAAATATGGCTTGGACTTGGCTAGGAGACAGAGTTAAAAGAAACTTGTTCTAACAACAACACTGATCTGCTTATCAGCTTTAAAATGGCTGTCAAAATCACCCCAGGGTTCTTCACTCAGGACTGAATGTGAGAACCCAGGGGACCCAGGACATCAGCAGCGCAGACTGTGGCAGTGCTCCCTCCAAACAGGGTAACCTCCATCTTGGATTAATTAAGATTTAATAGGTTAGCATTCATCCAAGATTTGACCTCAGTCAAACAATCCACTAATGGCTGCATTGGGTCACTGCCTAACGAACTTAGTGGCGGGTAAATTTGGACATCATTGGCAAAGCAATGGAAAGATATTTGTTTTTTTCGAAAGATACTGGCGAGAGGCACAAATGGAAAAGAATAGGACCTATAATGGAGCCTTGAAGGACTCCACAAGTCAGAGGGACCACATCTGAAGAAAAATGGCCCAGCTGCACAGAAAAGCTCCACTCTGTGAGGTAAGAACTGAACCAGGTGAGAGAGCCTGTAATGCCCACACATTGCTCAAGATGACGCAGCAGAATCGCGTGGTCCTCTGTGTCAAAGGCAGCTGACAAGTCTAAAAGCATCAGGATGGCAGGACTACCTGAGTCAGCAGCTAAAATCAAATCATTAAAAACTCTTAGTAGAGTGGATTAGGTGCTATGTCTGGGTTGGAAGCCAGACTGAAACTTTTCATAAATGTCATGCTGGGCTAAAAATGACTGCAACTGGCTGTAGACCGCTCTCTCCAACATCTTAGATTAAAAAGGGAAGTTGAGATATAGGCCTAAAATTGGAAAGGATGGAAGGATCACCATTTTTCTTTTTAATTAAAGGTTTCACCACAGCATGTTTAAAAGCTAAAGACACACAGCCAGAGGTAACATTGGTGTTAACCAGCAACAAAATAGTGGCTCCCACTGAATCAAAAACTTCTCTGAGATGACGAGGAGGAATGATGTCTAAATAACAATTTGTAGGACGCAGATGATTGATTACGTCAGAAAGTTTGGGGAAGGACAAAGGCTTGAACTGATCGAGGGCAGCAGAACACAGAAAAATCAGGACACAGAGAAAAACCTAACACCTGAATGAGCTGGTCTAACAGCAGACACTTTTGTGATTAAAAAAATTGTAAAAAATTGTTACAGAGTGTAGCTGTTGGCACAACAGGGGAGACATCACTGGGATTATTTATAAGAGAGTTCAAGACATTGAACAGGACCTGAGGCTTATGGCAATTATTTATGACTAAAGTAGAGACATTGGTTGCTTTGGCAGCTTTGACAGCTTTCTGATAAGAAAACATACAGCCATGAAGAATTTGTCGAGATAAAATGAGATGATCTTTTTTCCATTTTCTCTCAGCGCGTCTACATGTGCGTCTGAGTGCACGCATTGACTCGTTTAACCACGGCTGTGAGCGTGGTTTAGAGTGCCTTGGCCAAGAGGAGTGACATGGTCCAAGATCTCCGCCCATGTGGAGTTAAAGACAGACAAAATCTCATCGGCACTGAGACCACATTTTCCATTAAGTGTGCACAAAAAAGAAGAATCATTAAAAACAGTGGAAAACTGTGTGGCAGTCAAATCAAATCAATTTAATTTATATAGCGCCAAATCATAACAAACAGTTGCCCCAAGGCGCTTTATATTGTAAGGCAAAAGCCATACAATAATTACAGAAAAACCCCAACGGTCAAAACGACCCCCTATGAGCAAGCACTTGGCGACAGTGGGAAGGAAAAACTCCCTTTTAACAGGAAGAAACCTCCAGCAGAACCAGGCTCAGGGAGGGGCAGTCTTCTGCTGGGACTGGTTGGGGCTGAGGGGAGAGAGTCAGGAAAAAGACATGCTGTGGAAGAGAACAGAGATCAATCACCAATGATTAAATGCAGAGTGGTGCATACAAAGCAAAAAGAGGGGAATAAAAAGAAACACTGGGTGCATCATGGGAAACCCCCCAGCAGTCTAAGTCTATAGCAGCATAACTAAGGGATGGTTCAGGGTCACCTGATCCAGCCCTAACTATAAGCTTTTTCAAAAAGGAATGTTTTAAGCTTAATCTTAAAAGTAGAGAGGGTGTCTGTCTCCCTAATCCGAATTGGGAGCTGGTTCCACAGGAAAGGAGCCTGAAAGCTGAAGGGTCTGCATCCCATTCTACTCTTACAAACCCTAGGAACTACAAGTAAGCCTGCAGTCTGAGAGCGAAGCGCTCTACTGGGGTGATATGGTACTAAGAGGTCCCTAAGATAAGATGGGACCTGTTTATTCAAAACCTTATAAGTAAGAAGAAGAATTTTAAATTCTATTCTGGAATTAACAGGGAGCCAATGAAGAGAAGCCAATATGGGTGAGATATGCTCTCTCCTTCTAGTCCCTGTCAGTACTCTAGCTGCAGCATTTTGAATTAACTGAAGGCTTTTCAGGGAACTTTTAGGACAACCTGATAATAATGAATTACAGTAGTCCATCCTAGAAGAAATAAATGCATGAATTAGCTTTTCAGCATGACTCTGAGACAAGACCTTTCTAATTTTAGAGATATTGTGCACATGCAAAAAAGCAGTCCTACATATTTGCTTAATATGCGCATTGAAGGACATATCCTGATCAAAAATGACTCCAAGATTTCTCACAGTATTACTGGAGGTCAGGGTAATGCCATCCAGAGTAAGGATCTGGTTAGATACCATGTTTCTAAGATTTGTGGGGCCAAGTACAATAACTTCAGTTTTATCTGAATTTAAAAGCAGGAAATTAGAGGTCATCCATGTCTTTATGTCTGAAAGACATTCCTGCAGTTTAACTAATTGGTGTGTGTCCTCTGGCTTCATGGATAGATAAAGCTGGGTATCTGCGTAACAATGAAAATTTAAGCAATGCTTTCTAATAACACTGCCTAAGGGAAGCATGTATAAAGTGAATAAAATTGGTCCTAGCACAGAACCTTGTGGAACTCCATAATTAACCTTAGTCTGTGAAGAAGACTCCCCATTTACATGAACAAATTGTAATCTATTAGATGAATATGATTCAAACCACTGCAGCGCAGTGCCTTTAATACCTATGGCATGCTTTAATCTCTGTAATAAAATTTTATGGTCAACAGTATCAAAAGCTGCACTGAGGTCTAACAGGACAAACACAAAGATGACTCCACTGTCTGAGGCCATAAGAAGATCATTTGTAACCTTCACTAATGCTGTTTCTGTACTATGATGAATTCTGAAACCTGACTGAAACTCTTCAAATAGACCATTCCTCTGCAGGTGATCAGTTAGCTGTTTTACAACCACCTTTTCAAGAATTTTTGAGAGAAAAGGAAGGTTGGAGATTGGCCTATAATTAGCTAAGATAGCTGGGTCAAGTGATGGCTTTTTAAGTAATGGTTTAATTACTGCCACCTTAAAAGCCTGTGGTACATAGCCAACTAATAAAGATAGATTGATCATATTTAAGATCGAAGCATTAAGTAAGCAGGCTGGGACAAATGTCACTGAAGTTCGTATTTGTTTCTGTGGCCCAGACAGCCATGGTATCTGGGACTTATGCCACGCTTTAGAAAATTCTGAACATTTTCAAAAAAGGTGTTGTGAAAGTGTAGTGACACGGACCCACAACAGGGGGCGTAAATGAACGGACAATGAAAGAGTCAAATATGAACACTTTACTGTTGTGAAAAGCACAACCAAACACAGCAGATTACAGAATGTGTACAATAACCAGTTAACAAGGGTGACGTGTGGGCAGGCTCGAGGATAGAGGACGTCTGTCCTGAGAAGAACCGGAACCACGCAATTTCCTCCGCCACCGAACCTGGAGAATACTGGAGCCGCCAAATCCCGACACCCCAGGTGGCCACCGTCTCCGCGTGTCGGATCCGGTACTGCTGGCGAGCAGCAGAGACAATCAGATGTGGGTGTGTGAACACCCAGTACAAACAATGGTGGAAATTCCACCTCCACCTCTCATACAGAAAAGCTGGCACGTGCAGTAGTATGTGTACTTATCAAAAGTTTGGAGTGAAGATGTCAGTCCAAACCCAGCCTCCAGCTGCAAGCACTCACAAAACCGACTGCAAAAATATCACAAGCAAACACTGTCTGTGGTAGACAAAATAATGGCTGAGAACAAAGTACCTCCTAAGGTAGACGATATCTCGGCAACGAGGTGGAGATGACGTCCGGTCTTTATGGAGTGGGATTATGAAGTGTAGATGGGTGACAGCTGTCAAGAGATAATGAGTGACAGCTGTCACCCCCGGCTGTGTCCGTGGCGGCAGCGCCCTCTCGTGCCTGAAGCCCGCACTTCAGGCAGGGCACCCTCTGGTGGTGGGCCAGCAGTACCTCCTCTTCTGGCGGCCCACACAACAAAAGGCATAAGTTTAATTGACCTGTCCCGTCTTGTTCTGGATAAAACCCTCCGTGGTGTCACCAATAGGTTTTGTGAAGAGCAGGTTTGAAGAAAAAATACTCGAAATGCCACCATCATGGCAGTGGCTAGGGATGGGTATTGATAAGATTTTATCGATATCGATGCCATTATCGATTCCGTTTATTGATCCAATTCCTTATCGATTCCCTTATCGATACTTCTTGTGAATTTTCTGTGTACTAAAAGTAGGCTTTACAAGTTTTCTATGTCAACATTTTAAATTGGTCACTGGATCCTTGATCTCTGGACATAAATAAAATCTGTAGTTTTTGTCAAAAGCATTTCCTTTCCTATATTTTGGCATGAATGTCTCTCCATACCTCTGAGTTGAGCTCAGCCAGCTGCTGCACATCAGCGCAGGACGTCTTGTTTTGGGAGGAAAAAACGTTTTGATCGATTGCAGTTTGTTTATATTACGATGTCTGTTAGAAAAGTATCCGACCTTTTTATTTCTTTCGAAAACCATAAGGATTTGAATCACGTGTGATTGCATCAGACAAGCTTGAACCTTCGTGCGCATGCGTGAGTTTTTTCACGCCTGTCGGTTGCGTCATTCACCTGTGAGCAGGCTTTGTGTGAGCACTGGTCCACCCTCTCGTCGTTTTTTTATTGCGAACAAAAAGGCAGAAGGTGTGGACATCAGCACTTTTTCGGCACATTCCACTGTTACAGGAGTTTTTTTCATGGAAAGAAAAGCGGAGGGACGCGCCACAGAGTCGTTCATTACGTGGGACAAAACCACCTCGGTGTTGGTCTCACAGGACGGCTTTCAGGTGGATTTCAGATGGATTCCGGTTGCTTTTCAGTCGTGTGATTATCCGATTGTGATTGTGCATGAGCTGGACATGCCCCAACATGTCCTGGAAGGCTTCATCACAGCGTTGCTTTGCGCCATGCGGCTCCACCGCGATGAGCGGAACTCCTCCGCACGTCTGTCTTAATGTGCTGAAAGAGTGCTGATGTCCACGTCTTTTCACAATTCCTGTGCTAGTCAGACGATATACCGGATCAAGACAGCGTCCAGTTTAGAAATGAACGGCACATTCCACTGTTACAGGAGTTTTTGTCATGGAAAGAGGAGCAGCTCCACCGCTCATGTCCAATCATGTCCAGGCCTTCTGCCTTTTTGTGAAAGTCAGACGAGGTCCCGGATCAACAAAGCCTTCACATTGGAAATGATCTGGTTGTTTCAGCGGGGTCTGAGCATGTCGATTGGCGCTGGGAGCGTGCCGCGCTCTCAGCAGTTGTGGGCCATCCTTAAAGCGGCAGTAACACTCCTTAATCTGTATAATCCCCATAAAATCGTCCCTGAAAGCCATATTAATTTTCTGAACGGTGTCCACCTGGAGGTCTCTCACAGTTTCTGGAAAAAAACTGATGCAGCAAAGCTCCAAATCATTCAGACATTTATTCGCAATAAAAAAACGAGAAGAGGGTGGACCAGTGCTCACACAAAGCCTGCTCACAGGCGAATGACGCAACCGACAGGCGTGAAAAAACTCATGCATGCGCACGAAGGTTCAAGCTTGTCTGATGCAATCACACGTGATTCAAATCCATATGGTTTTTGAAAAAAATAAAAAGGTCGGATACTTTTCTAACAGACCTTGTATGTTTAGAAAGAGGTGTCATTTGATTTAAACGGCATTTCACTTTGAATTTATTAATTCCAACTGGACTCTATGGTTCTAACGTGACTCAGCAGAGAGCCACGCAGCATTTGGAGCTGTGTGAACAGAACAAAGGACGATTCTTGCTTCTTTCTTGCAACAAGACAGGAGTTCCAGTTAGTGACTTTAATCCGCACAAAAGTGACTCACAATTGAGTGCAAGATTTTGCACTTCCATATTGCCTTAATTATTCAACACTGAAGGCTGGTGCTTGATTGCAAACCACATATGGAGATGTGGAAATTCCAAGAACACTTTCCTCAGTGAGTCAGGTCTGTCTATCCAACCCAGTCTCACGGCAAGTCGTGATTCAGCAGCACGAAATATAAGTTAATCTATTGGTTTGTGATATTGTGATGAAAAATGCCTCATTTTCGTCACGGCAGCAGAAATTCATTCTAATTCATTCCATGATGGCTGCATGAAATTAAAAGTGAAGCGGGGGGGGTCGGGGTGGTTATGGTTAGGGTGGGGGGAAGGAGTGAGATATGGTTATGGTTAAGGTGGGGGTAGGAGTAGGGTTAGTAATAGTTAAAAAAACCTGTCTCGAAAATTTGACTCATTTCGGGACAGGAGCACAAAAAAAAAGAAAAAAAAAAGTGAGACTGGGCCAACTGGCAAGCACGAGTCCAGATATAGATCTCTGTGTCATCGGCCAAAGAAGTCAAAAAGCCTTTTCAAACCTAAAATTTGCTAATAGCTAAGGAGTTTCTCCAACGCAGCCACAGAATGGTTTTACTGAGAGGATGTTTGGTATGAAACTGTCTTGAAGTGTGAAAAGTTGCTGAAAACTTTTTTGCACAATAAAATATATTTAAGGAGATGCTCAGTCAGATGACTGATGCTGCAGCCTATAATATTTGGAGCAGGAGTCAAGACTGCTGATAGACGTCCAGTGAGAGGAGAGCAGGAAAATAATACACCACATTCAGCCAACTGACTCAGCCGGAGCACAAAATAGTAACATAATTATAGGAGAGGATGTTGTAGTATGACATGGCATTGATGTGTCATTAAATCGCAGGACATTAAATCCCAACTCATGTTTATTTATGAGGTCTGTTAGAAAAGTATCCGACCTTATTATTTTTTTCAAAAACCATATGGATTTGAATCACGTGTGATTACATCAGACATGCTTGAACCCTTGTGGGCATGCGAGAGTTTTTTCACGCCTGTCGGTTACGTCATTCGCCTGTCTTTGAGTGAGGAGTGGCCCACCCTCTCGTCGTTTTTTCATTGTTTAGGAATGGCTCAGAGACTGCTGCTTTGTTTGATCAAAATTTTTTCAAAACTGTAAACAACATTCGATAAATTCAGCTGGTTTTCTGTAAAAATTTTAACGGCTGATGAGAGATTTTGGTCTGGTAGTGTCACCGTAAGGACGGCCCATGGCGCCTGACAGCGATCTGCGCTTCGAGGCGGCAGCGTCTCACTGTTTCAAGTTGAAAACTTCCACATTTCAGGCTCTGTTGACCCAGTAAGTCGTCAGAGAACAGAAAACTTTCAGAAGAAGTCGGCATGAGGAGTTTATTCGGACATTCCATTGTTAACGGACATTTTGTAATGAAAGAATGTGCGGGCAGAGTCGCATGTCGGGCCGGACCCGACCGCGGGGGGTCGCGACAGGAAAAACACCTCCGTTGGAAACCTTAACGGCAAGTTGGAACATGCCCAAGCTGTTAAACAATTTCTCAGTTACTCACTTGTTGAAAGCCATCAAAAGCCGCCTGAATTTTACAAATGGTTTTCAACACGGAGGTGTTTTTCCTGTCGCGGCGCACACAGATTTGCCGAGTCGTCACGGAAAGGACTTGGCGAATTTGCGCGCACGTCTTTCATTAAAAATGTCCTTAAACAGTGGAATGTCCGCATAAAGTCCTCATGCTGGCCTCTTCTGAATCTTCTCTGTTCTCTCACGACGTCCTGGGTGAATTAAGCCTTAAATTAGGATGTTTTCAGGTCGAAACAGGCTGACGACGGCGCCTGGAAGCGCTGCAGGACGTCCCGCTCCATGGGAAGTCCTTACAGCGACAGAAACACCCCATAATCTCTCATCAGCCATTAAACTTTTCACCGAAAACCAGCTTAATTTCTCGAATAGTGTCCACTCGGATATTCCTCACAGGTCCAGAAAAAATTTTGATAAAGCAACGCGCGCCGTCTCGAGCAGCGTGTGAAACAAAGGAATTCAGCCGAGAGGGCGGGACCACATCTCACTCAAGGCCTGCCTACAGGGAAATGACGTCACCGACATGCGTGAAAAAACTCACGCATGCGCACGAGGGTTCAAGCATGATTGACGTAATCGCACGTCATTCAAATCCATATAGTTAAAAAAATAAATAAAAGGGTCAGTTTATTATCTAAGAGACCTCGTATACTAATAGTACCCATGGGTATGAAGACCCGACCTTTGCTCAAATGGTTGACGCCTGTTTGACCTTGCCAGGGCAGGACTGGAGTCCACCTAGGTGCCACATTTGGTCCAAAATTGGTTGATCTTTGCTAAAGTTAATTTCTTAAAGGCAATTTCACTGTTACCTTTCATTGACATACCACATTTGGTTAAAAAAAAAAAAAAAAATATCAGAAAAAAGGACCTGGAAGGAGTAGGCCAACAAACAGCCAGACAGACATGACCTTGGCCCAAATGTTTGACCTTGCTGGACATTTCCAAAACCCACCTGTGCCAAATCTGGTGCTAATCGGAGCTTTTTGACCTTTGACTGCAATGACCTTGATCCTTGAAACATGACCATTGGAAAACTGGACCCCGCTTGAGAAATTCCAGAATCCATATATGTGCAAAATTTTGTGCAAAGTGGAGTGAAAAACTTGAAAATTTGACCACTGTCCTCAATGACTGACTTGTCGTAAATTTGACAATAATAATAAAAATATTGACATTTGACTCCAATGACCTTGTCATTTTAAGGTCTTTAGAGGAGTCGTGAAAAAAACAAAACAAACAAACTTATCTGAAATTATATTATGAATTATCTATAGAAATTCACAGAACAATTCCAAATTAATACAAACATTTGAACATCAAGAGCTGTCTATACTGAGTAAGCTGCCATGGAGAAAAAATATTTCAGTTGTGACAAGCAGCATAAAACATCTAAGAACATCTCAAAGAAAAGCAGGTGCTTTTTACCTTTGTCTTCCATCCTGTTACTCATCTATGTCAGTAATAAATCTGCTAATCCTTTCACCTGTGCAGAGCTACATCAGTCTCAGGAATCCAAGGTATTCTCCACGGTACCAGCTGGTGCACCACTTGTGCCTGTTTGATCCTTTGGCAGGCTGTGCATCCTGTTTAAAGTTTATTTTTAGGACATTAGAAAATGTTGCAAAGAGATTTTGCCCACAGTAATTTAGCATAGATGTGTCATCTGGCTTCAGCTAGTTGTCATATCATGTATTTTTATTTTCTCCAGAACTGATTGCAGAGTCAAACACATACTTTGGGATTGAGAAAAGCATTTTACTTTTTATTTTTCAGGTCAAGCTGTGTTGTTTATTTGTGAGTGCCACATTCCTGGTTACACTTCAGTAGGTGGCCAATATGCATGAGCCACAGGCTGCACGAGATAGAATCTAAAGGGCCACACGATTCCTTGTCCCTCATGGTTTTGTTTGTAAAAGATACATTTTGTAACAGATTGTTTCTGAGGCAAATTGTTTCCATAGTGCATACCTTCATCAAAGCAGGACAACCCTCAACTTTAAATTGGGTTCTCTTTCATGCATGTTTGTAGCTTCAATTTTTGCAACAAAATTTCATTAACATCACTTGTGCAATTGTCGGGTAACATCGAGCTTTATGCTCTAAAGGTTACCTGTTGATTATTTTAAACTAAATACGAGATGCGCAAGTGGTTTGCAAAGTCTAGTATAAACAAGTATAAGCATATGTATAATGAAGTATTAGTCATTAAAGTGTCATACTGGAGTGCAAGGTGCATAAAGCTGGTGAGGAAATTAATCTGAACAGACAGGACACATGAGAATCAGCTGTCAAAAAAGCCATAATGCTGGAAGTTGCCATGACAATTGCATTAATACCTGCATACATATTGTATCTTTTAACAGCTGTTACTTCACTTTGTGAAGAGGGTCAGCTGGAATATGAAATAGACCTCACCCATACAGATTGCATGCAATACTTTTAAAGGTAAGTTAAGTGCTGTTTGTCTGTGTTTAACTTGTGTGCTTAATGCACTGTGATGCATTTTTAGTGATCCTTCTTTGTCTATTATGAGGTTGGAGTGTGTGATTAGTGTTTGCAATGTGTTTTGTTATTATCAGCAGATATATTTTCATTTCAATGTAACATCTGGACCACCAGTGGAAACTGAGTCTTCTGTAGTTAGTCTATCCGATCTCCATATAGCCTCTGCTGCAGGGAGGAAAAAAGTAATGTTAAAATATAGTACACACCAGAAAAGCTCTGTTTTTTTTTTCTATCAGGTAGATTTTTTTTCCATTATTTTTTTGTGTTCAATTAAGTGTAATGTTCCTATTTGCTCTGTTGTGCATCGCTGCACACAGAGTATGTACAGTGCATCCAGAAAGTATTCAAGCAGTTCACTTTTTCCACATTTTGTTATGTTACAGCCTTATTCTGCAATGGAGTAATTTTTTCCTCTCAAAATTCTACTCACAACACCCCATAATGACAACATGATTTTTTTAATTTTTGCAAATTTATTAAAAATAAAAAACTAAGAAATCACATGTACATAAGCGTTCACACCATTTGCTCAGTACTTTGTTGATGCACCTTAGGCAGTAATTATAGCCTCAAGACTTCTTGAATATGATGCCACAAGCGTGGCACACATATTTTTGGGCAGTTTTGTCCATTCCTCTTTGCAGCACCTCTCAAGCTCCATCAGGTTGGATGGGAGTGTCGGTACATTGCTAAATTCATCTTATCTTTCTCTTTCTGGCTTTTTCGGCCAGTTTCTGCGTCATTCACCCAACTTCATGTTATGTGTGAAGATGCCATTAGTGATGTATAACATCCACTATGAAATCACTCAATAACAAACATTTTTGACAGTTTTTTCACAACAAGATTCTTATAGAAATAGATATCTCTGTGTTGCTGATCTATCTATCTATCTATCTATCTATCTATCTATCTATCTATCTATCTATCTATCTATCTATCTATCTATCTATCTATCTATCTATCTATCTATCTATCTATCTATCTATCTATCTATCTATCTATCTATCTATCTATCATCTAAAAAATATTGCATTATCGTATATGGCCACAAGATGGCACAGTCTACACATGTGAGCAGTTGCTCTTGTATACTGAATAAGGTCCTGTGTCACGTTCACATTCAGACAAAGAATTAGCAGCAGTAATTCTGAATGTGAACTTATAGTGACTTATATATGTTTTTTATTCCTCTTCATGATGCATTTTTGGGCAGATCTGATGAGCACTCTGGTGTGACTTGCAGCCTACATAACCTCAAAACTTGTTTCCTTCAGTGAGGTGACTCAGTTCATGCCAAATGCAGTTTGCATTCCTAACTTGGAGCTGAAATTAAATCAACAGAGTTCAAGAAATAAACAAACTGGAATTTGGTTATTTAAATGTAATAATGTTATACTGACGCACTTGAACTGAAATATTTTTTTACTTTCCCATGCAGGAATTTTCATTTTGTTGTATTTTTTTCGGGTCTCCTGTGGCCTGTTTATTCTGGACTCAATAAAATGTATGTTCAAAAGTACAACCTGCTGACTAGAATGTTTGCAAATTGTCATATAGTTTGGCAGAATGGGTGACAGCTCCTGCACTCTGTGTATTCAGTTACAATGATTTGGCTCAGATAGAATGTTTGGTATTATTTTCACACTCTCCCTTTTCTCTGTTGGTATTTCTCTTTGCCTTCCTCTGCACCTTGCTGTCTCCCCCCTTTTCAGACTTTCTGTTTCTGAATTCTTCATGTGTTCCTGCTGTGGTACTGTGTCACCTCATTCATGGTACCTGGTGTCACAGTGTTGACTTCCCTTCCCTTTGTTAATTGGCAGTAAACAACATGGCTGTCTGGGGACTCTGCATGGTGTTGGGACATATTTTTACCCCAGCAAAAAAAAAAAAAAAAACTGCGATTAAAGATGATGCCTCTCACACTCCACACTGTGCACAATGATGAAAGCTGCTCAGATATTCCAGTGACAGGTCAAAGCCACACACACAGCTAATTGATGCTGCCTCACAATCTTGCAGCAGTATCACAAAAATTTGGCAGTATCACTTTGTTAGTGTGCATATTTATTCTCTTGGGTGCAACAAGGAATTCATTTTCTTTCATTTAGTCAGGAAATCACTTCCATTTAGTCCTTACAAGTATGAAAACAGGGTCACGTATTATGTGTGCAGATGATGCTGTAATGTCTGATTTATGCTTTGTAAGCCAACAGAGGTAAACAAAAAATATTGCATGGAAATTAGCAACATGATTTAAAAAATACAGGTGAGGCCACATAAAGAGGTCATTTTATGCATAATTATTTTTATCTACCTCTTCTAGTCAAATTAGATTTTTTTTAAAAATATAAAATATCTCCATAGTCTCACAGTTCTGTCTGTGCATATAGAAATTCACCAAGTATATGTTTGAAATGGCTCGTTTTTTTTTATTTCTGTGACATATGTAACTCAAGTCCATGTTTGGACATGCTCTCTAGGATGCATGGCCAATCCAAAGCTGCATGGACAAGTCCTGGATAGTGTGATCCTCTTTTTGTACTTTGGCAGTCATGTGTCATGAAACACTGACACTGATGACGAGATCCAACACCGACTCAAGTGTGCGGGAACTGCCTTCGGCCGCCTTTGCACCCATGTTTTTAACAACAGAGACCTTCGACATGAGATGAAAATTCTCATCAACAAAGCTGTTGTCATGCCAACCCTACTGTATGGATCTGAGACCTGGACCACCTACTGCTGCCACCTGAAGAACCTCAAGCAATTCCACTAACACTGCCTGAGGAGTATCCTCCATATCAGGTGGGAAGAGTACTGTACCAACATCAGCATCCTGGCTGAAGCCAAGCACCAGAGAATCGAGTCACATCGTAGGATTGTAGGAAGTAGAGCAGATTGCTCAGTGGGATAATGAGTTCGTCTAGCAGAATGCAGACATGAGTATGAGAGGCAGTGGAGAAGTTTTAAACCTGACCCACAATAAATGGAGCATGGTTTTCCAAGTTTTGCATTTTGAGAAACCTACATTTCTCGGGAATGTGTGAAATTTTGACACTGGGTGCAATGTTGAGATATGTTGGTTTCTCAAAATGCAAAAGGTGGAGAACTACACTCTACTTTTTATGGGTCAGGCTCAAAACTGCCATTTATGTGGCATCCACCAGTTTGAGAAATGAATAATACACAAGGTTGATTATTAATTGTGAGCAGTAAAGATATTAATAGTGTATGCATGCATTCCATTATTAAGTACATATGCCACTAATACTGCCATTGGGATGCTGCGAAACAAACACATAGAGCAGTGTGAGGCTAAGTGACTAATTCCACCTATTCTGATAATAAGTGGATGTAAGGATGGAGGCAACATATGAAATCCAGCGAAACAATATAAAACATCCTACAGACAGTGGAACTTGACAACAACGGTTGTTGCAGCATTGATCAAGGATGGTGCATAGCCTGCAACCTGCAGGGAGTATGTATTTAAAGCAAGTGGCTCAATAGTAGATTTTGGTTTCCAAAGCACAGCTTATAGGAGATCTGTGACTAACTCAATATTATAGTGGATACAGCCATGCACACCCACGTCCTCTCCATCCTGGGATGTTTGGTCACTGAAACATCCATCCATCCATCCATCCATCCATCCATCCATCCATCCATCCATCCATCCATCCATCCATCCATCCATCCATCCATCCATCCATCCATCCATCCATCCATCCATCCATCCATCCATCCATCCATCCATCCATCCATCCATCCATCCATCCATTTTCTAAGGCTACTTACTCCAGTTAAGAGTTACATGAAAGGCTGAGGCTAATCCCAGTATTCACAGGGTGAGAGGCACGGTACACCCTGGATAGGCTACCAATTCATTTCAGGACCCACTTGAACATTCCAGAAGGGAAAGCAGATTTGTCAGACATTGCTCAACCTACTGTACCATGAGCTGCATATTGCCAATAGTCCTTTACGTCATTATTTCCCAGACTCCCTCAAATACACCAAGTTTCTGTGCACTGCTGTGCAATATGTCATTGTGGAAATGCACTTCATTGCTTGATTTCCCGGTGTAAGAAGAACACCAGTCCAGTTAACCAGTCCAACTTCATCAGCAGAAACGGGTTCCATTCTTCCCCATGTAGGTCATCTGTGGTGCACAAATGTCACTGTTGACTGCTGTAGCCAAATGGCCAGGTGGGACACAACACTCATTCATATTTCAGAACAGTACGGTCAGCCGTCACCTCTAGGATGGAGCTGGTGAGGATGGATGGCTTAATGGTAAGTGCGTTATTGGTGTTATGGGTGGACCTGGGGGTGGGGGGTGTCCAAACCTACCCAAAAAAAGGTCACTGTATTCCCTCAGCTGAATTATTTCCAGCATCTACAACAGGATGCCCCCTCCATGTCACACACACACACACACGCGCACGCACGCACGCATGCACATTTCAACCCACAATTATTTTTATACTAACTGGAATTTTTTTATTAACAGTTTGCAGTATGCTATTTTCTAAAAATATAAAAACTTCTCAATCATCCATATGATTTATATGATTTAATTTGCCTATGTTAATTGACCAATCAAAATTCATTCAGTAGTAGGTGATGGCTTTACAGAAAAATGATGATCGAGAATGGATCTCAGAATATTGTTTGTTGGCAGTAAATCTACTGTACGTATGGCCAGTTGTGTATCTGAAATGGAAGCAGACAAGTGTGTGGACATTTAATCATTTGGCAGGTGATGTTGACAGCAGTGGTGAAGCTAATCAAGCTAACTAAGTAACCACATGGATTCGATAACCTCAGACATAAAACCTTTAGCTGCTCATTAGAATCAGCCAGCAAAGCGAGCACAAACATTACCAGCTTTTTAAAATCACTTGTTAACTCTGAAATGTGTTATGTCTGAACTTGTTCTGATCTATGAGGCAGATTTTTTTTTTTTTTACCAGCACAGAATCATGCTATCTGACCTAACTCTCACTCTGATAAAAGCAAAACAAAACAAAACAAACAAAAACAAGACAACTAATTCCCATAAATGCATGAAAGATGTTGTTCTGTGATGCTTCAATTCAATGTCAACTTGAACAGTTAAACTCTGCTGATGATAAGGCTTTGTCACTCACTCTCACTCACTCATCTTCAACCGCTTATCTGGGATTGGGTCATGGGGGCAACAGCTCCAGTAGGGGACCCCAGAATTCCCTTTCCCGGTCCACACTGACCACCTCTGACCCCGTGATCCACCTAGTTCCGGGTCTTCCACAGGGTCTCCTCTCAGATGGACGTGCGTGGAACACCTCCCTAGGGAGGTGCCCAGGAGTCATCCTTACCAGGTGCTCGAACCACCTCAGCTGGCTCCTTTCAATGTGAAGGAGCAGTGGCTCTACTCTGATCTCACCACGGATGACCAACTTTCTCACCCTATCTCGAAGGGAGACACCAGCCACCCTCCTGAGGAGGCCCATTTAGGCCGCTTGTACCCACAATCTAGTTCTTTTGGTCATGACCCAACCCTCATGACCATAGGTGAGAGTAGGAACGAAGATTGACCAGTAGCTCAAGAGCTTCGCCTTTTGGCTCATCTCCCTTTTCATCACAACAGTACGGCAGAGCGAATGCAATACCGCTCCTGCTGCTCTTCTCCGGCCAATCTCACGCTCCATTGTCCCCTCACTTGTGAACAAGAACCCGAGGTACATTCCCTACACAGAGTAGGCAATCCATCGGTTTCCTGCTGGGGACGATGGCCTCAGATTTAGAGGTGGTGATCCTCATCCCAGCCACTTCACACTCAGCTGAAAACTGATCCAGTGAGGGTTGGAGGTCACAGGCTGATGATGCCAAAAGAACCACAGCATCTGCAAAAGCAGTGATGAGACCCTGAGCCCACCAAACTTGAAACCCTCCTCCTCCCGACTATGCCTCGATAACCTGTCCATGAATATCACAAACAGGATTGGTGACAAGGCGCAGCCCTGGAGGAGGCCAACCCCCACCAGAAACAAGTCCGACTTACTACAGAGCACCCGAACACAGCTCTCGCTTTGTGAGTACAGAGATTGGATGGCCCTGAGAAGGGACCTCCTCAGTCCATACTCCTGCAGCACTTCCCACAGTATCTCCTGGGGCACCTGATCATACACCTTCTCCAAGTCCACAAAACACAGGAAGGCTGAATGGGCATACTCCCAGGCACCTTCCAGGATCCTTGTGAGAGTGAATTTTGAAAAAATGAATTTATCCCATTTTGGAGTAAAGCTCTAACATAATGAAATGTAAAACAAGTAAAGTGGTGTGAATAGTGGTGTGTGTGTGGGAGGTGATTACCTAGTGGTTGAGCGTTGGGCTTAAGACCAGAGGATCCTCAGTTCAAATCCCAGCCTCACTGGAAAATGACTAAGGGCCCTTGGGCAAGGTCCTTAATCCCCTAGTTGCTCCAGGTGTGAAGTGGGTGCCTTGCATGGCAGCAGCCTGGCATCGAGGTGAATGTGAGGCATTGACATGTAAAGCACTTTGAGCATCTCATGCAGATGGAAATGTGCCATATAAATGCAGTCCATTTAATACTCCAGATGCACTGCAAAAAAGGGATGTCTAAAAATATGCTAAAAACACTGAATAGGAGGGAAAAGGTACTCAAAACAAGTGAAATTATCTTGGTAAGAACGATATAATTTGCAGTGCATATATATATATATATATATATATATATATATATATATATATATATATATATATATATATATATATATATATATATATATATAGGCAGTATAGCGTTCCAAAAAAAAAAAAGCCTGGGAGTTTGAGGGTTCGGCGTAGTATCCAGTTTGGGGGTTACAGGTTTTAGTACTCCTATTACCACTGGGAACACTTTGGACTTTACCTTTCACATCTGCTCCAGTTACTCTTTCAGCCCTTGATACTTTTCTATTTTCTTGTGCTCCTCCTTTCTGATGTTGCTGTCAACTGGGATTTTCACATCGATCACAATTACAGTTTTCTTTCCCTTGTCAACCACCACTATGTCTGATTGGTTTGCCAGCAGGTGCTTGTCTGTCTGGAATTTGAAGTCCCACAGGACCTTAGCTCTGTCATTCTCAATCACCTTTGGTGGCGTCTCTCATTGGGACTTGGGGACTTCTAATCCATATGTGATACAGATGTTCCTGTTCATGAAACCTGACACTTGGTTGTGCCTCTCAGTGCTGGACTGTCACTGATGCACATTTGCACAGCTTGCAACTTAGGTCCTGTCTGCTGACGCCTGCCTCTATGGCTCTGGTGCTCAGGGCTTGTTCTTGTGCTGCCATGATCAGAGCCTCTGGGTTGTCCTTTAGGCTGGCCTTTTCCAGCCACTGGTAGGTCTTATTGATGTCAACCACTTCCTCTATATGTCGATGGTGCATCCCATGGAGGGGCTTGGTCTTCCATGATATCTCCTCCTCCTGTTCCTTATCACCATCTGTCTTCAGCAGCTGATCTTGGTGGGCCATCTTTCCGATGTATTCATGGCTGCTCCTCATCTCATCCTGGTTTGTGGCTCTGACACTCACTAATCCTCACCATCCTTCCTTGTGTTGCTCATAGAGCCTTAGGGTGCTGGACTTTGGATGGAAACCTCTGTGCATTGTGAGGAGTTTTCATGTCTTTACATCAGTGGCATCTATCTCCTCCTGTGGCCAACTTATTATTATTATTCCCAGCTGGGTATCTGATGATTGGTAGGGTGTATGCATTGATGGCTCGGATCTTATTGCTATCACTGAGCTGGCTTCTGAGCACCTGTCTTATCTTCTGGAGGTATGTGGCTGTGGCTGAACTTCTTGCATCTTCATCATGGTTCCCATTGGTTTGTGGGATTCCCAGGTACTTGTAGCTGTCCTTTATGTCTGCTATCCTGCCTTCTGGCAACTCCACCTCCTCAGTCCGTATCACCTTCCTTCTCTTTGCCACCATTTGGCCACACTTATCCAATCCGAATGACACACCAGTATCCTCACTGTAGATCCCGGTGAGGTGGATCAGTGAGTCACTGTCTCAATCACTCTTGGCATACAGCTTGATGTCATCCATGTACAGGAGGTGGCTGATGCTTACTCTATTCCTGAATCGATATTCGTAGCCACTCTTTGAGTTGAGATGGCTGAGGGGTTGAGGCCTATGCAGAACAGCAGTGGGGGCAGTGCATTAACTTGTTGGCACTTGATGGTGACTTGTGCGATTGCCTTGGAGTTCACCTCCAGTGACGTCTTCTACATTTCCCATTGAATTCCCGAAGAAGCATGAAAGTTATCAGTGCCCTGTTAGCCTTGTATAGTGCCAATCACTCCAGTATCCATGTGTGAGGCACTGACTCATGTGCCTACTCAACTTGGTTGCTATGATGCCTGATAGGAGTTTCCATGTTGTGGAGAGGGAGGGAGTTTGAGGATGTCATACCCTTGTGGGGGTAATTCCTGATCAGGATTGTCCTGCCCTGTGTTAGCCAGTCTGGGTGAGTACCTGATCTTAGTAGTCCACCCATGTGTATTGCCAGGTGCAGATGGAGTGCTGTTAGCATCTTCATTCAGTAGGTGTGGCTCATATCAGCTCCTGGTGCTGTCCAGCTCTTCATCCCTGAGACTTGATGTTGGATGTCTGCCTTTGTGATGTTGATTGGTTTTGTTCTGAGAGGTGGCTATGGTGTGCTCTTTGGTCTACCAGCCACTTGGCTTTGGTGTTATGTGATGCCTCTTTTTAGGGACAAACAGAGCACAGCTGACATTTGCTGTTTGGTATGGTTATGTATTTTGAGTCAAGGATGAACGTTGCAAAAACGGAAAATTCATAGGACAAATATTTTGTAGAAATTTGCCATTTTAGTTAATCAATAAACTATGGATGTTGTGCTGCAATGCACCATGGGAGTGTGGGGTCTTAAATGTTATTATTGTGGTTCATTCTGCAATTCTTAATTGGACTGAGCGGTTGAAAATGAGTATGAGTATTGTAGTTCATGTTAGTTTAACAGTGTTGTTAGTTTATTAATTTATTGTGATTTTGTTGTTCAATTGGTTTAGTCACTTGTTATGTTGCTGTTATCATGAGTGAGTTCAGTCTCATGTTGCTGACACCATGAGTGAAACATGTGTTGTGTTTGATCTCCGCACTGTTTGTGTCTAAAATTAGAAGCACCTCCATGCGCTAAAGAGAAATAGCTGTGTGTGTGTGCTGCATGCATGCCACTTCACATGCATGCCACCTCTGACTCACGACTGTGCAGCAATGCACAGCTCAAACCACATCATCAAGTTTGCAGATGATACGACTGCGGTGCGTCTCATCAGCAAGAATGACGAGTCAGCATACAGAGTGGAAGTGCTATGGTTAATGGACTGGTGCAGAACCAACAACCTGTCTCTGAATGTAGACAAGACCAAAGAGATGGTTGTTGACTTCAGAAGGACAAGGCGTGATCACTCTCCACTGCACATCGACAGCTCTGCTGTGGAGATCGTCAAGAACACCAAGTTTTTTGGAGTTCACCTGGCAGAGGATCTCACCTGGTCCCTCAACACCAGCACCATAACCAAGAAAGCCCAGCAGCATCTCTACTTCCTGCGAAGGCTGAAGAAGACACATCTCCCACCTCCCATCCTCACCACGTTCTACAGAGGAACCATCGAGAGCATCCTGAGCAGCTGTATCACTGCCTGGTTTGGGAACTGCAAGTCCCTGTACCGAGTAGTGAGGACGGCTGAGAAGATCATCGGTGTCTCTTTTCCCACCATCACAGACATTTACACCACACGCTGCATCCACAAAGCAAGCAGTATTGTGGATGATCACACACACCCCTCACACTCACTCTTCACCCTCCTACCGTCTGGAAAAAGGTACCAAAGCATCTGGGCCCTCATGTCCAGACTGTGCAACAGCTTCTTCCCCCAAATAATCAGACTCCTAACAACCAGAGTCTGGTCTGAACAGTCACACATATTTCACTGACTGGACTGAACACACACACACACACACACACACACACACACACACACACACACACACACACACACACACACACACACACACACACACACACACACACACACACACACACACACACACACACACATTCACAATCTCATCTATTAAGAGTGCAATGTTTATGGTCAATAACTGCTGCTATGCTTTTCACTTTATAAAAAATGGTCACAACTGCACTTTACTGCCTACCTGTATTTATTATTGTTTATCGTGATAAATCATAGTCATATTCTTTGTAGCTCCTTTGTTCCTGGAGGAACGTTGTTTCGTTTCACTGTGTATATGGTTGAAATGATAATAAAACTACTTGAACTTGAACTTCGATTAGGGACAAACAGAGCACAGCTGCCATTTGCCGTTTGGTATGGTTGTATTTTGAGTCAAGGATGAACTCCACCAAAATGGAATGCTGATAGGACAAATAGTTTTGGAGAAGCTACGAATAGTATTAGCTAATGTTACTAATTACATTTTGGACTCACAGGCTTTTCCAGCTCATTGCTTAATTTATTGCCACCGTTGAAAAATAAAATATCAGCTACCTATTTTATAAACACTACCCAATCTACAGACAACACAGACAACACGCTAGCATATATATATATATATATATATATATATATATATATATATATATATATATATATATATATATATATATATATATATATATATATATATATATATATATATATATATATATATACACACACACACACACACACACACTCCACCCCTGCCACAATTCTCCATGTAATGTGTAGTTGCTTCAGGAAGGGCATTCGGCATAAATCTCAAGCCTCATTAACATGCACCTTCACCTTGAAACTGCTGTGCTGTGAAAAACGAGAGCAGCTGAAGGGACTTACTTTTTATATATATAAATGCATATTAAATTTTCATAGTTCCTCCTCTTTTCATGAACTGGACCAAAAGTATAATGATGTCTGATGTATTCAACAAGTTTGGGGAGATTTGGTTTCTTAGGTATTGAATTATTCTGCCTACAAACCAACCAACTGAAAAACAGCAGTCAACATACAACTATGGCATCCCCAGTGGAAATAATGAAAAACCTGTTTAAGCAAATAAAATAATAAGAAAATCTTAAACATAAGTAAAATCTAAAAAAAACAATTATAAATTATTATTTCTAATCACAACATAAATGGTTTTCCTAAGATAAGATAAGATAATCCTTTATTAGTCCCATGATGGGTAAATTTGCAATGTTACAGCAGCAAAGGGATAGTTAGACAACAATAAGACAGCATCAGGACCAAAAACACAGAAGGCTAGTATTGTGCAGGAATAACAATATACACAGTAAATACACTATTTACAAGCAAAAAAACCCAAACAACAAAACAACAAAAAACAAAACAACAACAACAACAAAAAAACTCAACAGTGAAATTGAATGTTTGGTATTATAGCACATGAATGATCAAATAATATTGTACACGAGTGATTCAAGTATTATTGCACACGAATAAATGCTGTTGTCTCACCAGCATACTGATGCTGTGTGTGCATGCATGTTCAAGCACACACGCTTCTTAGTGTGCATTAGAGCCTGTACACTTGATTAAATATGTGAATATTTAAAAATGACAATTCTCAGCACAGCTGCAGCTCGTCGGCAGGTTCGTTCCTCAGGGAACCGCCAAGCTGTTCCTCCTGCATTCGGCACCACGCACCGTGCTGCACGAGGAGGCTCCAGCCCCATCGGAGAGTACTCCATGTCATTTGTAGAATCAGACTTTTCACCATAAATACAGAGCACTCGGCATGCTTCATGTGCAAGAAGGATGATCCCAGAGGGCTGTGGAGTGTTTGGCTTTCAATTAGTTTTGCCTCCCTCCTCTGGCTCCACCTTTTGGCTCTACTTGTGGTGATCGTGGTGAGAGAAGCAAACAAGTTACGGCTACGCAGTCAGCCTGTGGAACCTTTTAATGCAGATACAAGAGCGAGTGGGATGGAAATCCTGTCACGGAACATTTGCAATAATTACTATATGTCAGAAGGATAAAGCTAAATCTCCACTTTGTTTTGGTAGAAACCTTTGTAATACCCGTTTTTTTTCTTCTTCTTTGTTTTTCTAGTGCTCCTGTTTTGTCCTTTTTGCCTTTGATTTTGCTTGAGCCACTGCTCAAACAAAGCACTGTGCCAAACTTACTTTCCCATCTCTTGTTATTCCAAATGGAGAAGACAGCGACCTCGCCCTGAGCTCATCATTTGTATTCATTTGAAGGAAACAGACATATGTCATTTACATTACAGTAAATCTGATCTGGATCTTTACCTCGTGGAGGTTGGCATGGAAAAAAGCCTCACTATGACAGAGCATAAATTCTGCGCACTGATACTCGTGTGTGCAATATACAACAGGACACACACATATTGGCATAAAGCAGCTGTAAAAGTCGTCATCCTCCTTGGGATTTTATGTGTTTTTATTGCTTTATGTCACCAAATTAAAATGAGAGGCATCAGAGGGCTGATGCATACCCTGCACAATCTACACACCACAATATAAATGTGCAACTAAATATGCATGTTTGTAAAAGTGTTTTGAATTATGAATGACATATGAAGTCCTTCATACCATTCAATCACAAATACTTAGCCGCACAGTATATTTTTGAGTTTTTGAGATATACATAATAAAGGTACAGTAGGTAAAGTTCTTAGGTGTTATTATTGATGAAAGAATTAATTGGAAAACTCATATTCAACATATTCAAAAGAAAGTGTCAAAAAATATTGCAGTACTAAATAAGGTAAGGCATGTTCCTGATTGCAAAGCACTTCATACTCTGTATTGTTCATTGTTTACTCCCTACTTGGCTTACTGTGCTGATGTTTGGGGCAATAATTATAAAACTACATTGCAATCATTATTCATTCTTCAAAAAAGATCATTAAGAACAATTCACAATGTAGGTTATCGAGATCACACCAATTCATTGTTTATTAAATCTAAAATATTAAAACTTTACGATATGATTATGTTTAAGACTGCAATTAATGTATCAAGTGAAAAATAAGCTACTGCTGCTCAGAATTCTTCAAAGAGAGAGAGGGAAAAAATTATTTAAGGGGCTTGTATCAGTTTAAAATTGCTGGCGCTCGGACGACCAGGAAAGGTTTCTGTGTTTCTACTTGTGGCCCAAAACTGTGGAATAATCTGGCGAAGGAACTCAAGCAATGTCCAAATGTCAACTAGTTTAAACGCCAATATGAGATGAATTTCCCCTTACAGGGGATGAATAAAGTGTCTGTCTGTCTGTCTGTCTGTCTGTCTGTCTGTCTGTCTGTCTATCTATCTATCTATCTATCTATCTATCTATCTATCTATCTATCTATCTATCTATCTATCTATCTATCTATCTATCTATCTATCTATCTATCTATCTATCTATCTATCTATCTATCTATCTATCTATCTATCTATCTATCTATCTATCTATCTATCTATCTATCTATCTATCTATCTATCTATCTATCTATCTATCTATCTATCTATCTATCTATGACAACGTGACAAAGGTTTTTATTCGGCACACAAAATATTCAAATAGAAAAAAATGAACAATTCCACAAACAAACACAGACTAAACTAGTGAGTCCGAAAGGGTGTGGGCTGAAGCAAAGCTTATTAGCGCCCACCCCTGCTAGTACAAGTCCAACAATTCTAATCAGTCATATTTACATAAATATAAATTCACTACTACATGTCGACACACAGACATACACAACAATATACTATTCACTTATAATTATATTTATATAGTACCAGATCACAAGAAAGTCGAATCAAGGCACTTTACGCCAGTAAGGACTAACCTTACCAACCCCCAGAACAAGCACTAGGCAACTGTGGTGAGGAAAAACTCCCTATAAGGAAGAAACCTCAAGCAGACCAGGCTCTTGGGGGTGACCCTCTGCTTGGGCTGTGCCATATATACCTATATACATACGTATATACTTTACAAACATAAATATATACATACATATACACAGTCACTTATATACATATACATATACACCTACCCATATCTATATATCTACATACGCATATACATACCCACACATTCAAATATACAATAAGTCCCACTTATAAATTGAACATTCCATATAAATCAAATTATATTTGCTTCTTTATGATACTTAGACATAATGTTCTTTTTGAGTAGTTTCTTAAATCTCACTAAGGTACTACTCATTCTAACCTCTGTTGAACATTTGTTCCATTTCCTCACCCCAACCACAGACACACAAAAACCCTTTACATTTGTTCTTACTGGTGGTTTCATAAAAACTGCACAACCTCTTAAACTATATCTGGATTCCCTCAATCGGAACAGACTCTGGACATGTCTCGGTAAGGCTTGGTTTTTTACTCAAAATAAAGTTTGAATTGTAATGTAATCGACCAAATCAATGAATTTTAATAAATTTAAAGACACAAATAGAGAATGAGTTGGTTCACGATATTGTTTATTGCAGATGATTCGTATGGCTCGTTTTTGCAAAAGGAATATTGGATTGGTATTTGATTTGTAAGTGTTTCCCCATGACTCAACACAATATGTCATATATGGTACCATCAGAGAATGATATAAAGTAAGTAACCCTTCTTGCGGCAGTAGGTCTTTGGCTTTATACAAAATGGCTATAGTTTTTGACAATTTTGATTTCACATAATTTATATGTGGTTTCCAGCTAAGTTTATTATCAATTAGAACACCTAAAAATTTATTCTCTGTTACTAACTCAGTTTCCTTATTGTTTATAGTTAAATTTTTACATTTGGGTGCCTGTTTATTTCCAAATATAATACATTTAGTTTTCCCAAGGTTGAGTGACAACTTATTAGTGTCAAACCAAACCTTAAATTTTTCCAGTTCTTTCTCCACTATGTCCAGAAGCTGTTCAAGAATTTCACCGCTACAGAACACAGTTGTATCATCCGCAAAAAGGACACATCTCAGTGAACTCAACACCCAACTTATATCATTTATATAGATTATAAACAACAAAGGACCCAGCACTGAGCCCTGCGGCACCCCGCATGTGACATCCCTGAGTTCAGAATTTGTATTATTGAATTGAACATACTGAAATCTGCCTTGTAAATAACTAGCTATCCATTCATATGCCAGACCTCTGATTCCATATTTCTTCAGTTTACTTAATAGTATTCCATGGTTAATTGTGTCAAACGCTTTCTGTAAATCAAAAAAAAAAAAACACCTATTGTGTATTGTTTGTCAATTCAAAGCATGTGATGTAGTTCGATACCTTCTGAATCCATATTGTTCTTCACAAATGATGTTATGCTTCAGTAAATAATCATTTAATCTTTTAGCAAATATTTTTTCCAAAATTTTGGAAAATTGTGGCAGGAGTGATATAGGTCTATAATTAGAAAATGTGTGTTTGTCACCAGTTTTAAACAGAGGAATTACTTTGGCTATTTTCATTTGAGAAGGAAATTTACCAGTACTTAGTGACATATTGCAAATATAATTGAACAGTTTTACTATACAATCAATAACTTTTTTTAATAAAGCCATATCCAAATTATTAAAATCAGTCGATTTCTTACTTTTTGAACCATGAACCAGATCAAGTATTTCCCTTTCATGAGTACCACCAATGAACATTGAAACAGATTTGTTAAATGTTGAATTATTTACCCAGAAGTTATTAGTTGATGAGTCAATTTTACTGGCAAGATTTTTACCCACATTAACAAAGTATTCATTAAAGTGTTCAGCAATAGACTCGTCGTTATCAATCGTGATGTAGTTGTTACTCTGAAAAAATGAAGGATAATCTCTAGTTACTCTATTCTTTTTTACTATTTCATTTAATATGTTCCATGTGTTTTTGATGTTATTTCTATTTTTGACAAGTAACTCATTATAATATATATTTTTACTGAGTCTCATGATATTGATTAACTTATTCTTATATGTTTTATACTTACTTTCAGCTTCCTTAGTTCGTAGTTTTATGAATTGTTTATATAGTACGTTTTTCTTTTTACATGCCCTCTGAAGCCCCTTAGTTATCCATGGTTTGTTGCTATATTGATTTCTATATATTTTGTCAACAAATGGACAGTGTTTATTATACAAACTGGAAAAAATGGAAATGAAAGCATCATATGACCTGTCAACATCATCAACAAAAACATCTGACCAATTCTGACTTGATAAATCCTCCCTTAAATTATCAATTGTTTCAGGTGTTACTTTTCTACTCATGAATTTGGTATTGCTTCGATACATACAACAACCCTCCAATGTAAAGACTGAGAAAACTGGCAAGTGATCACTGATATCACTGACCAGTAGTCCCCCACTAAGATTAATATAATATAACGTTAGTTAAAATATTGTCAATGAGAGTTGTTGAGTCCATAGTTATTCTGCTAGGATGAATGATGGTTGGAAACAGTCCTAAACAGTACAAGGTGTTTATAAATGAGGTAATTTGTGGATGATTGTGAGGGTTTAAAAAATCTATATTGAAATCTCCACAGACAAATAAATGCTTATTTCTGTTGATTTTGTTGTACATTCCTAAGATAATGTCTTCAAAGGTGTCAATATTTGTCCCAGGAGCTCTGTAAATGCAACTAACAACTATGTTTTTGGAGTTTATAGATGTAATTTCTATGGTAACACATTCCATGATGTTGTCCACTGTAAATGACATGTTGTTAATGAGTTTACACTTATAATCTGACCTTACAAACAATGCAACGCCTCCGCCCCTTCTCGTCTGCCTATTAACCAGGAACAATTCATAACCATCAAGATATACCAGATCTTTATTATCCTCTTTTAACCATGTTTCTGAAATTGCAATAACTGAAAAACGTTTTTTGGATGTTTTCAAACAATCATTAATAGTGGACAGATTATGAGAAAGACTTCTGCTGTTGAAATGTATAATTGAAAAATCTTCATCATTGATTTTATAATTTTTGAATTGTTCTTCTGTAAAATATTTGCACTGTCTCACAATATTCTCACTGAAAAAGGTATCAGGATCATTTTCAGATTCGAAGGGGTGGTTAGCAGAGTTATTATAATTAAATGTATCTAGACAGAGCTCCTAGGCAGAAATAAATGGATCATTATCCTTAGTCATTATGTCTCTCTTGTCTCCGGGTGTAGATGATGTGGATGAGTGGGTTGCTCCAGTCTGCATCATGGTGCTGTGATGTGTTTGAGTCCTCATACCTATTGTTCATATTTGTCCAGCTCCTCGATGTTCCTTATTGCCATAACCTTTGCTTGTTCCGGTGATCCGTTCAGTTTGATGAATATTTTGTTGTGGCTGGCGTGCCTGGCTGGCTTTTGTTTGTCTTCTGTTTCTGTCTTTTGGTTTTCCTTCCAGGTGGTGCGCATTTGGGACTGAGTGGCTGTGTGGCTGAGTTACCAGGACCTCACCCTGATCACCTGAGGCTGATCAGGTGCAGCTCGTTCAGGACTCACAGCTGTGGTGCATCTACACGGATTGGAACATGGTAGCATTTAAGTCTGGAGTACACAGTGTGTATTTGCCAGAGACTCGACCTTGTGACCAGACGGGTGAGATCGTTGTCTCTAGAGCCATCTCCCATCAGTGGATGCAGAGAACGTCCAGGTTTGATGCATGGTCTGTGAAAGAGGAGGGGGTGAGGTCTCACGCTCGTCAGCACACTTCCTGAGGTACGTTTGGTTTTGTGACTAACATTTATACAGTCAGTAAATGTGGTATCCCTCACACCTTATTGTATTGAGCTGTATGTTAGTCGTTTAATCAGCTTCCACTGCAGTGGAGTTTTGTGAACAGGGTGTTCCATGCCTGCAGGGTGGGAAGCTGATTTGCAATTAAGCCAGGAAGTGTTTGCTGTTTGTACACCTTTGAGCGGTCTCTCTGTGTGTGGAGTGTGGACTCACATAATGATTTCTTCTTTCACAGACTCGGTTTGTCGCGGCCACCTGGGGGGTGTCGGCGGGGTCCTTGGGTCCGAACAGTTTCTGGCTCCGGACCGTTTGTGCTGCTAGGAGTGCACCGTGTCACCACCACGCCAGACCGCGCACTGTTTTATTGTGTTTTTTATCACATCACTGTTATGTATTAAATTCAGTTATCCTTTGTACCGTGCTCTGCTTATTCCATACTGGGTCCTTCAAACGCTGCGTCCGACACATAACATATTTTACAGTTTGAAGTCCATGTGTGCTGGATTTTTCCCTGTTTCTTTAAGAAGCGTGCTTTCCCGGCGATGTCGGCATTCCGTTTGGTGAGATGTTCATTGATGAATACGTTTGTCCCTTTCAGTTTTCTTCCTTGTTTTAACAGTGCTGTTTTGTGTTTTCTGTTGATGAATCTCATGATGATGGTTCGTTTATCACCGTCATTTCTCCGGGGCAGAGGGTGGCACGCTTCAATGTTATTTAAATCCATTTCTATACCTTTAGATAGGAGGAAATCAGCAACCTGTTTTTCCACAGAGCTGACCTCCTGTTCACTGGGCTCCCCTCCGCTCTCATCTGTTACCGCCCGTGCGTAGGACCGTGGTTTGATGTGAAGACCTGTGATGATGACGTCGTTAATTCTGGTGTACTGCTCCAATTCAGCCACTCTATTTTCCAGCTGCACCAGATGCCGGTCTTTCTCGGCGTTCTGGAGCCGTAATGCCTTCACCTCCTCCACCAACACGGAGGTGGTTTTGTCCCGCGCCATGAGCGGCATGGTGGCACAATCGTCCGCTTCTCTTTCCATGAACAAAAACTCCTGTAACAGTAGAATGTGCCGAAAAAGTGCTGATGTCCATGCCTTCTGCCTTTTTTGTGAAAGTTAGACGACGTCCCGGATTAACAAAGCCTTCACGTTGGAAATGATCTGGTTGTTTGTGCGATGTTTGAGCTTGTCGATCGGCGCTCGGAGCGCGCTGTGCTCTCAGACGCTGTGGGCGGTCTTTAAACCGGCTGGAGCACTCCTTAATCTGTGTAATCCCCATAAAATTGTCGCTGAAAGCCATCTAAATTTTCCAAATGGTGTCCAGCTGGAGGTCTCTCACAGTTTCTGGAAAAATTTGATGCAGCAAAGCTCCAAATCATTCAGACATTTATTCGCAATAAAAATCTGACGAGAGGGGTGGACCACTGCTCACACAAAGCCTGCTCACAGGTGAATGATGCAACCGACAGGCGTGAAAAAACTCAGGCATGCGCACGAAGGTTCAAGCTTGGCTGATGCAACCACACGTGATTCAAATCCATATGGTTTTTGCAAAAAATAAAAAGGTCTGATACTTTTTGGACAGACCTCGTGTATATATATATATATATATATATATATATATATATATATATATATATATATATATATATATATATATATATATATATATATATATATATATAATATATATGAGGTCTATTAGAAAAGAAACCGACCTTGCAAAGTTAAGCCATACATCAACAACATCCAGAAATGCCGCCGCCTTCTCTGGGCCTGAGCTCATTTGAAATGGACAGATGCAAAGTGGAAAAGTGTGCTGTGGTCTGATGAGTCCACATTTCAAACTGTTTTTGAAAATCATGGACGTTGTGTCCTCTGGACAAAAGAGGAAAAAGACCATCCAGATTGTTACCAGCGCAAAGTTCAAAAGCCAGCATCTGTGATGTTATGGGGGTGTGTTAGTGCCCATGGCATGGGCAACTTACACATCTGTGATGGCACCATCAATGCTGAAAGGTACATCCAGGTTTTGGAGCAACGCATGCTGCCATCCAAGCAACGTCTTTTTCAGGGACGTCCCTGCTTATTTCAGCAAGACAATGTCAAGCCACATTCTGCACGTGTTACAACAGCGTAGCTTTGTAATAAAAGAGTGCAGGTACTAGACTGGCCTGCCTGCAGTCCAGACCTGTCACTCATTTAAAATGTGTGGAAGATTATGAAGCGGAAAATAAGACAAGGGAGACTCTGGACTGTTGAACAACTGAAGTCGTACGTCAAGCAAGAATGGGAAAGAATTTCAAACTACAAAGCTTCAACAATTAGTGTCCTCAGTTCCCAAACACTTATTGAGTGTTGTTAGAAGAAAAGGTGATGTAACACAGTGATAAACATACCACTGTCCCAGCTTTTTAAAAATGTGTTGCCGGCATGCATTTCAAAATGAGCAAATATTTGCACAAGAACAATAAAGTTTATCAGTTTGAATATTAAATATCTTGTCTTTGTGGTGTATTCAGTATATATTCAATATAGGTTGAAGAGGATTTCCAAATCATTGTATTCTGTTTTTATTTACATTGTACACAACGTCCCAACTTCATTGGAATTGGGGTTGTATTTGAGTCTGTGATATCTCTGGGCCACAATGGAAAGAAGTGAATTTATTGTGTTTTCCTGTGTTTTGTGTATATTTATATAAATAAATTCAGTCAATCAAGATAATCCTTTATTTGTCCTTCAATGCAGAAATTTGTATTGTTGCAACAGTAAATAGGTCTCAGAAAAAAAAGTTACAGTATAGTTGTGAGACGTGTACGCTAACCAGTAACCCTAGGCAGCAAATGGATATCTTTGGTACTCAGTCTCTTTGAACGATCTTTGTGTAGCACTGAAATGATATTTTGTCAACAGAATGCTCATTTTAGGAGACTCAGATTAGGCATATTAACTGCATTTGAGGGAACTTGGCAAACATATTTTGGCCATGTGTTGAATTTCAATGGCCATGTTCCAACATGCAGTTGACTCATTGTTGAGTCAGCTGGAGAAGGCCAAAGGGACCAAAGGGACACACACATTCCTCCTAGGTGTGGCAGATCGATGGCTACTTTCAAGAGGTGGGGATGGGCTGGGTGATTCAGACCTGACCTGACCTGAGAACAGAACAGCTCCAAGTCTTGCAAAAATCAGTTTGTCACCAAAATGTGCAAACTAAAGCTATTAGTACATGATGTCTACTTAGGCCCGTGGCCATATTCCATTTTTTTTCTAGTTGCCTCTAAATGACAATAGAGAGTATGCAGCCACAAGCAGCTGTCTCCCAAAAACAAAACAAAACAAAAAATTTTTTCATATATATATATATATATATATATATATATATATATATATATAGAGAGAGAGAGAGAGAGAGAGAGAGAGAGAGAGAGAGAGAGAGAGAGAGAGAGAGAGAGAGATGTATAGTGGAGCACTTTTGGGGCCCCAGCCTGTGTTTTTAAGTTAAAAATCCCTGACATTTTCAGAAAAGTGCAGTGATGTCACTACAACCCTTTTCAGGCAAACTGGAGGAGAGGATTATTTTTTGTTGATTTGTCACTCAAAGACAATAGAGATAAAAGACTCATCTATGACAGCAGATTTGACTGACACTTGGTTTTTGCAGAGGGTGAGTACTTTTTAACAGTGTACATTATAAGCTATTCATAAGCTGTTTATTGTTGTAACAGAAAGAAATGTCACAAGGAGTGCTCCTCCCCCTGCAACTGAAAATGCTGAAACTGCTGGGATGAAGCTTTTTTAGGTGCTAACGCAAGTTTTCAACCAGGGGAAAAAAAAAATCAACAAACAAAAATGCCATATGGACATGGAGCCTTAGCGAGTACTATTGTGATGATGCACAAAACCTAAGGGCCCCATCACACTAGACCAAGAAAGCCATATGAATCACACGAATGGGAAAAACAAACAGAATTTGAGCTGCATTTGTACAGCCATGTACAAATGCAGTTTGAACACCCAAAATGTGGTTCGATGCCGGCACATATGATTCACGCACATTTGAAGTGCAGCATCTACCGAATCTAGGTCGACTAAGCAGAGTGGAGGTTGAATGCAGACACCACAGAGCACATGAAAAAATAAAAACAGAATAAAATAAAAAAGACAAAGAATAGAAAGAACACAGCACAAAACCCCACAATGCTAGCAGAATGCAAGCAGGAATATGCAGAATGCCCCTCCAATGCTGTACATGCCACCCGAGGTCTGGGTGGAAGGCAAGCAGCGGGGGGAGGGGTGTGGCAGGGCAAGCGTTGTGTCCGCTCTTTTGAAGACTTGCTGTGTCACAATGCTGGGTGTTGAATGACATCCAACCAATGGACCAATTACATATAAACCAGGGTCCCCTGACCATTGCATCACTGGTGTACATGAGTGATTGCATTATTACGGACATCCGATCACTGACGTGCACACCCACAGCCATTATTACTGGCAGGGGTGAAAGTAAAATTAAATTTTTGCAGGAACTGTGCTACTCAAGAACTTTTTTTTTTTTGCTTGAGCGCTTTGTATGTGAGTATCATATTAATGACATTAAAGACTGCGCTTAACTCACTTGTGGCACTGAGCAGAGATGCTCAACAGGGGAAGACAATTATTATCAGCTTTAGGGCACAGGCAGGATTACTTTATCCAACACCTTCTAGCGAAGCTGGAATTGTGAGCCAGGCGGACGTGTGGACTTGTTCCGCGCCGCAGAGGGTTTTTCAAGAAACAGTGAAGAATGGCAACACCGAGGAGCTGCACCCATTGCTGCAGAACATGACAAACTGCGAATTCAACGTGAACTCCTTTGCCCTCAAACGCAGTTCGAATGGCTCGAATTGCGTACGAATTGCTATACAAGTGTCATACTGCATTCGTATGGCAGAATGAAGTATGAATGCAACTTGACCGCCGTTCGAATGTTTTTCAACACAAGTGCAACACGGATGTAGAGTGCATGTGCTCTGGCCGCACAAATGTCTCAAATGCTGTATGAGGTATTTGAGTGCAGCTTGAATTTGCACGACTGTTATTCAAATCCTCATTCATACGGCATTCAAGCTCATTTATGCTATAGTGTGAGGGGGGTATAATAAATAATAATACGACGGTAATATTCATGCGCACTCTCATGAGATGGCATTTTGATACCCTGCAACACATGCTCGCGAAACCACATTTACACATTGCACAGTGATATTTCAGACAGTGAGTGGGCCTCCTCCCTTTGAGGTGTGCTGGAGTCGTGCTTCAGACTCCTCATCTCTCCCACTGCTCACATGTACTCCCCCGCTGAGCCCATTTGCAAGCTGCGCCTCCTCCCTGCTCGTCAGCTCTCATGCTTGCATCGGGCGTGCCCCTGAATCGCTCTGTTCACTCTCTCCTTGAGTGTATCTCAGAGCTCTGCCAAGCCCTCGGCATCGCACTTCAAACACGGAGCCTATACAAACACACGGCAGCAGCAGAGACAAGAGAGAGGAAAGAGGTCAGTGGGTCTGCTCAAACAGAAAGGAGCTCTTGAGGAGCACTGACTAGTTTACACTGCACTCAATTACCTGTATTTGTTTATTGGCTTCGGAGGCCACCAGTGAGTCAAGAATTGCTGGTGACAAAGAACAGCAGACTGTATCTCTCAGACGTTACTCTCAGCTCAACATTTATTTGCTTTAACCCCGTCCATTTCACTCCGCACCAAGCCTAGAGTTGTCTTATTGTTTCTTACTCTCCATTGTTTAGTGTTCTCATTATTACCGAGCAACAACCATCCATTTTCACCCTTTCCAGTAATAATTCTGCTCCTCTTTCCTTATTTGCCCTGTCTAATATCTGGCACATAATCATGCTGCTTCTATATGAAGTAATGAAAAGAAAATTCATCTTATGGACGCATTTGTCTATAAGAAGTAAATAGTCTCTGCATTTACCCACACATATTTATTTGTGCGTAATATGGCTAGACACGGGAGTTATTAATATAGCATGGTATTGTGTTTAAGCCTTCTTCAGATGACACTTATCCAGAGAACTGAATGTCTTCAACAACCTCTTAAGCTGAGCCTTATTACCGTTTTTATCCCTGAGCTGCATAATATTTCATAATGACTGGGTTGCACAGGGTTTATTCAATAACAAACTTCCTGTACTACTAAGATAGAAAAAAAATCAGCCCCCTCTTGTTATGTGTCGACGCGGGTTGAGGAGCGGACCTGCGTCAGACGGAACCCAGCGCTACAAATAACCAGAAAAGCGGTTCCAAAAACAATATATTTATTTCACCCACTGTGCATAAAAGGTGTAAAAACAAAAACAGCGTCCCTCTGGTGGAGTGACTGTTGGCACGCTCTCCAGCACCCGCAAGGATCAAAGCCCGGCGCTCCTGGACCCACTACCACCACCAAACACCCCCCAGGTGGACACAACAAACTGACTCTCTGTGAAGCAAAGAAGAGGTGAGGTAAGTCAGCAGTTACAACCATATCTTTCAAAAGACACACGCTATCAGCAACACATTCAGGTCTGTATTTTTTAACTTTATGCAAATGAGCAGCTTCTCACAACAAGTGGAGGATCACTTATCCTGCACGCCACAGCAGTGAGAAGCAAGCTGCACAATTCTCATCACAATTCCAGTATACTGCGTAACAAAACACCAAGTTACTATCAACAATTAGTCGAACACTTAATCACCTTTAATGTGTGCTGACAGCATGTGTCCTCACCCTTCCTTGCTTCACGGGCTCGATGTGTCAAACCCAGGCGCGGTCCTCAGCGTCTCACAAATGGACATCACAAGGTAGAGTTCCCGGCAGTTCTGCTTGAATCACACATGCCTTAAATGCAGAACGCCATCCAATTATCTGCTTCAGCTGAAAGTCTTTAAGGTTGCATGTGTGCACCAGTCACAGGTGCTTCACATGATGTTGATGAGGGTGAGGACTCTTCAGCCAGCACCCTCTCCACAGAAGAATCAGTTTCCATGCCACCTGAAGAGCAAAGAAAAGAAAAGAACACCAAAACATCCAGCCACACCCCCCCAACACACAACACCTCTACACACATGATGGAGTGGGAAACTACAGAGGCAAAAATAGTTTTTTGTACCAGGCTGTAAACATGTTTATTTCTGCTCTAAAGTTGGACATTTTAACATGGACACGAATGGGAGCCTGTTCGCTTTTGGAACCATCCACAAGAGGCCAGTCAAGGAACTGCATTATTTTCTTCTTACGGATGGGCCTCATCTAAGACCACTGAAGCTTATTGCTTGGATAAAAGCTTTAAAACTGGCACTGTCATGCACACTACAGTGATACAGTCCCTTCATAAGTACTGAAAGGCCAATTCATTTGTTTTTGCTTTACACTGTACTGAGCAGGTAGGTCAGTGTGATTGGTGTTTGCCTTTCAATATGTCAACCTATGTTTGATTCCTGGTCCATGGACAAGACGATTCATCTATGTTGTCTTAGTCCACCCAGCTGTAAATGGGTACCGACCTTGGCTGAGGATGTAATCTGCATCAGACTGGCATCCCATTCAGGTGGACTTGCAGACCCTCATTCACATCACGCAATGGCAACCAGGGATGAACACAAGCTCCAATGGGCCTATTTCAGACGTACTTCTTCATCTAGTTACACAATGAAGTCGTCATTGTAAATGAGAAAGTGTTCTCAATTGACTTACCTGATAAAACATTGAATAAATAAATAAATAAAATGAAGGCATTTGAGGTTGAGAGCAAAAGAGGAATATTGGAAGTCTGTTGAAAACATACATACATAAAGCACTCTGTGGGTGAAAAGCTTTTTTTAAGGTGACGTAAGAGGGGACATCAATGAGGCATTGCACAAACACTGGGTATAACCAGTAAAGCAATTTGTAATGTCGTACAAATGCAAACAAACAACCCCCCCCCCCCCCCAAAAAAGCCGCAATGGATCTGGAATCAGGGGTTTTTTTTTTCTTTTTTTCTTTTGGAATTTCCAACCTGTGTTCGTGATTCAAGACAGAGGCTCATCTATAAAAATGGTGGGAGTCTCGTCACGGTTTGCACAGCTGCTTTTGGATCAGGCTCACTGATCTTTATTGAAAATTTCAGTCATAATGGCTGCAGCTGAATAAATTTAGATGTCTACAGGAACATCTTCGCAAATTTACAGAGACGTGTATCCGAACTGATTTTCATACAGCAAGACAATGATCCAAAACACACCACCAACAACAACAAAGCACTTCAAATCTAAGGTTCCCGTCATTGCAAAATAAACAACTGAAAGATGCTGTTGTAAAAGTCTGTCAAAGCAGATCAAAAGAAGAAACAAACAACTTCACTGAGGTCGGTAAATCACAGGTTTGATACAGTTATTGCCAGCAAAGCTTTGGAACCAACAATGAGATTGTCTGATGCAAAAGGTCCTATGTTATATGTTGTTAACACATCTAGGTGTGAATACCAGGAAATAAAAGCTGTCATTATAACCTGTCTTCTCATATTTATCTTTTAATGTGAAACTCAATTTTTTTCCACATACAAAAAACTAATTAATAGATTTTGAACACTTTTCGAGTGGTTGGTATAGCTTGAACAAAACATGCCTTAGCACTTAGAACCCTGTGACTGATTTGAAGTACAACATTGTGAGATCTCACATTGTGAGATCATTGTGAGTTTACATGCAGCCAATAACCCTTTCATAACCCTTTCATAACCCTTTCATAACCGGAATATTAGCAAAAACCCGGTTGCACACGGCCATGTAAACACCTACAAAAACCCCAATATGCTCATATTCCAGTTTTTAAAATCCAGAATAAGACCCCTGGGTTACTCCTTTTCTAACCCGAATATCAGGTCATATAAACGCGCATCAGGATATCCCATAGAAAGGACCATTATTTTGTGTTCTGTGCATGTCCTATCCGCAAGGAATCTTGGTCTTTTGAGTACGGCAACTACTTGTATGCGGTGCGCGCAACCCACCGGACACCACAGAAGCAGAGGACAGCACATTGTGTTCTGCGTCCTTATCAGGCGGGCCGGTCGCGGCACCGGTCGGCATCACCGCGATTGCTCTCACTGCCTCCGATGCACTTATTGAGTCTGCGGGCTCGGTAAATGCTGCAGTGGGCCACTCACACTGCCCCCCTCACTGCTGTGCGGAGCTGCGCCAACTCTGGCAACAGGTCCAGAGACTACGCTCGCTGTTTTGATGTGGAGCACTCCGGCAGCCCGTAAAGATAGATTTCTTGTGGAAAAATCCACAGTGCCGCAGGGTGTTGGTAACCGCAGCCGCAGAGCTCCGTGGCCATGACTTGGATTCTTTGCAGGTCCCGCATCCGTACCCCCAGAGGCAGTGACGAAGGGAGAGCACGCGCATTGTGTTCTGCGTGTGTCTGTTTATAATCTTCTCGCCCAGAAGAAAAAAGAGAGTGTTTACACAGGAGAGAAAAGTGAGAAAATGTTAATGCTTATTTGAGAAAAGTGTATACAGTGTGTAGTGAGGGGTTTTACAGCCTTAAAACATCTATAATAATTGTAAAAACTAACGCTGACTACATTCGCGGATTTCACCTACTGTGGGTTATTTTTAGAACGTAACTCCTGCGATAAACGAGGGACCACTGTACTTCATTAGTATCGTGAAAGACATGAATATAATGTCTTTTATTGACAGTAGAAAGTACCGAGATAGTGACATTTACAAGAAGGTGGCCGAAAAGTTACGCAAAGCAGGATTTGCACGAACGCCAGACCAAATCAAGCACCGGTGGAAGACGTGCATTGCTGTTTAGATGGGGATATTCCAAATGATACCAATGACCATGTATACAGGAGTAACTCTGTCTGCTTAAGCATGTAAATGGGTTATTCCTAATGATTCAGAAACTGGAATATTGACCTTATCCCGAATATTAATGTCATGTAAACGTAGCCAGGGTGACCAAAAATCAGTAGGCTTCTTCTCAAAACCAACATACATCATTGACATTACTATAATGAACATCCCATAGCTTATTATATGGCAGTCACCATAACAGTCTGATTCACATCCAAGATGTCAACCACTGACCACATCCTGGCTCAGGCACTCTGTACTCATTAAATGCATGCCTGAATATCAGCAGTGTTTCTTTGCAGCCTCTGTTGATTTTTGCAGACAAGGTTGGCTGGGCTATTCTCTACTACATTATCAGCATACATGGGCTCCCCAAGAAGCTGCTGGACATCATAGTCAGCCTACACACAGGTACTATGAGTGTTATGTGAGGTGGTGACACAATACTGTCTGAATATTTTCCAGTGAAAACTGGTGAACAGCAGGGATGGGTTCTGGTTGCTATACTGTTCAGTGCTTGGTTGGACTGGATCTTTAGTAAAGTTGTTAAAACCAGTGGCTTAGTTGCTATTTTTGGTGAGAAAAATTTTACATGGTTTGACTTCGCAGAAGATGCTGTGATCTTTGTGGAATCCATGGATACCTTGATTACAGCACTTGAGAAGCTTAGTGAGGAAATGGAGTCCCTCAGTTAGTAACTGTCCTGGATGAAGACAGATCCAGGCTTCCAATGACTTCCTGGGCTGAAATCATTGATATGAAAGTTTTGAACTTGTGGAGACTTTCATTTATCTATCCAGTGGCATTCATGTTTCTGGGACCTTGGGCTTTAAGATTAGGAGATGCCTGGAAAGAGCTCATGGAGTCCAGAGGTTGCTGGACAGAGGTGTTTGGTAATCTTGATATATTTGCAGGAGAATGAAGGTCAAAGTCTTCTGACTCCTGGTGTGTCCTGCCTTAGTGTATGGCTGTGAGACTGGGATGCTGACTAGGAACCTATTCTTACTAGATGCCTTTGGTGGTAGGTCTCTTTGGAGGATCCTTGGGTACCACTGTAATAACTGTGTAAATCAATTTGTTGTTTTGACAGACTCAGAGTCAGACTTACTTGAGTATATTGACTGATTCTGCTTTTTTCTCCTCTGTCCGAGGTACGCATGGTGGGATGACTACTGAACAAAGAATGCCAGACTGACAGACTGAAATGGACATTCCCACGGGAACAGGCCCACTGATGGCACGAGGACTGCTGGATGACCCCTGCCTGAGGCATAACCACCTGCATGGACTTCTCATCAAATAGATATTCTTTTGTTATTATGTAATGTTGTTTTGAATCACAGTTTTCTGTTTCTTCACCATTGTAGAGCTTTATAAAAACCTTGTAACTGTTAGACTGGCCTAAGCAGAGGGTCACCCCCTTTTTTCTTCAGCACTGTCACCTGTGTGCTTGCTGTAGGGGTAAGATTAGACCTTACTTGTGTGAAGCACCTTGAGGCAGCTTTGTTGTGATTTGGCGCTATATAAATTAAATTGAATTGAATTGAGTGTTGAAGGGGCATCAGCTATGACATTTTGGCTATGTGGCGTGTTTGTCTGTGGATGATCCAGTGCCCAACTGACTTAGTGCTGAGGACCCCAGTAACTGGAGAAGGCCACGGGGATGCTCATGTTTCAACTGGCTGTGGGGAGATACAAGATGGTTACTTTTGAGAGGTGGGGATGGACTTCTTGTCTGCCTGAACGGTTGCCATCTGAGATTTGGGATAATTCTGTGTTGCGGTGAAGGCAATGACACAAGGCACTGGCATATGCTAATAGACTTGATCATCGTTTGTTCAGGTGATATTGTGTTTATGTATGAGGGTCAGCTAAAACGTTTTGCCTTCAGTGACAAGCAAAATACCTACATGAATTTCATACCTGCTTAAAGCTTTAAATGTTCTTTATGTTCAGGCTGTATTATCACCTTCCCTTTCCACATACTTACGCCAATGCTGGACAAGTTTTTGCATCCTGTAGGTGCAGACATCAGTGGTCTTCTCTCTGCACCAGCAACAAACAGCTGCTTGCACCTCTGCATCATTCATGTAATGGTGAATTTTCAGGTGTTCTTTCAAATTGGGACCAAAGAAAGAGTTGGAGCTTGTGAAACCTGGTGGGTGTGGTAAGATCTCTTTAAATTTGGGCCACTGCAATGCATCCTATGTTTGTCAACTTGTGTGTGGTCGAGCATGTTCATGCTGAAGTACGAGGTCTGTTAGAAAAGTATTGGACCTTTTTATTTTTTTCAAAAACCATATGGATTTGAATCACGTGTGATTGCATCAGTCAAGCTTGAACCTTCGTGCGCATGCGTGAGTTTTTTCACGCCTGTCAGTTGTGTCATTCGCCTGTGAGCAGGCTTTGAGTGAGCACTGGTCCACCCCTCTCGTCGTTAAGGAAATGGCGGAATGATTTGGAGCTTTGCTGCATCAATTTTTTCCTGAAATTGTGAGAGACCTCCAGGTGGACACCATTCGGAAAATGAATATGGCTTTCAGGGACGATTTTATGGGGATTACACAGATTAAGGAGTGCTCCAGCCGGTTTAAAGACTACCCACAGCACTACCCACTACCCTTTCAGCAGAGGACCAGAGCAAAGCAGCAGGGCCTCCTTCCACAGCTTGGTCCAAAATTCGAACCGTCCGTCACAGCAATCAGCTGTAACTCGACACCACCCCAGAGCGTCAAGAGCACCACACACTCAGCAGCGCACCACCAACGACAGCCCACACAGAGGTCTCTGTCTTCATGGGAACATGGAAGTGAACACGTCCCAACACCTGCAGTCAGTCTCCAGAAAGAGAAAGAAGAGCACACACACTCCCTCTTTTATGCAGACACTCCCCTGCCACAACCAGCTGCACTCAGTCCACCAGCTGAACATCATTAAGGTCATCCATCCTGCTACACATACTCAATGTAGCTAGATTTTCACCCTTCACATTCCTTGCCCACTTCCTGACTGTACTCACATCCATACAGGCATCGCCACAGAGGAAACTCAGTTATCGATGAATGTGCATGGGTGCCTAACCCTCTGCCATGATGAATTCAATAACAGCATGTTGTTTGAAACGGCCATGTACATCTGCATTTTTCACTCTGTGTATGCCTGAAATTGCAGGCAAAACCATTTGTTGTAGCAACAGTCAATAAGTAAAGAATTATTCTTGTACCAGTTTCACTATGATATGTTATATGTTTTTGGATTAATCACAATGGAGGCAGAACCTTTCAGCCGACCCTCATAATTACTCTTGTAGTTGACCTATTTCCTGATAAAGAACAGATTAAAGTTACCAATTGTCAATAGGATTCTGGTCCATCCTTATATGCAAAATGACACACATCTCTTGGCCTGTTTATGTGAAATTGTGCTTACACTGTTCACCTATTTATCCAGAAAAAGCAGATCAATGTGTAGGTCAGTCCGGCTCTGGCCTTTTCTAAGACACATTGCTGACATCAAAATGATGAACATCCCTTAACCCATTGAGGGGACAATGTATTTACATCATCACATGGACAGACAGACACAGACAGACAGGAGGACAGAAACATCACGGCACAGGGGAGCCATGACATTTCTTACAACCGTAACTAAATTCCTTCAAAGGTGCCCTCATAGTTTTTGGAAAAAGTTTCATATTTGAAATGCTCTTCAACATTTCAAAATACCAACATCACGATAATGTAGCAGTCACAATAGATAATTGCCAACACCAGTCAGACATAAACACAATTGAAAATTGAACCCAGAGGCTCATTTACAAGGATCCTGCAAATTTCATTTTTCTTAATATGCCATTCTATGGTAAGTAAGGGGTAAGGCAAAATGCAGGGAATCTTCATTCTCATAAATTATAATCTATTTGACAGATACACAGTAACACTGTGAAACTGCCAGGTTCAGTGAATATTTTCCTACCAAACAGAATTGTGTTGCTGAAATATTAAGACAGGAGTTACTGGCCCACACTTTATTAAAAAACCTGCAAAATTATAGTGGAAAAGCATGCATCTAGCGAGGAAGGAAGTAAAACATGGTAAATTATTCATAAACAGACTATGGTATGTTTCAGACATTTTCCACTCTGTTGTTTGCACATCTATCTGACAATCAGCTATCACTCAAAGTTGTGCCTTTATTTTGGCTGTGCCTCAATGATGTGCAAAGTTCACCTAATTAGCTTCAAACCCAGCTGAGCTACCCAATGACAGGGGTGTGGCACCATCACACGCACTATATTTTGAGGTGGAAAAAAAAGAGCCACTATCACACATCACACGGCTGACAGACTAGGTGCCCGTAGCCTCCCACCCCTACCCCCATTTTTCTTGTCTTCTCCACCCTCTGGATGTCTCTGCGTCTGTCACTCTTTCTCAAACCCCTTCTTGCTTCCTTTCCTCCTTCTCTTCTTGTCACCTGCCTTCACCACCTACACACCACTCGGCTGTACGCAGCAGCACCGAGATAACACCGAAGCCCGGACAGGCAGACACCTAATTTATCAGCTAGATATTCTTCATAAAAATTCAGCAACAGGCTTGATCGGCTTGCACTATCTTTAGCAGAAAGTCATTACTGTTCATTACCAAAAAATATTTAGGATTTTACAAATGAGCAAGGAACTCAAAATTGTCTTAGCGGCAATTTGTGTTAGTGAGGCTCAATGTACCACTAAAGAATTCATTCAATCCTTACAGTCACTAATTGTTATAAGGAGCATACTTATGCAGCATTCAATTTTCCTTGGAACTAGGAATGACATCACACCTGATTGGAATGTATTCCATTTTCCACACAGGACTGCAAGTTGGAAATATATAGACACACATATTCATTCATATTCATGAATGTGTTTGTCCGTCTATATGTGGCCCTGTGACAGACTGGTGTTCTGTCCAGGGTGCACCCTGTCTCGCATCCTATGACTGCCGGGATATGCTCCAGCCCCCCTGTGACCCTTGACTGCAGAAAGCGGGTATAGAAAAAGAATGATTGAACACACTGACACACACATGCACGCACACGTGTGCACGCACGCACACAGACACACACACACACACACACACACACACACATATATATATATATATATATTATAATAGCCAAGTGGCCTCTGTGTGCAGGTATGCATGTGTATAGCTTTGATCACGGAATAACCGGGGAAATCTGACATTTGCCATTTGGTATACTTATGTATTTTAGGTCAAGGATGAATGCTGCGAAAACAGAAAGTTGACAGGACAAATTTTTGGAGAGATACGCAATTTTAGCTAACCAGTAAACAAGGGACATTGTGCTGCAGTGCATCATGGGAGTTTGGGGTTTGGGGGTTTTAAATGGTGTTATTGTGGATCATGTTAGTTTATCAGTGCTATTAGTGTTATTGATGTATTGTGATTTTGTACTTCAATTGGTTTAGTCAGTTTAGGTAGTTTAGTTTTGTTGCTGGAACCACAAGTGAGAAGAGTATTGCGTTTGATGTCTTCTGCCACTGTCTCTGCTTGTGCCTAAAGTTAAAAGCACCTGCTTGCAGCAGAATGTGGAAAAGTCAAAAAGCCTCCCCAAGAAGTTGAAGGAGCATTAATTGTGTCATTTTGGCCATGAGGAATGCAAATTTGATCACTGAGAAACTGAGGACAGCTGACATTTGCCATTTGGTACGCTTATGTATTCTGGGTCAAGATAAGACTTTTATTGATCTCACAGTGGATAAATTCACATGTTACTTCAGCTCTTAACAAAAGACACACAAGGTGGGTGCGAGTGGAGGAAAATGTGCATCAAACATATATGACTAAAAAGATTAATCCAGGTTTTGAGTATATTTCTTATTGTTAAATGGGAAATAAGGTACCAGTAGATTCAGTAGATTCTCACAAATCCAACAAGACCAAGCATTCATGATATGCACACTCTTAAGGCTATGAAATTGGGCTATTAGTAAAAAAAAAGTAGAAAAGGGGGTGTTCACAATAATAGTAGTGTGGCATTCAGTCAGTGAGTTCGTCAGTTTTGTGGAACAAACAGGTGTGAATCAGGTGTTCCCTATTTAAGGATGAAGCCAGCACCTGTTGAATATGCTTTTCTCTTTGAAAGCCTGAGGAAAATGGGACGTTCAAGACATTGTTCAGAAGAACAGTGTAGTTTGATTAAAAAGTTGATTGGAGAGGAGAAAACTTATACGAAGTGCAAAAAATTATAGGCTGTTCATCTACAATGATCTCCAATGCTTTAAAATGGAAAAAAATAAAATAAAATAGAGACACGTGGAAGAAAATGGAAAACAACCATCAAAATGGATAAAAGAATAACCAGAATGGCAAAGGCTCACCCATTGATCAGCTCCAGGATGATCAAAGACAGTCTGGAGTTACCTGTAAGTGCTGTAACAGTTAGAAGATGGCTGTGTGAAGCTAATTTATTTGCAAGAATCCTGTTATGTGCCGACGCGGGTTGAGGAGCGGACCTGTGTCTGACTGAACCCAGCGCTAAATAACCAGAAAGCGGTTCCAGAAAAAAACAAAACAATTTTATTTTCCCCTTCTTGTGCAATACTCAGTGGACAACAAAAGGTGCGTTTATCTGGCGGAGTGAAGGACGGCGCGCTCTCCAGCGCCCAAAGGGATCGAAGCCCGGCGCTTCTGGACTCATGTTCACCGCCAAACATCCCCCAGGTGGACACGACAAACCGACTCTGCGAAGGATAGAAAAGGTGAGGTATGTCAGCAGCTATAACTAATATCCTTCAAAGGCACACACTATCAGCAACACATTCAGGTCTGAATTTAAGCTTTATGTAAATGAGCAGCTTCTCACAATAGGTGGGGGATCATCAGTCCACACGCCATGGCCGTGAGAAGCGAGCTGAACAATTCTCATCAATGTTCAAATATACTGCATAACAAAATACCAAATTACTATTAACACTTATTCAGACAATCAATCACCTCTGATGTGTGCTGACAGCATGTGTCCCTCACCCGTCCTCCTTCACAGGCACGATGTGTCAAACCCAGGCGCGGTCCTCAGCGTCTCACAAACGAACATCACAAGGTCGAGTTCCTGGCAATTCTGCTCCAATCACACATGGCTTAAATGCAGAACACCATCTCATTATCTGCCTCAGCTGAAAGTCTTTAAGATTGCACGTGAGCATCATCCACAGGTGCTGCATATCACACTGATGAGGGTGAAGGACTCTTCTGCCAGCACCTTCTCCACAGACAAAAAACCAGTTTGCATACCACCTGGAGAGCAAAGAAAAGAAAAGAACACCAAATGTCCAGCCAAACCCCCCCAACACACAACAGTACCCCCCCTTCAACGGGAAGCCTCCCGGCGACCGAACAGACCAGGTCCGAGAACAGCACCTTCCTCCGGGGTCCTCGTCAGGAAGCAGACAGCGTAACGCTCCCAAGGTCCACCACAGACAGCAGGACAGGGCACCGCAGCTGGAAGGCCGGCTGGCATCAACAAAAACCCCAAAAGAGTCCCAAGTACCAACCTAACATACAAGAAAAACACAAAACCCACCCAAAACCTCCCCAGGGGACTGTCCCATCCAACCCGGGGAAGAAAAGAAAAACTCCCAAACGCAAAAACCCAACACAGCCCCAACAACACAATACAAACATAAATTCACAAAGAAAAATAACAAACAACCCCCCCAGAACGACTTGCAGAGCCCAACATCCCCCAGAAGACCTTTACCGCCAGTTCCGGGAGAAACAGCCAAAGCCGGAATCCCACAGAGGTCCCCAGGTACACCGCGCAACCGCGCCCCACAGAGGACCGTACCATCAAACCCCAGGAGGCACCCTCCCCACAACCCAGGAACCCCAGACACGGCCACACTTGGCTAGTTGGCCCCACAAGCCAATTCCCCCCCAGAGGACCGTCCCATCAAACCCTGGAGGTGGAACCTGGAAGGAAACAAAAGAAACACAAAAATCCAACCCCCGGTGGACTTCATTAAACTACCCCGGGGGCAAATAAAACAACCGACAAACCCCGTTACCTCCCCCAGCACCCCGAAAGACCCCAGATCACTCCCAGAGCCCTTCGTCGGCTCAATCTTGGCGAACGGCACAAAATTATTAAGCCGGGGAAGGAAACAGGAAAAACTAACCCGGCCCCAACCCCGAAGCGCAGCGGAAAACCGGAAATACGTCCGGTGCCCCAACCCGACCATACCCCCAGCCTATCGGGAGGGGTGGAACTACCGAAATGGCGAACGGCAACAGATCGGCCCACCCCTCCGACTGAGGTATGTTCCCGCTGCACCACACCCCGGCAAACCAATGACGAACGGTCAAAGGCCCACCGAGGCTGGAGTGGAACCGGGCCCTAACCAAACCAAAAAAAATGCCCCTGACAACCCCCCCTAGGTGCAGAGGTCTTCTGAGAACGCTCAGCGTGACCAACCTGCACCACCCCACAACCCACAAGACGAACGGTCTTAGGGCGAGTGAGGTTGGGGTTAGGGAAGCAGGGAAATAAAAACAACAAAACAAAATGACCCCATCCCAAACAGAAAATACCCGAATACAAACAATAAAAACCAACGATTAATTGAGTCCTGCCGAGCTCCGAACCGCCAGTCGTTCACTCCACCAGAACCGCCAGTAACTCCCCAAACAATCTATAACCTCTTACAAAAAACAAAAACAGCCCAAATAAATTTTTTTTTTTTTTGTGTCCATTATTTTGCCTGTCCCAGAACACCTGGAGATACGTCATCACAATTTGTCTTGACGCTTATCTGACGGGGCAATATGGCGGCTTCAGCTCGTCCGAGCTGCATGGGCTCATCCGCAAGAGGAGCCAGAGGTCCCGTCGGAGGAGTCTCAGTGGGGCGAAGAAGAGGCAGCCCAGATCTGTGTCGGGGAAAGCCCAGAGACGAAAAAACCCGCTCTGATGTCTGCCCTCTCTCGCGTCCACGCTCCTTTATCCGATCATCTAGACGAATCACCAAAGATATTAGCTCATCTAAATCGTTTGGTTCATCACGGACTGCTAGCTCATCTTTTAATGAATCATTTAAACCATCCACAAACACTCCGCTTAAAGCATTCCAACCGGACTGAGCAGAAAAAATTCGGAAATCCACAGAATAATCCGCCGCACTATGCCTCCCCTGCCTGAGATTCAGCAACCGTTGGGCAACGGTATGAGCAAAAACCAGAGAACATTGCATCAAAAACGGAGCACAGGCTTCAACGTTTCCCGCATAAGGCTCCGGACGACAAATAATCAGTTCGGAAGCCGAATCTCTGGGTGACGGAGTTATCTGCACCGGTATCGATGGTGCCGCAGCTGGAGCAGCAGGAAGCAGAACGGCTTGCGCTGCAAGCTCCGTAACGCGGGCATCTGTTTGTTTAATTTGGTTTGCGAGATGCTGTAATTGCTCCCATATTTTCTCCAAGTGTTCTTGAACTCTTTCGGCAAATGGAACCGCTTCTGCCGCTGGGTCCATTGTAGAATGACAGGGAACTACTGTTATGTGCCGACGCGGGTTGAGGAGCGGACCTGTGTCTGACTGAACCCAGCGCTAAATAACCAGAAAGCGGTTCCAGAAAAAAACAAAACAATTTTATTTTCCCCTTCTTGTGCAATACTCAGTGTACAACAAAAGGTGCGTTTATCTGGCGGAGTGAAGGACGGTGCGCTCTCCAGCGCCCAAAGGGATCGAAGCCCGGTGCTTCTGGACTCACGTTCACCCCCCAGGTGGACACGACAAACCAACTCTGCGAAGGATAGAAAAGGTGAGGTAAGTCAGCAGCTATAACTAATATCCTTCAAAGGCACACACTATCAGCAACACATTCAGGTCTGAATTTAAGCTTTATGTAAATGAGCAGCTTCTCACAACAGGTGGAGGATCATCAGTCCGCACGCCACGGGCGTGAGAAGCGAGCTGAACAATTCTCATCAATATTCAAATATACTGCATAACAAAATACCAAATTACTATTAACACTTATTCAGACAATCAATCACCTCTGATGTGTGCTGACAGCATGTGTCCCTCACCCGTCCTCCTTCACAGGCACGATGTGTCAAACCCAGGCGCGGTCCTCAGCGTCTCACAAACGAACATCACAAGGTCGAGTTCCCGGCAATTCTGCTCCAATCACACATGGCTTAAATGCAGAACGCCATCTCATTATCTGCCTCAGCTGAAAGTCTTTAAGGTTGCACGTGAGCATCATCCACAGGTGCTGCATATCACACTGATGAGGGTGAAGGACTCTTCTGCCAGCACCTTCTCCACAGACAAAAAAACAGTTTGCATACCACCTGGAGAGCAAAGAAAAGAAAAGAACACCAAAATGTCCAGCCAAACCCCCCCAACACACAACAAATCCCCCGCAAAGTCCCTCTGTTAAATAAAAGCCATGTGCAGAAGAGGTTACAATTTGCCAAAGAACACATCAACTGGCCTAAAGAGAAATGGTGGAATATTTTGTGGACTAATGAGAGTAAAATTGTTCTTTTTGGGTCCAAGGGCCGTCGACAGTTTGTGAGACGACCCCCAAACTCTGAATTCAAGCCACAGTTCACACTGAAAACAGTGAAGCATGGTGGTGCAAGCATCATGATATGGGCATGTTTCTCCTACTATGGTGTTGAGCCTATATATCGCATATCAGGTATCATGGATCAGTTTGGATATGTCAAAATACTTGAAGAGGTCATGTTGCCTTATGCTGAAGAGGACATGCCCTTGAAATGGGTGTTTCAACAAGACAATAACAATAAGAAATATACTCAAAACCTGGATTAATCTTTTTAGTCACAAACCACTACTATTATTCCGAACACTACTGTATATGTGTGTGTATGTGTGCATGTATGTGTATGTATGTGTATGTATGTGTATGTGTATGTATATATGTATGTGCATGAACAGCACCAAAACAGAACATTGATAGGACTAATATTTTTGGAGAAGCAATGGATCTTAGTTAGCATTGCTAACTACATTCTGCACATGCCATTCCAGCAGGGGGCGGTAAATCATTTTCATATTACAAGCACGAACGTGTGCTTTTTAACAGCTTGTGAAAACAGCATCTCTGCTCTGAACTGAAGAAAAAAAAAAAGCCGCCATGAAAAATCGACATTAATCCATGTCCTTCTGTATCTGTATCTGAAGATACATTCAGAAATGTGGTTTATTTTACAGCTGAAAGGTTTTGTGTTTGTTATATGGCTGGGGGGGCCTGGCTGCCGGTTTGTTTCTGTTTTTTGGTTTTCCTCCCAGGTGGCTTGCGTTTGGGACTGAGTGGCTGTGTTGCTGAGGCTGTCAGGACCTCACCCTGATCACCTGCGACTCGTCAGGACTCACAGCTGTGGTGCATCTGGATGGATTGGAACATGTTGGCATTTAAGACTGGAGTGCACAGTGTGTATTTGCCAGAGACTCGACCTTGTGAGCAGACGGGTGAGATCGTCGTCTCGGGAGCCATCTCATCAGCAGCGGATGCTGAGAACGTCCAGGTTTGATGCACAGTCTGTGAAAGAGGAGGGGGTGAGGTCTCACGCTCGTCAGCACACTTCCTGAGGTACGTTAGATTTTGTGACTAACAGTTATACAGTCAGTAAATGTGGTGTCCCTCACACCTTATTGTATTGAGCTGTTTGTTAGTCATGTATCAGCTTCCACTGCAGTGGAGTTTTGTGAACTGGATGTTCCATGCCTGCAGGTTGGGAAGCTGATCAGTAATCAAGCCAGGAAGTGTTTGCTGTTTGTACACCTTTAAGTGTTCTGTGTGTAGAGTGTGGACTCACATAATGGTTCCTTCTTTCACAGACTCGGTTTGTTGCGGCCACCTGGGGGGTGTCGGCGGGGTCCTTGGGTCCGAAACAGCTTCTGGCTCCGGACCGTTAGCGCTGCTGGGAGCGCACCACGCCAGGCCGCACCTTTTGTTATTATATTATCACTGTTATGTATTAAATTCAGTTAGCCTTTGAACCGTGCTCTGCTTATTTCATACTGGGTCCTTCAAACGCTGGTCGGTTCTCCGAGCTGCGTCCGACACATAACAGTAGTCTCTGGCCAAACATCACGGACCCAGCGGTAGCAGAGACGGTAACGCGCCGGGAAGGCGGCAGCAGACGTTCAGTGGTTATCCGGATCAGTTGCGGGCTCTCCGCCCGGAAGGTGCGTGTTTGAGAACCCATTACTGGCTACTGATTTGTGCTCTCTTGCAGCCGTGTTCCTGTGTTGTGCCTTATCCGTGGGTCGTGGTGGAGTGTGACTGGCGACGGCTTCGCGTCACGCTCCGACCGGATAAGAGGTTTAAATGGGAGCTGCAAGAGTGCGTTTGTAATGGGTTCACGCGCACGGCGGAGCTCTGTTAGCACGGGTCGCTGGGCTTCCTGTGTTACAGTCGTAGCCCCGTTTCCCCGGATAAAGGTAACTACTGCGTCTGTTGTATCAGCTCCGGCGTTATTTAGTTGAGCACATTTTGGTTGTGTGTTGCACTCAGCTGCGCACATAAGAGCAGCTCGTTTGTTTTTTCTGTCGCCATAGGGGTTTTTTCATTTTTTGCACTCTGGTTCCCCCTTGTGGTGACTGAATCACGTTACCGTCAAGCTCTTGAGTAGGAACAGGTGTGTTCCATTTGGTTGAGCTTGACGGTATAACTCACTGATTTGTTTTGTGTTAGTTCATTTTGTGTGGGTGTTTTTTGAGTTGGTTTTTGTGTGGGATTTTATTTTTTTGTTGTCCACTATTTGTCTGGGGTTGTGACCCTGCAGCCTATCTGACAAAGAACAAAAAAAACAAAAAACAAAAAAAAAGGACCCAAACAACTGTGTGTTGGTCTGTTTGTTTTTTCTTTTATTTCTTTTTGTTTCACATCCCCAGGGTTAGATGGAACGGTCCCCTGGGGGGTGATGGGGTGGTACTTGGGTTGTTTTTTCTCTTTGTTTTTTGTTATGCCCTCTCTTCTCCTCTGACTCCAGCCGGGTGTGCCGTAGTGTCGGCATTGCTGGAGGGGTGCAGTTAGGTTGTGCTGGGCGTTTCCCAGGTAGCCTCTGCACCCGGGAGGGGAGGGGGGGGTTTGGGGGTGTCTTTTTGTTTTCCCCCCCAGTTTCCGCCCTCAGGGTTTGACTGTGGTGTCCTCTGGGGGGGAAAGGGCGTTGGGTCCATCTAGCCGTGGACGGCCGGGGCTGGGTCCATTGGTCATGAGGGGAGGCGTCTCCTGGGGTTGACGAGTGGTCCTCTGGGAGGCGCTGGTAGTCCCCGTGGGTGACGTTGGATCCCAGAGGGACCTCGGCCGTGGTTATTACTCCTGGAGCTGGCGGGTGGCCCTCTGGGGGGTGTTGGTCCCTACGTGTCGTTTGGGGGAGGAGGGGGGGTATTTTGGCATTTTTGTTTGTGAGCTCAAGTTTGGGTTGTTTTTCTTTTCTCCCCTTCCCTAGGGTTTGATGGAACGGTCCTCTGGGGGGGGGGGGGGGGGGGGGTGTTTTAGTATTTTTGTTTGTAGGCTTGGGTTTGGGTTGTTTTTCCTTTCTCCCCCTTCCCTGGGGTTTGATGGGACGGTCCCCTGGGGAGGGGGGGGGGGTGTTTTGGTTGTTTTGTTTTATGACTAATCACACATGTTTGGATAAAGGCTGACCGCACAGGTGTAAGAACTCCTGGCCACACCTGTGCTAAGAGACTGTCAGAAACAAGGGCAAAGATGCAGCCAGTTCAACCAGTCTGTTGGAGGATGAACGCAGACGCGGTTTCCAGCCATGGTCCCTGGAGGGGGGTGTTTCTCCTGGGCCAGGTGTGTGTGGTCGCCGGGAGGCTTCCCGTGAGGGTGGGGTACTGTTATATGGCTGGGGGGGCCTGGCTGCCGGTTTGTTTCTGTTTTTTTGGTTTTCCTCCCAGGTGGCTTGCGTTTGGGACTGAGTGGCTGTGTTGCTGAGGCTGTCAGGACCTCACCCTGATCACCTGCGACTCATCAGGACTCACAGCTGTGGTGCATCTGGATGGATTGGAACATGTTGGCATTTAAGACTGGAGTGCACAGTGTGTATTTGCCAGAGACTCGACCTTGTGAGCAGACGGGTGAGATCGTCGTCTCGGGAGCCATCTCATCAGCAGCGGATGCTGAGAACGTCCAGGTTTGATGCACAGTCTGTGAAAGAGGAGGGGGTGAGGTCTCACGCTCGTCAGCACACTTCCTGAGGTACGTTAGATTTTGTGACTAACAGTTATACAGTCAGTAAATGTGGTGTCCCTCACACCTTATTGTATTGAGCTGTTTGTTAGTCATGTATCAGCTTCCACTGCAGTGGAGTTTTGTGAACTGGATGTTCCATGCCTGCAGGTTGGGAAGCTGATCAGTAATCAAGCCAGGAAGTGTTTGCTGTTTGTACACCTTTAAGTGTTCTGTGTGTAGAGTGTGGACTCACATAATGGTTCCTTCTTTCACAGACTCGGTTTGTTGCGGCCACCTGGGGGGTGTCGGCGGGGTCCTTGGGTCCGAAACAGCTTCTGGCTCCGGACCGTTAGCGCTGCTGGGAGCGCACCACGCCAGGCCGCACCTTTTTGTTATTATATTATCACTGTTATGTATTAAATTCAGTTAGCCTTTGAACCGTGCTCTGCTTATTTCATACTGGGTCCTTCAAACGCTGGTCGGTTCTCCGAGCTGCGTCCGACACATAACAGTGTTTCCAAAAAGCTGTGATTTTGAAAAACAGCAGATGCATGAATGATCAGAGAGGGAGGGGGACATACACAGAGAGTGAGAGAGAGAGTGGAGGACGAGGGGTGGAGAGGAGGAGGGGTGGAGAGGAGGAGGGCACAGCATCACTGAAAGAGGAAAGTGAAACTCATTCACAAAGTTTTTCATTTAAAACAGCAGGTTTGACAAATCAGTCCAGGTTCAGCTTTGGTTCAAACAAGGCAGTTTGGTGTTATATTGTATAAAAGGAAAAGAGTAATGCAAGCCCACTCAAATTGTTGAAAAAAACAAAAAACTATCAGGATAACAGAAAAACTGCCTGCTCACTTCTTCCTTACTAATCTCTTGTACTTCCTGACTTAGTCTCATCACATCATCCAGCCTTTTCTCTCTCTGTTTCTTCATTCATTAGCTCCGCAAAAAATTTCCTCCACCTTCTCAACACAAACTCCTCACTTGTCAGCACATTACCATGTGCATCTTTTACCACCCTAACCTTCTGCACATACTTTCCAGCTCTGTCCCTTTGTCTGGCCAATCGGTACAAGTCCTTTTCTCCTTCTTTACTATTCAACTTCTTGTACAGCTCACAAGATGCCTTTTCCGTAGCTTTTGCCACTTCTCTTTTCACCTTACGCTGCATCTCCTTGTATTGGAGTCTACTTTCTTCAGCTCTCTGACTATCCCAAAACTTTTTTGGCAACTTCTTTCTCCTTATGCTTTCCTGGACCTCTTCGTTCCACCACAAAATCTCCTTGTCTTCCTCCTCTCATGTGGGACTTGAGTAGGTAGACATGGAAAAGATGCAGGGCAGGGGCTCTCCCGGAAGAGGGTTGGTGACCCCTGTCCTACACAGAATGTAGTCCACCTGTGTGCACCTTCCTCCACTGTTATATATTACCACATGCTCCTCCCTAAGTAGGTATTCACCACAGACATTTCCATCCTTTTTACAAAATCAACTACCATCTGTCCTTTCACATTCCTATCTTTGATACGATAGTATCTACCCATTACTTCCTCATCACCTCTGTTCCCTTCGCCAACATGCCCATTGATTTCCGCTCCTATCACCACTCTTTCATGCTTGGGCACACTCTCCACCACCTCATCTAACTCACTCCAACCTGTGGGGCATATGCACTGATGATATTCATCATCACCCCTTCAGTTTTGAACTTCACATTCATCACCCTGTCAGACACTTGCTTAACCTCCAACACACTCTTAACATACTCTTCCTTTAAAATGACCCCCAACACCATTTGTCTTCCTATCCTCACCATGATACAACAACTTGAACCCATCGCCGATGCTCCTGCTCTTACGTCCCTTCCCTTTACCTTTCTCCGCTCCATCACATCAGTCAGCTCTCTCCCTTTACCAGTCATACTACCAACATTCAAAGTCTCTACTCTCATTTCCACCCTTCTAGTTTTCCTCTTCTCCTGCTGTCTGTGGATGCATTCCCCTCCTCTTCTTCTTTTTTGCCCAGCAGTAGCATATATATACGAGGGCTGTCAATAAAGTAACGGTCCTTTTTATTTTTTTCAAAACCTATATGGATTTCATTCATATGTTTTTATGTCAGACATGCTTGAACCCTCGTGCGCATGCGTGAGTTTTTCCACGCCTGTCGGTGACGTCATTCGCCTGTGAGCACTCCTTGTGGGAGGAGTCGTCCAGCCCCTCGTCGGAATTCCTTTGTCTGAGAAGTTGCTGAGAGACTGGCGCGTTGTTTGATCAAAACTTTTTCTAAACCTGTGAGACACATCGAAATGGACACGGTTCGAAAAATTAAGCTGGTTTTCAGTGAAAATTTTAACGGCTGATGAGAGATTTTGAGGTGAGACTGTCGCTTTAAGGACTTTTCACGGTGCGAGACGTCGCGCAGCGCTCTCAGGTGGCGTCATCAGCCTGTTCAAGCTGAAAACCTCCACATTTCAGGCTCTATTGATCCAGGACGTCGTGAGAGAACAGAGAAGTTTCAGAAGAAGTCGGTTTCAGCATTTTATCCGGATATTCCACTGTTAAAGGAGATTTTTTTAATGAAAGACGTGCGGACGGGTCCCCGCGTCGGGACGCAGCCGCCGCGACGCTCCACCACAGGAAAAACACCTCTGTTGAAAGCCTTAAGGACAAGTTGGAACATGTCCTGCCTGTTAAACAATTTCTCATATACTCACTCCACTGAAAGCCATCAAAAGCCGCCTGGATTTTACAAATGGTTATCAACACGGAGGTGTTTTTCCTGTGCCGCCGCACCGCGTCGGCTGTGTCCCGAAGCGCGGACCCGTCCGCACGTCTTTCATTAAAAAAATCTACTTTAACAGTGGAATATCCGGATAAAATGCTGAAACCGACTTCTTCTGAAACTTCTCTGTTCTCTCACGACGTCCTGGATCAATAGAGCCTGAAATGTGGAGGTTTTCAGCTTGAACAGGCTGATGACGGCAGCTGAGAGCGCTGAGCGACGTCTCGCACCGTGGGAAGTCCTTAAAGCGACAGAATCACCTCAAAATCTCTCATCAGCCGTTAAAATTTTCACTGAAAACCAGCTTAATTTTTCGAACCGTGTCCACTTCGATGTGTCTCACAGGTTTAGAAAAAATTTTGATCAAACAACGCGCCAGTCTCTCAGCAACTTCTCAGACAAAGGAATTCCGACGAGGGGCTGGACGACTCCTCCCACAAGGAGTGCTCACAGGCGAATGACGTCACCGACAGGCGTGGAAAAACTCACGCATGCGCACGAGGGTTCAAGCATGTCTGACGTAAAAACATATGAATGAAATCCATATAGTTTTTGAAAAAAATAAAAAGGACCCTTACTTTATTGACAGACCTCGTATATGTGTGTGTGTGTGTGTGTGTGGTTTATGGTTTATGTTTGTACATTGCTTTAGTCCCACATTCAAACTGTTCCATAGATTCAGTCTGTATACAATAAACAAAAACTTCCAAAAGTTATACAAACCCTGTGATTTTTTAAAACTGAATTTTCCCCATTTTCGCCTCTTGATCACTGAACAAATTTGACTGTAAAAATAATGACTTAGTGTGATCCAGATAGCCTACATCGTTATAGCTGTTTTTTGGAAAATATATAGCAACTGTAATAAATATCTGAAGTTGTAACAATAAAAACTACAGCTTTCACTACTGTTGCTGCCGGGAACAGCCATGTTGGATTGTGAACTCAGACTACTTGGAACTCATACGAGGTGATGATTTGGAATTCTGACTTCAGGGGACATTGCTGGAGGGCATAACTGGGGAATTCTCACCACCGAGTACAAATGGAATGTATCATTGGCTTCTATTCTCAACAAGTCCAGTCTGGGAGCATGTACTGGTGCCATGCTTTGCTGCATCCACAACAGCTTGGTTCTTGGATGGCAACCACTATTCTCACCAAAATGATCCCGAAAGCACCTCCTCAAAAACTAATGCCTGTGAATACAAACTCTGCACTGTAAATAATGGACAGCTGAGTGACAACCGCCACAAACCATCAGTGTACTATTGGCCACTGGACGCTATCATGTTTACTAGCTGTGTCAGCTAATGGAGCTGTTTAAGCTCAAGTTACCCAGCCTCATGATGAGTAATAGCTTATGCATTATAAAGTGCTGCAATGTCATGTTTTATCACCATTCTCACAAAATTCCAGGAACAGCAAGGGCTACGTACAAGCCAAAAGTAAATATAATTCTTGCTCAATGTCACAGTCATGTGCAAACTGGCCAAGGTTCCAAAAAGCACTACTTGTCCTCTTGATCCTTTGCCTTTCTGGGTTATTAAGGAGCTTTGGCACATTCTGGGACCTCGTATTTTATGAGTTGTAAACTTGTCACTGTATTTATGGTACATGAGTATTTAATCTTATTAAATCAGACCACTGGGCACACAGGGACTGTTGTTATTCATTTATCACAGGTATATTGTGAGCATTATGTGAGCAGTCCAATGTTGCATTCACATGATGGCTGTAAGTATCAGATGGTAAATCGGATGTTCTCGTTTTCAGTGAGAGGTTGACAGAAAATTCTGCCACCTCTGGCTGTGAGCACAGCAGACATGCACTGAAATAGCACAAGCCATTAAAAGTAAAAAAAAAAATTAACTATTGCCAGTTGCTGCAGCAACAAGGTCAAACCAGATGTTTTATCTTTAAGGAAGAGGAAAGCTGGATAGAGAAGGATGGGCTATTTAAGTGCACAGGTTTGCCTGGTTTTAATCATGTAATCAGGTACAAATTATTCACGTTCGGGTAAATGTGACTTATCACTTGCAGCACTGTAAATGGTTGTTGTTCCTTCTGACTGTGTGGTGGCTGCGTTGAACTGCTATGACTCGTGTACGTGTATTCACACTCACAGCTCATCTGCTGCAGAACTGCCTGACCCTGAGAAATGTATCGATACAGTTTAATTATAGCCTAAATTTGGTTTCTGCTACAATTATGTAGCTCATGTGCATTGAGCCAAGTGTCGTGACCAGACATCTCCACCCTACTCTGTCCTGTGCCAGCTGCTGGGTGGAGAAGTCCTGGTCATTCTATGGGGCCTGCATCCCACAATGACAAGGTACTGTGTAACCTTGTCAAGGCTGAGTAGCTTGTTCCAACCTGCTGCCTGCCCTGGTCTGGTGCATGGGAGACTTGTATCCTTCGGGGGGCTTATGGCAGCAGCGAGGTAATGATTAGCAGTTCTGCACAGCATGTCAGCTTGCTGAGAGGTGGCATCCCCACCAGCTGATTGTGCTAACAGTGGGTCAGCCACCCGGCATGGCAGAATCTTATGCTGGTTGAGACACTAACCAGAAGAAACAGTGACCATTCTCTGAATCGACCATTGCACATATAATCTACCATTTCTGAGCAAACAAGTGGGTCATAATTAATAATGCCCACACTGAAGCAAAACCGTTATGAGAACCACTGTTCAGTCCCAAAAATATGATTTAATAAACACTCAAACCAAGTTTAGCCTAACTGAGCTTGTCTGTGTTCAGACTTCATTTGTCCTACACAGGTCATACACGTTCACACCCACGGTCTAACACTTTACCCATATATGGGGTGGCTTCTCACTCATTCTCCACGTTTTTACCCAACTATGTTATATTTAAGTAATCCAGTAATTTATTTCATTCATTTTACAAATTCAGATAAACCACATTATTTGGGAGCGTTTTTAGGAATTATCGTGATGGATGCACTGACTTCTATTAGTATGCGAATCATTCAGTTCAGCACATCTGTGGTGACACGTCTGCAGCCTTTTATGTAAAGAGTATTGCCTATTTGATGAACAGCCAATTGCTGCCTGTTATTTCACTTTCTATAGAATAATGAAATGGCATAACTGTGCAATTATAGGCAGTATTCTGCATAGGGAAAATGTATGATGTGAAAAATCACCTGCATCTAATTTGTAGCTAAATTGGTGCAGATGTAAGGTTATTTCCTGCTAAAGTGTTCACTGTACTTGCTGTCTTCCAAATGCCTAATTTTTTTTGACAAAGTTGAGCTTGTCATCATCGTTCAGGAGAAAAACCCCTCTTAAGAGAGTACTTTAATAATAATGTTTAATGAATTCAGTTGATGTCTGTCACAGTAACATTCTGTTTTTCTTCTTCTTCTTCTTCTTCTTAAACCTTTTAGTTCCTCTTGGAACTATTGGTCACTCACAAGACACCTCCATCACATCTGATTTTGGGCACTTTGTGCAACTGAAGGCCTTATTCTCACCCAACCACAGATTGCGCAATGTCCTTTCAACTTTGGTTGTGTTGCAGCAATAATGTCCATGGTGGTACAGTACCCTTTCCATCTGGCTAGGTTGAGGCTGGAGTGTTATGGATGTTCGATAGAAATGTCTTTGAAAATGATCCCCTTTAGTCAGCACATTTCAGTGTTGCTATCAGGCTATCATGGGTACTGTGGCCCAGGGGGATGTACCTCCCACCATACTTTGCATACTTTTACATCTTTAACTTTGATTCTCTGGTCAACAATCTCAAGGCATAAGGTATTGACTATGCCAAGGAGTGTGGTGGCTCATTGGTTAGATGACTGACCTTCACCAATTCATGAGATCAAGTCCTAAATGGGACTGGAATTTGATTGATCCCTCTTTCTCACCCGCTACCTGACTGATTTAATTTGGGGAGGTGAAAAGTGAGGAAAAGGCCAAGAATATGTGTTACGCAACCTGGCATATCCCAAAAGTTCAGGAATGAACATGGGACTTATAGCCATAGATATGTTGACCTCAGGATTGCAGTTTGTAGTTCTGACAGATTCTTCAGATGTGAATTTCAGTAGCCATTGTGCACGTTTGCAGCTCGGGCAGCCATGATATTCCGCAGGTTTCTGCCCAAAGTGAAACAGTTCACGTATCAATGCTAGAATCAGATCTGGCTCTGGGACTAGAGCCACTGCCTACCTTGCATTAGAGGACAGAATGCAGGCTCATCAATGAGCCATTGTATATGATTTGTATAATGGCCACTTTATGTAAAACATGTTACTTGGACATCATAGCAATTACTGAGAAATGTTGATTTTTACAAGTTCAAGCTGTGCGATTTGCAAATAAAGTGTGTTTATCATCTGTATGTATTTACGTTCAGTTTCTTTTGGTGGCCATTTTGAAAATCATATGCCACGCTACTTAATTTGCATATTTCACTGGTGTCCACCCCTTACATTGTTAATTATAACCTAAACACTGAGTGGGAGAAGTTTCATGCTTTCTTCAAAATATTAATAATTGGCCCATTTGTGGCCACCGACTGAAGAAGGAGTCCTTCCAGGATATGCTATCTCAGAGGACTGCGGAGGCAGTTGCAAGGTACCGACAGGCCTGAAGGGTGGCAGCCACTGGCAAAGCAGCGGGTGTGGGAGGAGTTCGGAGTAACCATGGAGAAGGACTTTTAGTCTGCACAAGGTGCTTCTGGTGGACTGTGAGGCACCTCAGTAGGGGAAAACGGGGAACCATCCAAACTGTCTACAGTAAGGATGGAACTCTGTTGACCTCAACTGAGGATGTAATCCACCCCTGGAAGGAACACTTTGAGGAAGTCCTGCATCAGACCGGAGCACCCTCTATAGCAGGGCCAGAGGTGGAAGCTGATGGAGGATTATCATCAATTTCCCTCGTGGAAGTTACTGAGGTAGTCAAACAACTCTGCAGTAGCAAGGCCCCGTGGGTTGATGAGATCATCCAGAAATGCAGAAGGCTCTGGGTGTGGAGGGACTGTCTTAAATGAAACATTTCTTCAACATTGCATTGAGGTCTGGGACAGTTCCAAAGGAGTGGCAAACTGTTTACTGTTACTATTTAAAAAGGGGGACCAGAGAGTGTGTGCCAATTACAGGGGCATCACACTACTGAACCTCCCTGGCAGTCTACTCCAGGGTGCTGGAAAGGAGGGTTTGGCCGATAATCAAACCTCTGATTGAAGAGGAACAATGTGGGTTCCATCCTGGTCGTGGAACAACTGACCAGCTCTTCACTCTCACAAGGATCCTGGAGGGTGCCTGGGAGTATGCCCATCCAGTCTACATGTGTTTTGTGGACTTGGAGAAGGCGTATGATGGGGTACCCTGGGAGATACTGTGGGAGGCGCTGCGGGAGTATGGAGTGAGGGGGTTCCTTCTTAGGGCCATTCAATCTCTGTACTCTGATATTCATGGAAAGGATATCGAGGGGTAGTTGGGGGAGGAGGGTTTCCAGTTTGGTGGGCTCAGGGTCTCATCACTGCTTTTTGCAGATGATGTGGTCCTGTTGGCTTCATCGGCCTGTGACCTCCAACACTCACTGGATGGGTTCACAGCCGAGTGTGAAGCGGCTGGGATGAGGATCAGCACCTCTAAATCTGAGGCCATGGTTCTCAGCAGGAAACTGATGGATTGCCTACTCTGGGTATGGAATGCGGTCTTGCCCCAAGTACAGGAGTACAGGAGTTCAAGTATCTCAGGGTCTTGTTCATGAGTGAAGGGCAGCCCATTCTCACGGTTTTTTTTTTTCACTTTTAATTTCGTGCAGCTATCACGGAATGAATAAGAATGAATTTGTGCTGCCCTGATGAAAATGAGGCGCTTTTCATCACAATATCACAAACCAATAGATTAATGTATATTTCGTGCTGCTGAATCATGACTTGCCATGAGACTGGCTTGTGAAGGGACAATGGAATGTGAATTTGGCCAGAGAATCGGTGCAGCAGGGGTGGAATTGTATTCACTCTACTGTACTTTTGTGACGAAAAGGTAGCTGAGCTAAAAGGCGAAGCTCTTAATCTACTGGTCAATCTTCGTTCCTAGTCTCACCTATGGTCATGAGGGTTGGGTCATGACCAAAAGAACTAGATCACAGGTACAAGCGACCGAAATGAGCTTCCTTAGGAGGGTGGCTGCTGTCTCCCTTAGAGATAGGGTGAGAAGCTCGGTCATCCATAGGGAGCTCAGAGTAGAGCTGCTGCTCCTTCGTGTTGAAAGGAGCCAGCTGAGGTGGTTCAGGCATCTGGTAAGGATGCCCCCTGGGCGCCTCCCTACGGAGGTGTTCCAGGCACGTCCATCTGGGAGGAGACCCTGGGGAAGACCCAGGTCTAGGTGGAGAGATTATATCTTCACACTGCCCTGGGAATGCCTCGGGATCCCCCTGTCAGAGGTGGTCAATGTGGCCTGGGAAAGAGAAGTCTGGGGTCCCCTACTGGAGCTGTTGCCCCCCGCGACCCGATCCGGGATAAGTGGTTGAAGATGAGTGAGTGTGTGAGTGAGTGAGTGGCACCTTAGAATCTGTACTATTAATGGCAAATCTTGACAGCATCTCCACCACAACACCATGACCTTATCATAATGTGCAAGTATCAAGAGTGAACCAAGAACCACCATAATTTACCAGGACCTCATCAAGACTCTATCAGCACTCGAGAAAGATTGTATAAGGCACCATCAAGATACTATCAAGACTCTACTGTGGTAAGTCGTGTGCAGTCTTACTGCATTCATGACAAAAATTCAGTGACATGAATATCTAAGATTTCACAGGATTTTCTTCAAGATGGCAGCAAGACAAAGCAAGACTTCAATAAGAGGATTTATAAAAGTTCAACAAAGCTGTCATGGCATCTTGTGCATCACGAATTATCAAGAGTGTCCAGGTTCATTTTTGAGAGTGCATTTTTGTTATTAGCATCATTTGACCATGTACTTGTGTCAGCATTGTGTTTGAGTCAGCATTTCTACAAATCAGCATCAAGCTCGCTCATGTGGACATGTCTTCACTATTCCACATGCAGCACAAAGTTTCTTGCAGTGCCACCCTTTCACCCTCCAGGCATCAGGCGTTCTCAGCCCCACCCTGTGCTATACACCTCTGTTCATCCATCCATCTGATTGACAGGTTATGAGCTGATCCCTGCATAAATGACTCCAGCGCACTAGGAATCCAGAGCAGCTGGGTTCAATCAGTCTCACTTAAGCTATTCTCCGTCGTAACTGCTCTCTATAATACTGAGACAGCGGTGAGGGCAGTTCCTCCGTAATGTTATCAAATCTCTTCTGGTGGGATGGGGGGATCACTCTCCTGTAAAATAAAGGGTTTGGAGGGGTGGAAGATAGAGAACAAAAGCAGGCATGGACAAAAAGATAGGTGTCAGAGAAAAGCAAAAAGTCCTAACAGTGGAGCTATTAAAGTGAATGGGGAAAAAGATCTGTGCTTTAAGAAAAGACAATCACTTGCTCAAAATCGCTTGTTCCACTGTCGAGGGTTTGCTCACTTTGCTCCCGGTCTGGAGTCATGGGGGAAGTAAATTTACACACATACCCTTCGTGGTGAACAAGTGAACTTTCATTATTGCCGATTCTGTCGAGCCACAAATAACATCGTACGAGAGACAGAATGATTGATACTCTTCATCATCTCTGCCTCCGTCCCCAACCCCCTTAATTCAATTCCAAATAACTGTGAAGCTGTGTCACCCATACCAAGGACCTCACCAATGGAGCAACACTATTGATCCACAAACACCACGGAAGACTTATGCATTTTTCTACACTGAATGAACGCGCGAATCCCCCCCGCACACCTCAACAGTTTAAACCTAAAAAAGAACAAAGAGACTGGATGAGCAGGGAATTTCAATAATGAATGAGTCGATGTTACACCTTTGTAAGTGGGGCATGAACAGTCACACGTGTTTGTCATGAAGGAAGCATCATTCCAGATAAATGTTCTTAATTTTAGTCCATCGTTATAATGAATGTGACCCCACCTTGTAGATTCCCAGCCTTCATTTCGCCGTCCTTTTCCTGAGGTTACTACCACTCAGCATCCCTCTCTCTTCCTGTATAGTCATCATTTTTGCAGTCACAGCGGTATAATCGGCTCCGATCAGGAAGTCCCCGGACTCTGAACGAAGCACTTTTATGCAGACAAGCCCAACAGCTACAGTCTCATTACAGTGGGGGGTGGCGGATGCATGTGCGTGCGTGTGTGTGTGTGTTTGCTGCAGCCATACACTACAACAGCACTGATGGGCCCTCACAGACCCTCCAGTCTGTGTACATTTCAGCAGGGCTTCAAATTTTCACATCAAAGACACAGCAAATAGCTACATAATTTGGTTTGGAAAATTTTGCCAAGGCTGCACAAAAATCAGGCGGATCAAACAAAAAACTGAGAATCATTTATGGCACAATAGTATTAAAGACAGTTTGATACTTTGTGGATGCATGTGTTTCATGGGGTTAGTGTGCACAGGTTAAACTGAAAAAACTGCAGTTTTTTTTTATAAGTACACATGTTAGGAAATGAGTTGATAACTATTATTGCAAGATGGTACAAACCGGTTCATGTTTTTAGGTTGACATCCATCCATTTTCTTTACACGCTTACTCCAAGTAAGGGTCAGCGGGGTGCTGGAGCCTGTCCCAGCAGTCATAGGGTGTGAGTCTATTGCAGGGTCACATATAGACATACAATTTAAAGCTTCCAATTGACCAAACCGGCATGTATTTAGAGGTGGGAGGAAGCCAGAGCACCTGGAGAGAACCCACAAAAACACAGAGAGGACATGCAAACTCCACACAGAAGGGCCCCAGGTGGGAAGCGAGCCCATGACCCTCTTGCTGTGAGGCAACAAACCATAGATTGACAATGATTTTAAAAATAGTTTCATCATAAAACTGGAATCAAATGAATGAATGAAATCTTTATTTAGAACATGTAAACAGAAAAAACAAAAACAAAAACAACAAAACATACAATCAAAGTAAGTACCGGCATGTTGCAGAATTGAGTTCACTTGTCGTAAAGGAATGGGCTGAAGTAATAAACTTATATAGGCCCACCTTTTCTCCATAACTCAACCTAAATTAACTAAATAAATAATAATAATAACATAATGTAAAAGAAGAAAGAGAAGAAAAAAAACCACAAAACAAACAAAAGCAATTTGAGATCTCTGACGTCCGCCATGGTATTTTATTTTATTATATTTTATTCACAAACCAAAACAAAATAGTGTCTTCCTGATCTTAGTTTTACATTGTGATGTCGTATTCGTGAAGTAGTTTTGAGGTAATCTTTAAAAGTCTACAAAGTGAAATCCTGATCCAGAATTTAGATCTAGATCCAGATCACCTCCAAAATTTAATGTTGCCTTGGTTACTGCCTGGTCCTGCCTCCTTTGTCTCTGTGTTTCCAGGCGGTGTGCTGCGGAGCTGATCAGTCATCAGTTCCTGCAGGATAAATTCGCCGGTTCAACACTTCCACCTTTGCCAGAAACTCAGTTCTCATTACTTAGCAACCTGGCCTCTCTATTGTAGTTTATTTGCTCTACTGAGGTTTCAAATTCCGCAAAATCTTGCAAAATCTCAGAGAGGTGTCTGACAAGCGAGATGTCAACAACATTGAGAACTGCACGCTGCAATTTAACCACAGCACACGGATAATTGTATTAACATCACAATTTAAAACTCTTTGTATATTGTGCCTAAAACTCTCGTGAATACACTACTAAGATTTTTAGATGTTGTTATTGTGTTTGTTTTATGTAAACATGTGGCAATCTCAAGTGATTTCACGCTTATTTACAGAGAGAATTGCTGTGAGCTGCGATCAGTTCCTGTTCATGTCATTCTGGAGGAAAGTGAAGTTTGCTGTTTAACACCCTGCTTATTGTCCTTTACAACACTGTTTGTGCTGTTTCTTCCAAAGTAATATATGTAAGACGTCTGAAATTCAGTTTGCGTTTATGAAGTTCCATGCAGGTTGAAGGTAGCAGACACGGAATATTTGTAATATTTGATTTAGCAAGTGTTCAGGGGTCTCACGCATACATTTTCTTATAAATGCTATGAAAGGCATAAACATTTCCATATTGGTCATATAATGTTCATTTGTAATTGTCATCATGTTGTTTCTGTTGTTTGTATTGCAGCAACTCTCTGGCACACAAGAGATTATGGCATATCGCAATAGGGCAAAAAGAGTTTGTGTGTTCCTATGCAGTCTTTTCAGAGCCAATATATGGCTTCACCCAACCACTAACCATGAATGAAAAAAGTTTTGTGTTATCATATTCTCTGAAAAATGGCCAAAAAAATCAAAAATTCTGCCAGGGTAAACGTTTGAGCACAATTGCATGCATTTTATATGTGTTCCAGCTCATTTAAAAAAAACAAACAATAATTATCCCAAGAAATTTAATTTATTTAAGTCTTTTGATATTAACCCCATTTATCTGAAATTTTATTTGTCTGTATTATTTTTCCCAAATAATAACTTAAATGAGTTAGCTAATGAAAAAGCTTGGTTACATAATAACACCAAAACGTTTTGATTAATTTACATTGCATCTGGAAAGTATTCACAGCTCTTCACTTTTTCCACATTTTGTTATGTTACAGCCTTATTCCAAAATGTAGTAAATTCCTTTTTTCTCTCTCAAAATTCTACTCACAATACCCCATAATGACAACATGAAAAAATGTTTTATTGACATTTTTGCAAATTTATTAAAAATAAAACACTGGTAGGGTTGGTGGCCGAGTGGCTAGTGCACTTGGTATCGGTGCGGAAGGTTCCTGGTTTAAATTCCACCCCTGCCCCATTTCTCCATGTACTGTGGAGTTGCATCAGGAAGGGCATCCGGCGTAAAACTTGTGCCAATTCAACATGCAGATCCACCTTGGATTTACTGTGGTGACCCCTAGTGCAAACAAGGGAGCAGCCAAAGGAACATACATATTAAAAATAAAACACTAAGAAATCACAATGAAGAGTTCACATGTAAAACCCAGTATCTCCAAAACAATAAATTTTTAGTTGACGCCAACATGCACTTGGCTGTCAAGGGGACCATCAGTGTGCAAAATAAGAAAGAATATGAACAAACTGTTTCCATGTTATTGATGGAAGTCTGTGCATTTCCGCATAGGGTTTCCTTTAAATCTCCATTTTCAGCTGCAATTTTCTCCATTTGAAAAAAAGGACTGACTGGGTTTTGCATCTGAACTCTTCACATGTACGTAAGTATTTACACCTTTTGCTCAATGCTTTGTTGATTCACCTTTGGGAGCAATTACAGCCTCAAGTCTTCTTGAATGTGATGCCACAAGCTTGGTGCACCTACACAGTAAAATCACCAGTATAAAACTAACGCTGACAGTGTTAATTGAACACTGCCAGTGTACATATGGTCCTACTCTGGTCAGAGTGGGACCATATGCTCACTGGCAGTGTTAATTTAACACTGGTGATTTTACTGTGTATCTTTGGCCAGTTTTGCCCATTCCTCTTTGCAGCACCTCTCAAGCTCCATTAGGTTGGATGGGGAGCATTGGCGCACAGCCATTTCCAGATCTCTCCAGAGATGTTCAAACTCCAACACAGGCCTGATTGGTGGACTGCTGCAGGGATGGTTGTCCTTCTGAAAAGTTCTCCTCTCTCCACAGAGGAATGCAGAAGCTCTGACAGGGTGACCATTGGGTTCTTGGTCACCTCGTTGACTAATGGGCCTTTCACACCAAAAGTGTCAATCGCAGCAGAAGTGTCACGGATCGGTCTAAAAAGCATTATTTTCAATGAGACATTTCACATTTTTGATGCGACGCCAAGCTGCTCTAAAAGTGTGCATTGCTGCTTGTCATCAAGCTGCCGTGGTCAAAGTTCAACCCAGTCCAACTTTCGCTACTGTGCACTGTGATGTAGCTTTGCGCTGTCCAATAGAAACGAGGCATCAGTTCAAAACATGGAAGACTACAGTGGCAGAAACCACTGATCTGTATAAAACAGTGTGTTATATACAGATCAGTGGCAGAAACATGTCATAAAACTATTCATTTACACACAGCAGTTTTCTGAAGAAAATCCTTGCAATTTTTTTTTACCCTCTGTCAGAGTTGTTCAGAGTTGGACCTGAAAAGAACAACTACTCACACATCCGGCTGTGTGAACCAGAGTCCTGGTGGATCTTCTTCAATTTATGGATGATGGAGGCCACTGTGTTCATTGAGACCAACCAGCAGAAATGTTTTTGTATTCTTCCTCAGATTTGTGCCTCAAGACAGTCCTGTCTCAGAGGTCTACAGACAATTCCTTTGACGTCATGCTTGGTTTGTGCTCTGGCATGCACTGTCAACTGAGGGACCTTATATGTAGACAGGTGTGTGTCTTTCAAGATGATGTCCAATCAACTGAATTTGTACCAGGTGGACTCCAAGTAAGCTGTAGAAACATCTTAAGGGTGATTGAAACAGGATGCACCTGAGCTCAATTTTGAGTGTCATGTCAAAAGCTGGGAATATTTATGTGCATGTGATTTCTTTTTTAATTTTTTTAAATAAATTTCCAAAAATCTAAAAAGAAAGGAAAAAAACAAAAAAACAATAACAGAAACAACAAAACAAACTATTTTAACATTTTGTGAGGTAAAAAAATGAATTTCATCCATTTTGGAATAAGTCTGTTACAAAATGTGTAAAAGTGAAGAGCTGTGAATACTTTCCGGATGCACCGTACTTAAAAAGATCCACGCAAATTGGTGCCTTAATTTAAAAAAAAAAATTGAACCATAGAATGCAAGAATAAAAGTTTTTTCCTGAGCATTCTTTGCATCACTTTGCGCCCCTGTGTGTGGTGATCACATGATTTCATCTGCAGGCTCAGTGTTGTGTGGGCCACTGAAGAGGAGGTACTGCTGGCCCACCACCACCAGAGGGCGCCCTGCTTGGAGTGCGGGCTCCAAGCACGAGAGGGCGCCAGACCCAGAAGAAGTGACAGCTGTCATTCATCCCCTGCACCAGCTGTCACTCGTTCATCATCATCACCACCATAAAAGCCGGACTGCAACTCCACCTCCTCGCCGAGAAATCGACTACCAGTAACAAGGTAATTTTCTCTGCTGACAGACACTGTGTGCGTTTAACCTGTACTTCTATTGCAGCCGTTTTCCTGGAGTGTTGCCTTATCTGGAGGATTGGCGTTTGGTGTGACAGCGACGGCTTCGCCTCACACCCCAACCCAGATAAGTGGTTGACCAGGAGCTGCACGAGTGTGTGTGGTTTGGAGGTGGAGGAGCTCCCTCCTAACTGTGTTTGGACTGTGAATTACTGAGTGTGCGGACTCACACTCACACATCATATCTCTGCTTTCTGCCAGCAGTACCAGGGTCGACAGCCGAAGACAGAGGCCACCTGGGGACTCGGGACTTGGCGGCTCCGGTGTTCTTCAGACCGTTGGTGGTGGAAGCCGTGTGGGACGCGGCTTCTCTCTCGTCGGGGGTCTTCTATCTTCGAGCCTGCCCACACGTCACCTGGTGTTTATTGACTGTGCAAATTACTGTACATTTCGTTGTGTATTATCACAACATTAAATTGTTACCTTTTGGCTTACCCATTGTCCGTTCATTTGCGCCCCCTGTTGTGGGTCCGTGCTACGACACCTTCCCAACACTCAGTGGATATGACAGTTCCTACGATGCTTTGAAAAAACAGCTTAGCTCAGCAACTGCAGAGGTGGTGAGGGGCTTTGGTTGGGTTTGGGGGGGGTTGAGCTGAGACTCCAAGGATATACCCAGGAATGCAACATCTGGCTTAGTGTCTGCTTCCTTATGTGTCCTTCCATATTCTTTGACGTAGGCTTTGTGCTACAATTTTTTGGGGGAATTTCACCTCCCCTGACATGAGGGTACAAACTTAGTTTATGGCGGAGCCTTACGTGATTGAATATTGCTGGATGACATAATGCACTTAACAATGCACTCGGGTAAATATTATCGTGAGCGATGGCTCATAAACGCCATCGCTCTGTGGTAGGGACTCACAACATTGAGACTAGGTGACGTCAGAGACGAGTAACTAACCTGATTAGACCACTTTGATACACACTCAGAGGGCTGTCTGCTGCTCACCTCCTCTCTCTACCTGACACCGCTTTGCTCATTAGCTGCCTGAATAGAGCTGCGTGCAAACATTTGCACAGATTTTGTAATCATCTCCACCTTCATGTGGATTGAATTAGCGGCAAGAAGAAGCGAGCAGCTCGACCGAAACGACGCACGCGGTGCATTCCTGCTCCATCCTTCTGGATCATCTAATTTCTAACCTCTATGTTTGTACATCCCACAATTTCCTAATGCCCCTAACATACTGTAGGATGAGGGTGAATGCAAATGAAAAATGCATAATTCATATTCCCACAAAGCCGTGTAAGTGTGCGTTTGCTTGTGCCAGGAAGCCTCACTGATGCACAGAAAGGCAAAGAAAGACAAAGCACGCCCACACAATTTATTATCAGCTTTATTGATTTTTTTTCTTCTTCTTTGTGGGGGTGGGAGGAGGGGATGTCTGCAACTATATTGTACCCAGAATCTATTTTTTTTCCACTTCTAAAACAAGTTATGTGTAGCAAGTCAAAAGCCTGAGTCAGGCTCCCAATGTTTTTCCACCGTTTTCTTTTAAAGGATGCACCTGAATAACAATGAGATGAATGTCGGCGCTGAGGATTCAGGTTTAAAAATGTAACGCAGAAAAACAAGAGGAGAGAGGTAGAGAGGGAAAAAAAAACCTCCTCCCCTCTTTCTCTCCCAATGTGATTTATGACTCAACTGGAGGATTACATGTAATGATACAGCATGTTGATCAAGGGTTTGTACAACAGCGCGCGATCCAGAAATATTGCAGTGGAACTGAGAACAGACAGCAATGCAGATCAATTACTCCACAGCTCTACATTGTGCATTTGGGTATTCCGCCCTCACTACATCACAGCAAAATCACCTCATAACTCTCTGCAGTGTGCAGCAAAAAAAAAACAAAACCCAAATAACAAACAAAACAAAAATCATGCTGCTCAGATACAGTGCTGTCGTAAAATTTAAACATGAGAATTAAAGGAAAGTCAGTTAAGAGCCTTTTGTCATATTTCAATGTTGCTGTGTGACTCATAGAGGGGGTGCAAAACACACACATAATAAATAAATAAATAAATAAATAAATAAATAAATAAATAAATAAATTTCCTCCTGGTTTGAGAGGCCGAGTATAGTGCTGGGTCAAAGGGCAAAACGAAAGGGCAAGCCAACATCACAAACCCTCGTTACCAATTGTCATATACAGCCTGAGATAATAGGAGACAGAAAATAGTTTGTATGAACAGTATGGGGTATCATAGACAAGTTAGTTTGATTGGCAGCATGACATCTCAAAGGAACTTGAGTGGATCTTAATGACATTTGTTGGACAGGTAGGCCTTGGGTCAAGGAAGAGGTGATGAAATTTGAGTGTGGCTCTAGGAGTGGATTTTGAGTTTGACCTATGATCACTGTTTCTGATTTCTTTGATCCTGTAATCAGGATTGCTGATTATTACAGTGGTCAGGCTCTACTCTTGGATGTGGGTTCCTTTGATCCTCATCACATGATAAAAGCAAGACAGACAGACAACCATAAATGTGAATATCACCTCTTTGTTGAGGCTTAAGGATCAAAGAACATTATCAATGGTCATCAGTCAGGATCAAAGATCAGGGCCAAAGTTCAGCAATCAGGATCTACTGTTTCATTTGGATTCCTTTGATCAGTGATTGCAAGATCAAAGTAAGACACATGGAAAGATAAGCATGTGGTGAGTTTTACGGTTCAAAGATCCTGAGTGAAAATCTGTGATTAGGTGTGTAGCTCAGTGTCAAATTTCAGCAATCAGGGTATAAAATCAGGATCCACACTATATCCAGAATTCCTTAAGACAGACAGACAGACAAGTGACAACATGAAGTTAACCTCTTAGTGAGGCTTAAAGATACTCAAGATGAGTGATAAGGATTAATGTTCAGGATCCAAGTTCATCAATCAAGATATAATGTCAGAACTGATTACAATTAAAGGTGAATGATTAGGGTCAAACATCAGTCATCAGGATCAAAGCTTGGTGATGAGGATCAAAGGTCAGCAATGTGGAACAAAGGCCAGGATCAGCTATCAAAGCTGAGTGATTGGGGCAAAGATCGGGTTGACATGTCGGCAGTCACAAACAAAGATGAGTTAGTAGGATTAAAGTTCAACAGTCAGAATGTTGGAGAAGAAGCTTGTCACAATGAGAAAGGAAGAGATAAAAGGAAAATGTCATCAGACATGGACTGTTGGATCTTGGCATATGTATGTGCTTTCTGAATGTCCTTCGACTTCTTCATAATATATTCATTATCGTGTTACCGAAGTAACTCCTTTAGTGCTTTGTTATTTTCAGGATTTTTTTAAAAGCTGTTTGAGGTGTAACAGTGCACATTATGTTCTGAAGATCGTTCTCTTCCCCGTTTTAGTTTTTCTCCCCCGTTCTCAACCTGGTTTGATATTCAGCACAGCTGATTGCAGGTAAGAAGCTGGGAAAGGTCACATGTTTATGTAGTCACCAGACGTGATGGAGAGGAGTGACATTTACATTTGGACAGGTCAAAGGAATGGAGTTACAAATCTCACCTGTTCTCCAGCCACTCCTTAAAAAAAATTGAGAAGGTCCCCGGTACGAGGCCACCCGTACCCATTCTCCATGCACATCCGGAGTTGACTATGGGGAACTTGAGCTCAAAATGTGGTCTTTAGCTTGGTAATTAAGTTCTGAGTAGTTTGTGAATCTTGAGTTTTTTGACCATTGCCATGGCAATGCTTAGGTTTCTGAAAAGGTTTTGCATTCCAGCCTCTAGAAATGTTTGTCTTGCAAATTATTTGACATCAAAATTAAGTGTGTATGACCAGGAAAACCACATAATGTCTACAGACTTTCATAGAAATGGACGCATGGACAAATGGAAAAACTTAAAAAAAAAAAAATTGGCACGTCACTTTAGTTGGAAGTCATAATATTCCAAATAAAGTCAGTGTTTTTTAAGTAAATCACTCAAAAACAGTTGTCAATATGTTATTTGTTTTGATTCCATTTTCGACCGTTTACCACTGGCTTTTTTGCAGTATAAAAGTAGTTCATAAAAAGACAAAATTTGCTTTCAACCTAATATATGTGGGCAAATATGGTATGAAATATTCAACAGAATGGGAAAGTAAAACCTGACTTAAAGAATGACAGAATGTGAGGGCGGTATGGGTGTGAAGATTTATGGACTGCAATGTCATTCACCAACAATATTTTTTTAGTGGAACGATTCAATTTGGTGAAATATGATGCAGTCCAAAACCGTTCTTTGTTTAATCTAGACATTCACTTTCCGTGATAAATTAGAATAAGCCAAAAGTGTCATTGCTTACCTTCAGATACATATTTCATAAAACACCTAGGAACTTCTTCAGGTTTTTACTAGCGTGTTGAGCACACTGGCACTGCTTCACCACTGGGTGGCAACACCACATACAGTAGAGCAGTACAGAGGTAGTCTTGAAGACAACGGCAACTCTTGTTGACATAGCATAGTATAACTTTCCTGTTCTGAACTGGTATGACAGATTTAACAAATTGTGAACTGAATATAACGTTCATATCAGTACATTTATCTGTTATACTGCGTACGTCAGTCGGACATCTTGATTTTGTTTTTACTTTGAACCTCTATGACACATAGAAGACATGGAAGTAGCCATGAAACACGATTAATTCTACAAATTTATAACATTAAAATTGAGCCATCTACTGGTTCATAGTACATTTTGATTGATTCAGGGGTCTGTGTATCAATGCAGTCATATCTGTTATTTTAAAATCGATCTTCAACTCATACTAGCAAATTGCTACCCCTATCATGTTTTGGGATGGTTCCACAACTTTTTGTGAATACTGCAAATTAGTGATGGCTAACATGAAACATTGTTCCAGAAGGCTTTGAAGGAAGACTTTATGTTCTGTGCTGGCACCTGCTGGACACTTCAGGAAATGTGCATCCATATCAAATTATGAAGTTCATATTTAAAAGCTCCAGTCAGTACAGGTTCTGTAAATGTACAAGCATGTACACGACTTTCAATGCTGCTTTGGAATTGAAACCATTTAGACCATGTCAGCAGTGGTTTAAAATCAATATATCATTTGTGGCATAAAACTGTTGCAAACCAGCAAAGAGCATATTGCTTCATAAAAGAGACAACAGAAAATCCTTATATTAACAAATGTACTATTTGTTTCACCTGTAGTTTTATGTGATTAAAATGTTTATGGAGTCTCTGCACTTCTCACCTATTCAATTGCAAAGTCGTGACGTAACGCTTCACGTGATAAATCTCTTTCCGGACCCAAACAAACTACGCACGTGGGTTTCTCTACAGCGACGGTTGAGCCGGTCACTGTGTTTATGTTGACAAGCTTCTTTTCTCGTGCACCAGAATGGGTTAAAAAGGGCTTAAATTCTTTTAATTCTGATTGAGTGATATCTGTAAATGTTACAAATTGTACAGGATGCCAGCTGCCATTAAACGCCACCGAAGAAGAGAGGGTGCGTTAGGTTTATGTCACAGAAGCGTGTTTTGAGGTTGGAGCGCATTTCTGCCTTCAAAAAATGCCTCAAGAAACCACAGAAAAGACATTAAATTACTTACTTTACTCATAATTGTTGTCAGTCTGGCTAAATCGTCGGACTCTGACCCACTGATTAGGCAACTAATCTCGTTTTCCACAGTGGAGTGTACGCGGGGGTGCATTTGTTTAATAACATAACCGCACGTTTTTGAGTTCACAAAATGCCTCAAAAGGTGCATAAAAGTACTTACTTTTGTCATATTTGTTGTCAGTCTGGGTAAATAGTCAAAATAATCTAATTTCCTTTAGCGGAGCATTCGTGAGACAAACACAAACGTGTTTTCGTCATGGTAAGTGGTCAGAGCTGTTATCTCCAACCACCAGCTAGCTCCGGCACAATGTGAACTGAATAACGAATAACTTATAGATTCTTAACGATACCCGTCCCACTTGCAATCACTGATCTAAATTAAACATTTTTGTGAAGGTGACATTAACATTATCTGTTGGGTCCACTTGGCAGTAACATGTCTAACAGAAAGACAAATCTGGCGAAGTTTCAGGTCGATTGGTGCACATGGGCACACAACACTGTGGCATTCTTTCACTGTTTACACTGCGCTGCCAGAACCAACGGGTGCAGAGAAAAACATGTATTTTCTTTGTTTGGGTCCGGAAGGAGATTCATCATGTGACGCGTTACGTCAGACTTTGCAACCGAATTTCAAAATGCGAGTAAAACAGTTTAAAAAAGATGCTTTTGTCAGTGGGTTAAAATTGGAAATGCAAACACTACCATAATGTTGCATCGATGTTTACATGAATCCAGTGCCTAAAATAAAAGAATCGTAATCCACACGTATGGTGCTTAATCCTCGTTCTGGAAAACCTTGTAAAATCTGGCATGTGTTTGTTTAACAGGCTTAAAGCAGAAAGACCTTGCCCCAGCCATATCCGCCCTCCTCCCTGCGCTCACCTCAGGTGTTTTGTGCATGTCTGTGTCTGCAGCAACAATGATCTGCTCTCTTAATCAGAAGCAAATCTTGTTTTCAATAATTAGCTGACATACAAAAAGGAGAGAAACCTTATTTTCCCACAAGACCCAATGCCACTGCAAAATCAATATAATGAATGTCTCATGGCAAAATGTGTTTAGCTTCGCCAGGATGATGTTAATGTAGAATTAAAAACACATCAGCGCCATCAAGAGCACGTGTGAGTGTTAGCCGCCATGTTTAATAGGTCATGTTGTGCAAAATCTGTTTCACATTTGTTTCATGTTAAACATCTTCAAAGCATCGTAACTGTGTTATGTGAACTATGTATGTAAAAATCTGACAGCTGTTTTTGTTCATATGGAAACTTGGATGGATTTGCAGATTTGTATGTGATGTCATCACTCTCTGCACTTTAATTTAGATTTTGTTGATCACTTACTATAACCCCTCCAAATGAAAGATTTATGGTATATAGAAATCACACTGTTCACCATTTATCTGTCTGTCAGTCTGGAGCTTCATCTATACTACTGCAACCTGGTACCCTTGGTGTGTTATATTGTGTGTTAATTTTCATTTGAAGGATAGTATAATGCAGTATTTTTAAAATCTTGTAGAGTTTTGTTGGTTTCATTGTTCCATAATGCTTTCAAATAACATATAAGCAGAAAGTCAATGAAGTTAATGTGACCATGAACACATTTTTGTCTCAGCACTTCTTAGACCCATTCAGGCTGGGGTTGCTAATCTGGCTCAAGGTGGATTAAATCCAGATTGTTTACTAGTGTTCAGACCTGTTTTTGAATTATGGGTCACCAACATGTGTCCAAACTCAATCCCACTGAAGCCAAATTCTTAGCAGTTTCACCAAAGAATTTGGTTAGAATTCCCTGGATCTGGATGTGAGAGTGTGTGTGTGTGTGTGCGCGTGCACTTGGACAAATGTAGATGTGTGTGACACGTGAAAGGGGACGCACCTGTGGATTTTCTTGGAAAGACGGTTGTTTGTGGCCCGACGCTCATTGCACCCCACCACAGTGGAGAGGATGCTGTGGGCACATGAGCATAGTGAGGACGTTTGAAGTCATGGTCACTGAAGTAGTTGGATTCTAGCCACATTTGTGTTCAGACCTTGGTGAATCCCTCTCAAAATCATCCGGTTTAAATCCAAATAGTGCCGTTCATATTCAGAATAAACCTATACATCTTGAGCTGGATTGCCAAATCCAGTATGAATGGGGTCGTAGAACTAAAATCTTATCACACAGGTGCTAATGACACATTCTAGAGTGATCAAATTGGATTGCTTTCATATTTCATAGGTGAATTATTTTTCTTTTTTTTTTAAATGTGAAAGAATGAAATCTGTTTCTCTTCTGTTTGAAACTGAAGCTTTCAAATGTTTAGAATTTTTTTTCTTATTCAGAGATGTTTGACAGTTTTGATGAACTGCAGAGAGAGAGAGAGAGAGAGAGAGAGAGAGAGAGAGAGAGAGAGAGAGAGAGAGAGAGAGAGAGAGAGAGAGAGAGAGAGAGAGATATGGAGGGAGGGAGAGAGAGCGATATTTAACATACAGTACAACTCAATCTCACACCATTTCGTGAAATTGGGTCTCGAAATGTGCCACGTTTTTGTGACAGTATCACAAATTCATTTCGTGACAGTATCACGAAATACGTGGTGATGCGGGGGGTCTGTGGAGGTTTTGGTTAGGATAATGGGAAGGGGTAGCATTAGAAATAGTAAAAATACAGCGCAATGCTAAAATACCCTTGGCCCTATGAGCATGTAATCAATGAGAGAGTGTGTAGAAAGAACATGACCTTTTGACCTCTTAGAATAGGTCAAGGTTACCCATCTTTAAACTTGTGCAAAGTTTGTGTCCCAAGAATGCCCCCTGTGAATTTAAAGACCTTGGCAGTAATAGGACTGGAGTTATGGTGAGAACAGACAGACGGATGGAAGGACGGGCTGTGCAATGTTGGCGCAATACCCAATGGCCAAATTTTGGCCTTGGGAAATAATAATAAATAAAAAAAATGGGTCATGAAAATGTGACTCGTGTGATGGCAACACGAAAAAAAGAAGTGTGAGACTGTGCAGTACTGTATTGTTTGTATTTCTTAATGACTTATTTAAATGAAGTCCAAGACATATATAGTGACTTGGACATGTTCATGTATCCATCCCTTGACTTGTCTGAAGAAAATCTGCTGATGATAAACTGATGATTTACTTGTGTTATATGAATGGCACCATTACTTATGCAACCCATCATTTTGACTTTGATATTTTTTAAAATTTGTATCAAGTCTGGAGTTGTTTCAGTTTGAGTGCAAAGAGGATAATGTTACAAATTTTAATGCACCAAAGCCTGAATGACTGTTTTTTTTTAACAGACTTTTTTTCCTCTTCAAAATGGCAGAAAGAAATTAAAATGTATAAACACCCAAGGGTATGAATACTATTCATAGGCACTGTATACTATATGAAGCACTATGAAACCATACTGGTGCAGGACTTGTGATAAATGAGCTCCAAATCGACAAAGAATGCCAGTGAGAGCTGTTTTTATATGTTGTAAACTATTTGCCATTCAATTCTTCTTGTATTTTGTGCTTGAACGCTCAGTGTTGTCTGTTTCTTTATTCAGTTCCACTATATCGACTGCGCAGTTGCCAGAAATCACAATAACCTTTAGTGATAGAAGCCGATGGAATCCCGTGTATGAACCTGATCCTAAACGCATTTGTGGAGAATCTCAACTTGTGATTAATGCAGTCACCTCTCAGCATGCTGACAGGAATATACTGGAAACACAGGAAAAAGCAGGAGCGATAAAGCAGTAATTAAAGAATGCAAAAGGAGGGTATTATTTTGGGGATGTGTCAGTAATTGGGCACAGGAAAGACAGTGGCAGGGTGCAGAAGCTGCTGCTGTTCTTTTTTATTAGGCTGTAATGGGAGAGTTAATGTATTTTATGCTGCTACAGTGAGGCCGGGAGGGCGGCTCTCGCATGCCCCCCAAGGTTGGAGCCCCACAGGGGTCTACGTAAGCAGCAGCAACATTGTTTCCACTTTATAATTTTAATTTGAAGGAACAGCTCAGAGATACAAAGCTCAGCTTCATGTGAAGTTGAACGGAGTGTCCTTTAAATAAAACAGGCAGGAGTATATTATTGAGCCTTGTTATACCCAGCCATGGTATTTTTTTCATATAAAGCTGTTTTACTGAAATTCACTGACAGCTACAGGTGAAAAAGACGGTAAATCGTCTTTAGGTTTTCTGATGTCGGCTGTGAATTGATTTTGAAGTGGTCGTATTGATTCACAGCATTGCATCTGTGACCACTTCGGGTGTGAACTATGTTGAAATTCTGTCAATAAATTGATTATTTTTCAAAAATAATTATACAGGGGAAGGCTCTAGAATTTTGCTAATAAGGTGTATTCACCTGGGGCAGTGAGATGTCAGATGAAATCAACATTCCATTCAAGGGATCCTGCCACTTGGATTAACCAATTAAGTCAATGGGTGTGTGCAGCACAAAAGGCCATCTACAGCATGTAATGGTAAATGGACTGCATTTATATAGCGCTTTTCCATCTGTATCCAATGCTCAAAGCACTTTCCAAATAATGCCTCACATTCACCACGATGTGAGGGTGCAGCCATACAAGGTACTCACTACAGACCGGGAGCAAGGAGGGAATTAAGGACCTTGCCCAAGGTCCCAAGGGCCCTTAGCGATTTTCCGGTCAGGCTGGCATTTGAACTGACGATTCTCTGGTCTCAAGCTCAACACTTTAACCACTAGACCATCACCTCCCCTCCATGTAATAAACTGACCAAGATTATTGAACACCAACAACAGCAACAAGAGAATTATACTCATAAACAGGGGTGGACATAACTGGTACTCATCATGATTGTGTGTGCTAAAAATCATTGATCCACAGCAGACAGCACACAGAGGGAAACACTTTTACTACAATCTGTCATTGCTTTCCTCCTATGAAGTGCTTCCATTGTGTTTTCTGCTGCACATTATTTCTTTTTAGCATGCACAAGCACCATGAGTACCATTTATGTGCATGCCTGCTCATAAAGAAAGGGCTTGGTGAGTAAATTTAACAGGGTATTTTTCTTTGTTTTTACTTGTCATCACTAAATTTCACTTCATTGTGTTTCCCAATACAATAAACAAATTATTATATGGCTGCGATGGTACAAACGCACTGATTGGCTGATTACCGGTCAAATATTATCAGTTATCAAGTTGTTCACCTCGGCCTCAGGGTGTATGGTTTTCTGAAGGGTGTATAAAGCCATATTCATTGGTGAACAACTTGATAACGATTTTTATCATATACCTATAAATGATAAATGCACGCAGAACACAATGCGCGTGCAAAGAATCCAAGTCATGGCCACGGAGCTCTGTGGCTGCGGTTACCGAGACCATGCAGTGGGCGCTGTGCATCAAAACAGCGAGCGTAGTCTCTGGACCTGTTGCTGGAGTTGGATGCAGCTTGGCACAGCAGACAGAGGGGCGGTGTGAGTGGCCCGCTGCGGCGCTTACCGAGCCCGCAGACTCAGTAAGCGCATCGGAGGCAGTGCGAGCAATTGCGGTGATGCCGACCGGCGGCGCGACTGGCCCGCCTGATAAGGACGCAGAACACAATGCACTGTTAAAAAAAAAGAAGAAGCATGCAAAACTGCACTAAAAAAATCCGCGAGACTGCGAGGCCGCAAAAGGTGAACTGCGATATAGCGAGGGACCACTGTAATAAATTACACATTGACAATATCAAGCACTGCATGTGCCGTGACGTCACAACATATGTATGGATTGGCTGATTACCAAGGCGACATTCACTTACTTGGGTGATATGAAAAATATTACCGGTCCGCGAAAAATATCACAAGGGTGTATTGCTATTTATTCTTTAGTGTTTTATCCAATCATATTGGCATATCATTTATAGGTATATGATAATTTCCCATATCCGGACCGGTTTCCACAACGTGTATTTTCATTACAAACCAGGAAACTAAAAACACGATTAGAAAAGCAAAGTCAGACATGAACGTATTCCTTAAATACGAGGTCTATTAGAAAAGTATCCAACCTTATTATTTTTTTCAAAAACCATATGGATTTGAATCACGTGTGATTGCGTCAGACAAGCTTGAACCCTCGTGCGCATGCGTGAGTTTTTCCACGCCTGTTGGTTGTGTCATTCGCCTGTGAGTAGGCTTTGAGTGAGGAGTGGTCCACCCCTCTCATCGTTTGTATCATTGCCAGGAAATGGTGGAATGATTTGGGCTTTTTTTCCATCAGAATTTTTTCAGAAACTGTTAGAGACTGGCAGCTGGAAACCATTATAAAAATTTATCTGGCTTTCGGTGAAAATGTTACGGGCTTGGTAGAGAATAAGGAGTGTTACTGTCGCTTTAAGGACGGCCCCCAGCGGCTGTGGGGCGTGCCGAGCTCCGAAGCCGCCATCGACAGGCTGAACGACCATTTAATTTCTAAACGGATGGCTGTCTGGATCCGTGACCATCGTGTGCCATTTCTCTGGTTATCACAAGAGCTGGACATCAACGATTTTCCGGCAGATTTCACTTTTAACAAGAGATTTTGTCATGGAAAGCCGAGCGGAGGCTTCGCGCGTCACGATGGATTCGCTACTGGAGCAAGACAAAACCACCTCCGTTTTGGTCTCACAGGACGGCTTTGAGATGGCGTTCAGACAGCTGTCGGTGGTTTTTCCATCAAGTGATTATCCGAGAAATTGTGGCTGTGCCTGGACATGCCAGAACATGTCCCGTGACGCTTCATCACGGCATTGCTTTGCGCCATGCGGCACCGCCGCGACGCGCGGAATTCCTCCACACGTCTGTCTCAATGTGCCAAAAAAGTGCTGATGTCCACGTCTTTTCACAATTCCTGTGCTAGTCAGACGACGTCCTGGATAAAACATAGCGTCCAGTTTGGAAATGAACGGCGCAAACTGTTTGTTGTGATTTGGCGCTATATAAGAAAAAAGTTGATTGATTGATTGATTCCACTGTTACAGGAGTTTTTGTCATGGAAAGAGGAGTGGAGGCTTCGCGCGTCGCGGCGGTGCCGCATGGCGCAAAGCAACGCCATGATGAAGCCTCACGGGACATGTTCTGGCATGTCCAGGCACATCTACAATTTCTCGGATAATCACTCGATGGAAAAACCACCGACAGCTGTCTGAACGCCATCTCAAAGCCGTTCTGTGAGACTAAAACGGAGGTGGTTTTGTCTCGCTCCAGTAGCGAATCCATCGTGACGCGCAAAGCTTCCGCTCGGCTTTCCATGACAAAATCTCTTGTTAAAAGTGAAATCTGCCAGAAAATGGTTGATGTCCAGCTCTTGTGATAACCAGAGAAATGGCACACGATGGTCACGGATCCAGACAGCCATCCGTTTAGAAATTAAATGGTCGTTCAGCCTGTCGATGGTGGCTTCGGAGCGCGGCGTGCCCCACAGCCGCTGGGGGCCGTCCTTAAAGCGACAGTAACACTTCTTATTCTCTACCAAGCCTGCAACATTTTCACCGAAAGCCAGATAAATTTTTATAATGGGTTCCAGCTGCCAGTCTCTAACAGTTTCTGAAAATTTCTGATGGAAAAAAAGCCCAAATCATTCCGCCATTTCCTGGCCATGAAACAACGATGAGGGGGCTGGAGCACTCCTCACTCAAAGCCTGCTCACAGGCGAATGACGCAACCGACAGGCGTGGAAAAACTCACGCATGCGCACGAGGGTTCAAGTTTGTCTGACACAATCACACATGATTCAAATCCATATGGTTTTTGAAAAAAATAATAAGGTTGGATACTTTTCTAATAGACCTTGTATCTAAACAGCATCGGAAAAACGCACAGATTGAACGTTTACCAGTTAACGACCGTACCATCTGCAAGCAAGTACGTCATGGAGGTGAAGTGAACAGGACGGACTACGAGCTGTCAGTACGGACCAGCGTTCAGTCCGTACTAACAACACGTCAGTCTGATAGTTCTCCGTGCAGACCTCACAGTCAATTAATAATCTTTTAGTAGTTATATAGTTGTTTCTCCTCTTTGAACTGATTTTCTAAATGCTACTCAATGATGTCCTACATTGACAAGTGGTTCCTTTTTTATTACTAAAATACATTTTTGCTAGACTAGCATAAACTGAACCACCAACTGATTCCTTTAAAAGATAACTGCTTCTTCCATCTGAGTCACATTCAGATTGTGTATTTATTCCAAGAATTTTGCATGATCACTCCAGTTTTGCCAGCAGAGATTTACACTTATCTTTTTCAAGTCCTCTTTGGCTTCTGTTGATTGCAGCTCAGCTGGTGCAGCCAGTTACTCATTAACTGAACGGTTGGTGGTTCAGATCCCACTTGTGCATCCAGATTTCTCTGAGCAAGAGATGAGAAGGAAGGTCCCAGGGTGAGTGAATGCGAAGCATCATTGTACAATGCTTTGACAGTTTCTCATAAGACGATGAGCCAACCCTGCGAACTGCTGGCGAGATGTCCAGGGTGTATCACGCCTCTCTTCCAGTTACGGCTGGGATAGGCTTCAGCCCCCCTGTGAATCTTAATTGGAATAAATGAGTATCGGAAATTAATTAATGACAAGGTGCCGCACTTTCATGAATTTTATAAAATTAGATTTTTAAGTAGAATTTTCTGATAACTTGTTAGTAAATTATGCTTCAAAATTGGCAACAATGAGGAAACAAAGGACTTGTGTTATTTTACACCAACAAATAGATAAGACAAGATAAACTTTATTGATCTCACAGAGGAGAAATTCACATGTTACATCAGCTCTTAAGAAAACACACAGGGTGGGTGCAAGTAGAGGAAAATGTTCATCAAACAGCGTGTGCAAGATAAGCAATAATAATAATACTTGTAACAGTACAAGACATACGAAAATGAGGTAGAAATAGAATATATATATATATATATATATATATATATATATATATATATATATATATATATATATATATATATAGTAGTGTTCAGAATAATAGTAGTGCTATGTAACTAAAAAGATTAATCCAGGTTTTGAGTATATTTCTCATTGTTACATGGGAAACAAGGTACCAGTAGATTCAGTAGATTCTCACAAATCCAACAAGACCAAGCATTCATGATATGCACACTCTTAAGGCTATGAAATTGGGCTATTAGTAAAAAAAAGTAGAAAAGGGGGTGTTTACAATAATAGTAGTGTAGCATTCAGTCAGTGAGTTCGTCAGTTTTGTGGAACAAACAGGTGTGAATCAGGTGTCCCCTATTTAAGGATGAAGCCAGCACCTGTTGAACATGCTTTTCTCTTTGAAAGACTGAGGAAAATGGGACGTTCAAGACATTGTTCAGAAGAACAGCGCAGTTTGATTAAAAAGTTGATTGGAGAGGGGAAAACTTATACGCAGGTGCAAAAAATGATACGCTGTTCATCTACAATGATCTCCAATGCTTTAAAATGGACAAAAAAACCAGAGATGCGTGGAAGAAAATGGAAAACAACCATCAAAATGGATAGAAGAATAACCAGAATGGCGAAAGCTCACCCACTGATCAGCTCCAGGATGATCAAAGACAGTCTGGAGTTACCTGTAAGTGCTGTGACAGTTAGAAGACGCCTGTGTGAAGCTAATTTATTTGCAAGAATCCCCGCAAGTGTCATGCCCGGCCTGGGTCTAGGTCTTAGTCCTTATTTTGGATCCCCTTTTGGCTCACCTCCGGCCCCAGCTTTGATGTATTAGTTTTTTATTTTCATCATGAGTTATTCGGCTATGTTTTTCTCATCACTTTACTTCTTATACTTTAGCCATTGTCCAGTTCTGTTCTAGTTCTGTTCAGCCGGTTTGTGTTTTCATTGTTTATCATTTAGCTTTGTTCTGTATATGTTGGCTGTGTACTTTTATATCTGGTTTAGATTTTTGTTTATTAGTTTGTTCCTGTTTAATTTTGCTTTTGTATTGATTCCCTGATCAGTTCTACTTGTTGCATTATATTCTGACCATGATTTCCACTTTAGCTCTGTTCTGTTTTTGTCATTTTGTTTCCACTCCGCACCTCCCATCATGTCTTTGTTCCTTGTCTCACGCCCAGTTATTTATGTTCACTCCACGCCCTGCACCTGCCCCATGTCTTTGTTTCCCACCTTGTTTATGTCTACTTTGTGTTTTCATTCACTCCCACTCTTGCTCCAGCTCACGTGTCTTTGTCTGTTACTTCACTCCACTCTGTGCTTTCCTTCCTTCACTATCTTGTACTCTGCACAACTTTTGGCTCCCCCGGTCATGCCCCCTTCCAGAGACTTCCATGCACCTGCTTCACATCACCCTCATTTGTTTGCTCCTTATTTAAACCACAGTCTCACAGCTCACTGCCAGTTTGTCGTCGTTAGTACACATCCTAGCTCTCGTATCAGTCCGGTTTTGCCCAGCCGTGTGTTTTGAAATCTGCTCTGTTTTTCGCTTTTCGCCTCATCCCTGATGTCCATGTTTGCTCGTGCTTCTGAACCCTGCCTGAATATGACTGCGTTTTTTCCTGACCCTGCTTGTACCTCTGCTCTGCTGACTGATCACCTGTGTACCGTACCTCAGCCTGAAATAAAGACGACGTTTGGTTTTACATGTAAACCTGATGTGGGAGTCTGCATTGCGGGTCCAGCCGCTTCAGGGGGCTGGCAGCTGCCCGTCCTGACAGCAAGGTCCCTCTGTTAAATAAAAGACATGTGCAGAAGAGGTTACAATTTGCCAAAGAACACATCAACTGGCCCAAAGAGAAATGGAGGAATATTTGTTGTGAAAGTGTAGGAACACGGACCCACAACAGGGGGCGCAAATGAACGGACAATGGAGGAGTCGAATAACACTGCTTTTACTGTTGTGAAACAGGCACAACAAATACAACCGGTTACAATATCGAAATGGAGTCCAATTACAACGGTGTCGTGTGGGCAGGCTCGACGATAGGAGACGTCTGTCCAAGTCGAACCGGAACCAACCCGATTTCCTCTGCCACCGAACCCCGGGAATACTGGAGCCCGCCAAGTCCCGAATTCCCAGGTGGCCACTGCCTCCGCTCGTCGGATCCGGTACTGCTGGCAAGAAACAGAAACAGTCAGGTGTGGATGCGGCTGCACCCAGTAACACGGAGGGTGGAGAGTCCACCTCCACCTCTCGTCAACAACAATGTAGGAAGGTGAGTACTTATCCGAATGTTGTCTAGTAGTCAGCTGTCCTATAGACAATCAAACAAGAATACAAGTAAAGACACACGTATGTGCAGGCTGAAATGGTTACCTCTTTGGTAAGGCGATATCTCGGCAAATGAGGTGGAGATGCCGTCCTGCTGATATACCTCCGTATTGATTGGGATCAGCTGTCTCCGGTGATGGGTGACAGCTGTCATCCTGGCTGCTCCTGTAAGGCGGCAGCGCCCTCCGGTGCCTGGAGCCCGCACTCCAGGCAGGGCGCCCTCTAGTGGTGGTGGGCCAGCAGTACCTCCTCTTCAGCGGCCCACACAACAGGACCCCCCCCTCAACGGGCGCCTCCTGGCGCACGACCGGGTTTGTCAGGGTGGCGACGGTAGAAGTCGGCCAGGAGGGCCGGGTCCAGGATGAAGCCCTTCTCCACCCAGGAGCGTTCTTCGGGGCCGTACCCCTCCCAGTCCACCAGATACTGAAAACCCTGGCCCATTCGTCGGACGTTGAGGAGCCGGCGCACGGTCCAAGCCGGCTCTCCGTCGATGATCCGGGCAGGAGGTGGCGCCGGACCCGGAGTGCAGAGGGGTGAGGTGTGATGGGGTTTAATCCTTGACACATGGAATACCGGGTGAATCCGCAGTGAGGCCGGAAGCCGGAGCCTCACTGCGGCGGGATTGATGACCTTGAGTATTTTGTAGGGGCCGATGTATCGTTCTTGCAGTTTCAGGGAGTCCACTTGAAGGGGAATGTCTTTGGTGGACAACCAGACCTCCTGCCCTGGACGATACGTGGGAGCCGGGGCCCGCCGCCAGTCTGCATGGTTCTTCGCCCTCGTCCGGGCCTTCAACAAAGCAGAACGGGCGGCACGCCACACCCGACGGCACTTCCGTAGGTGGGCCTGGACCGAGGGCACACCGACCTCCCCCTCAACCACCGGAAACAACGGGGGTTGATACCCCAAACACACCTCAAAGGGGGAGAGGCCGGTGGCGGACGACACTTGACTGTTGTGTGCGTACTCGATCCAGGCCAGGTGGGTACTCCAGGCCGTCGGGTGCGCGGCTGTCACACAGCGCAAGGTTTGCTCCATCTCCTGGTTTGCCCGTTCTGCTTGTCCGTTGGTCTGGGGGTGGTACCCGGACGAGAGACTGACCGTGGCCCCCAGTTCCCGGCAAAAGCTCCTCCAAACATGCGAGGAGAACTGGGGACCGCGATCGGAGACGATGTCTGATGGTATCCCATGCAGACGGACGACGTGGTGGACTAGGAGGTCCGCTGTCTCCTGGGCCGTTGGGAGCTTCGGGAGGGCCACGAAGTGGGCCGCCTTGGAGAATCGGTCCACTATCGTGAGGACGACGGTGTTTCCCTGGGACGGCAGGAGACCCGTGACAAAATCCAGGCCGATGTGGGACCAGGGGCGATGAGGCACGGGCAGTGGCTGTAGCAATCCCGGTGTCTTACGGTGATCCGCCTTGCCCCTGGCACAGGTGGTACAGGCCTGGATGTAACCCCGGACGTCGGCCTCCAGGGACGCCCACCAGAAGCGCTGCCGGACGACTGCCACGGTTCTTCGCACCCCAGGGTGACAGGAGAGCTTAGAACCGTGACAGAAGTCCAGAACTGCAGCCCTGGCTTCTGGTGGGACGTAGAGTTTGTTCTTCGGTCCGGTTCCGGGGTCCGGGTCTCGTGTCAGGGCCTCCCGGACGGTTTTCTCCACGTCCCAGGTGAGGGCGGCCACGATAGCGGACTCCGGGATGATGGGTTCCGGGGGATCCGACGGCTCCGTTTTGACCTCATCTTCGTGTACCCGGGACAAGGCATCCGATCTTTGGTTTTTGGTCCCGGGACGGTAGGTGATCCGGAAGTCAAAACAGCCGAAGAACAGTGACCAGCGGGCTTGCCTGGGGTTCAGTCGCTTGGCGGTCCTGATATACTCCAGGTTCCGGTGGTCAGTGAAAACCGTGAATGGCACGGACGTTCCCTCCAACAGATGTCTCCACTCCTCAAGAGCCTCTTTCACCGCAAGGAGCTCTCGATTGCCGACGTCATAGTTCCGTTCGGCTGGGGTCAACCTGCGGGAAAAATAGGCACACGGGTGAAGGACCTTATCGGTCTTCCCGCTCTGGGACAGCACGGCTCCTATCCCTGAGTCCGAGGCGTCCACTTCAACCACTAACTGGCGACTAGGATCGGGCTGCACCAGAACGGGTGCAGACGAGAAGCGCCGTTTCAACTCCTTAAACGCGGCATCGCACCGATCCGACCAGGTGAAGGGAACTTTTGGTGAGGTCAGGGCTGTCAGGGGGCTAACTACCTGACTGTAGCCCTTAATGAACCTCCTGTAGAAATTAGCAAAGCCTAGGAACTGTTGCAACTTCCTACGGCTTGTTGGTTGGGGCCAGTCTCTCACCGCCGCAACCTTGGCCGGATCAGGAGCGACGGAGTTGGAGGAGATGATGAACCCCAGGAAGGACAAAGAAGTGCGGTGGAACTCACACTTCTCGCCCTTCACAAACAGCCGGTTCTCTAACAACCGCTGCAGGACCTGACGTACATGCCGGACATGAGTCTCAGGATCCGGAGAAAAGATGAGTATATCGTCTAGATATACGAAGACGAACCGGTGCAGGAAGTCCCGCAATACGTCGTTAACCAAGGCTTGGAACGTTGCGGGGGCGTTTGTGAGGCCGAACGGCATGACCAGGTACTCAAAGTGACCTAAGGGGGTGTTGAATGCCGTCTTCCACTCGTCTCCCTTCCGGATCCGAACCAGATGATACGCGTTTCTAAGATCAAGCTTGGTAAAAATCTTGGCTCCATGCAGGGGCGTGAACACCGAATCCAACAGGGGTAACGGGTATCGGTTGCGAACCGTGATTTCGTTCAGCCCCCTATAATCGATGCATGGACGAAGTCCGCCATCTTTTTTACCCACGAAAAAGAAACCTGCGCCCATCGGGGAGGTGGAATTTCGGATCAACCCGGCAGCTAACGAGTCCCGGATGTAGGTCTCCATTGATTCACGCTCAGGCCGTGAGAGGTTGTACAGTCTACTGGACGGGAACCCACTGCCTGGAACCAAATCGATGGCACAATCGTACGGACGGTGGGGGGGGGAGTGTGAGCGCCAGATCCTTGCTGAACACGTCGACAAGGTCGTGGTACTCCACCGGCACCGTCCCCAGATTGGGCGGGACTCTGACCTCCTCCTTAGCTTGGGAGCCGGGAGGAACCGAGGAACCTAGACACACCCGATGGCAGGTCTCGCTCCACTGAACCACTACCCCGGACAGCCAATCAATCCGGGGATTGTGCTTCAACATCCAGGGAAAGCCTAAAACCACACGGGAAGTGGCCTGAGTCACAAAAAACTCGATCACCTCCCGGTGGTTTCCTGATACCACCAGCGTTACAGGTGGTGTCTTATGTGTGATCGGAGGGAGCAGGGAGCCATCTAGTGCTCGAACCTGCACAGGCGAGGTAAGTGCCACCAGAGGGAGCCCTATCTCCCTGGCCCATCTGCAGTCCAACAGATTCCCCTCAGAGCCCGTGTCCACCAGTGCTGGGGCCTTCAGGGTTAAATCCTCATACAGGATCGTGACTGGGAGTCGTGTAGCAATGTGGGTGTGTCCCACGTGAATGTCTCGGCCCACCCCTAGCCCAGTCTCTAGGGGCGGGCGTTGGTGTTGTAACCGCTCGGGGCAGTCTCTCACATGGTGCTCTAGTGCACCACAAACAAAACAAGCTCCATGGGCCCGTCTCCTCTGTGCAGCTGGTGCCCTAAATGTTGCCCTACTCGTGTCCATAGCTTCGTCAGTAGGGGGAGCTGTGGCCCCACGGAGCGCAGGGGCCGTGGAGCGTGGGGAAGGCGGAGCGCGGTCGGAACCGGAAGGGAGAGGGACGGCGCGTGCCCGGCCACGCCCTTCGTCTCGTTCCCGCCGACGTTCTTCTAACCGGTTGTCCAACCGTATGACAAGATCGATAAGCCCATCTAAATCCCGTGGTTCGTCCTTAGCCACCAGGTGCTCCTTGAGAACCAAAGACAGTCCGTTTACAAAGGCGGCGCGGAGGGCAGCGTTATTCCAACCGCATCTCGCAGCCGCGATGCGGAAGTCGACTGCATAAACAGCTGCGCTCCGGCGCCCCTGTCTCATTGACAGTAGCACGGTTGAAGCGGTTTCTCCTCTATTAGGGTGATCGAACACGGTTCTGAGCCCCCTCACAAACCCATCGTATGTCAGAAGGAGCCGTGAATTCTGCTCCCAGAGCGCTGTAGCCCAAGCGCGTGCCTCACTGCGAAGCAGGTTTATGACATAAGCTACTTTACTAGCATCGGTCGCGTACATAACGGGACGCTGTGCGAAGACGAGCGAACACTGCATCAGAAAATCCGCGCACGTCTCCACACAGCCTCCGTACGGCTCTGGAGGGCTTATGTATGCTTCCGGGGAAGGAGGGAGAGGTCGTTGAACAACCAGTGGAACGTCAACGTTACGCACAGGATCTACGGGAGGGAGAGCCGCAGCGGCGCCCGGAGGGCGCGCTTCCACCTGCGCGGCGAGAGCCTCCACCCTGCGGTTCAGGAGGACGTTCTGCTCGGTCATGAAATCCAACCGAGTCGTGAAAGCGGTGAGGATCCGCTGCAACTCACCGATTACCCCTCCCGCGGACGCCTGCGCGTCCTGTTCTTCCATTGGCCGTTCAACAGCCGGTTGACGCCCCTCGGGATCCATGACGCTGGCCGAGATATCCTGTTGTGAAAGTGTAGGAACACGGACCCACAACAGGGGGCGCAAATGAACGGACAATGGAGGAGTCGAATAACACTGCTTTTACTGTTGTGAAACAGGCACAACAAATACAACCGGTTACAATATCGAAATGGAGTCCAATTACAACGGTGTCGTGTGGGCAGGCTCGACGATAGGAGACGTCTGTCCAAGTCGAACCGGAACCAACCCGATTTCCTCTGCCACCGAACCCCGGGAATACTGGAGCCGCCAAGTCCCGAATTCCCAGGTGGCCACTGCCTCCGCTCGTCGGATCCGGTACTGCTGGCAAGAAACAGAAACAGTCAGGTGTGGATGCGGCTGCACCCAGTAACACGGAGGGTGGAGAGTCCACCTCCACCTCTCGTCAACAACAATGTAGGAAGGTGAGTACTTATCCGAATGTTGTCTAGTAGTCAGCTGTCCTATAGACAATCAAACAAGAATACAAGTAAAGACACACGTATGTGCAGGCTGAAATGGTTACCTCTTTGGTAAGGCGATATCTCGGCAAATGAGGTGGAGATGCCGTCCTGCTGATATACCTCCGTATTGATTGGGATCAGCTGTCTCCGGTGATGGGTGACAGCTGTCATCCTGGCTGCTCCTGTAAGGCGGCAGCGCCCTCCGGTGCCTGGAGCCCGCACTCCAGGCAGGGCGCCCTCTAGTGGTGGTGGGCCAGCAGTACCTCCTCTTCAGCGGCCCACACAACAATATTTTGTGGACTGATGAGAGTAAAATTGTTCTTTTTGGGTCCAAGGGCCGCAGACAGTTTGTGAGACAACCCCCAAACTCTGAATTCAAGCCACAGTTCACAGTGAAGACAGTGAAGCATGGTGGTGCAAGCATCATGATATGGGCATGTTTCTCCTACTATGGTGTTGGGCCTATATATCGCATACCAGGTATCATGGATCAGTTTGGATATCTCATAATACTTGAAGAGGTCATGTTGCCTTATGCTGAAGAGGACATGCCCTTGAAATGGGTGTTTCAACAAGATAATGACCCCAAGCACACTAGTAAATGAGCAAAATCTTGGTTCCAAACCAACAAAATTAATGCCTCACAAATGTGAAGAAATCATGAAAAACTGGTTTATACAACTAAATACTAGTTTAGTGATTCACAGGATTGTTAACAAAGCAGTTTGAACTAGTTTTGAGTTAGTAGTGTCAACAGCAGATGCTACTATTATTGTGAACACCCCCTTTTCTACTTCTTTTTTTACTAATAGCCCAATACACACACACACACACACACACACACACACACACACACACACACACACACACACACACACACACACACACACACACACACACACACACACACACACACACACACACACACACACACAACCTTAAAGGGTAATCACATGTACAAATATGTGTGTAGAGTACTGGCTGAAATAATTAGCCAAGACCTGTCAACCAGTCAAATCAGAACTTCAAAACATGAACCACAAACCTAATAAAACACAGTTCCGATAGAGACTAGTAATATATTTGGAGCAAGTGCTAAATCTGCTCTAGATTTTAAATGTGGTCATATTATGCCTGTTTTCAGTAAATTAAATAAGTCAAATACTAAAATTTGAAGTTAAAAAGGCCATATACACTGAGATGGTACATCCCCCCTCCCCCAAACAAGAAAAACAACAACAACAAACAAACTGTAATAATATTGTTTGCTGTGTGGTTAATGGTCCTTGCCGATCATCTCAGATGTCTGTGCACCAGGAGTTACATCAAGTGAAATTATTGTGTGATTTTAGATGTGAACGTCATTGGCACTTTTATCAGTTGAAAGCCATAAACATCCATCAAGGGTTTGTTGCTTGATCCCAGGCATGCCCAGCTCATGATCACTGTTGCTGCAGTTACTTTGCAAAAGTAATCTAATTACTGATTACTTCTTGAAAAAGTAAATTAGTTACTTTACTGATTATTCTATTTTAAAAGTAACTACAACCCCAATTCCAGTAAAGTTGTATAGTGGGAAGATCTGTTTTAGGATACTTTGAAATTATCACTTGTGGATAATTTTACCTCGAATAATGGGGGCACCACCTATGACTGAATGATATTATAACAAGGTTATCATATCAGTGATTTTAGGGTCAGTCAATAGGAAATATTAGAATCAGTCTCTAATCTTACAGGAGTTAAGTTTGACAGGTTGGGTCTGATTCCTCTATAAAACCACACAAAACACAGACAGCTTCATACATTTAAAACATTTATTCAACTCAGGAGTTAAATAACAGGACATATCACAGACAATTTGATGATGACAGAGTTCACTGAACAACTGCTGTATGATGTTTATGTAATTTGGTTTAGTTGCGGGAGTTTAAGAATGAATTCTGTCGTAATCAGCAGGGGATTTACTTTGGTATTTATTAACGTGAGGTATTGTTAATGACAGGGAATAGAATTAAATAAAGCCACTCTGCTTATTTCTGACACACGAAACCCAAGTCTTACTTGGATGCGCCGTGCAGATAGGATCTCTGTGAGGTCAGATGCTGGGAGCCATCTCGTTTCCAGTCGATGACTCATCCGTCTGCACAGCTGCTTCAGGTACCATGGCAAAGAGACTCTGCCAGTCACCGTGCCCAGTTCTGTTGGTTACCAAGGGCAATTTGTTGTTAAACTGTGACTTTGACGGCACTTCGATCGCTGTCACGGTTCAGCTGACCTGGATGTTTTTATCTCAGGAGCGCTTGTCGTCTGGGATGGTCAGAATAAAGGTTTGAATGTCTTTATTCTCTATTTGCCAAAACAAAAATTTGTCTTTCGTTGTTGTCTTTGGAAGCCAGGTCAAATCAAAAACTCGATACAAACATACGAGGTCTGTTAGAAAAGTATGCAACCTTATTATTTTTTTCAAAAACCATATGGATTTGAATCACGTGTGATTGCGTCAGCCAAGCTTGAACCCTTGTGCGCATGTGTGAGTTTTTTCATGCCTGTCGGTTGCTTCATTTGCCTCTGAGCAGGCTTTGAGTGAGGTGTGGTCCACCCCTCTCATCTATTTTTTATTGCGAATAAATGTCTGAACGATTTGGATCTTTGCTGCATCAATTTTTTTACAGAAACTGTAAGAGGCCTCCAGGTGGACACCGTTCAAAAAATTAATATGGCTTTCAGGGACGGTTTTATGGGGATTAAACAGATTACGGGGTGTTACTTCCCTTTAAGGACGGCCCACAACTGCTGCGGATTCAGACAGATTCCGGTTGCTTTCCAGTCATGTGAATATCCGATTGTGATTGTGCATGAGCTGGACATGCCAGAACATGTCCCGTGAGGCTTCATCACGGCGTTTCTTTTCGCCATGCGGCTCCGCCGCGACGCGCAGAATTCCTCCGCCTTTGTTCCTCTTTCCATGACAAAAACTCCTGTAACAGTGAAATGTGCTGTTCATTTCTAAAGTGGATGCTGTCTTGATCCGGTATGTCCTCTGACTAGCACAGGAATTGTGAAAAGACGTGGACATCAGCACTTTTTCCGGCACATTCCACCGTTACAGGAGTTTTTTTTTCATGGAAAAAGAAGCCGAGGGACGCGCCACCGTGCCGCTCTTGACGTGGTACAAAACCACCTCGGTGTTGGTCTCTCAGGACGGCTTTCAGACGGATTCCGGTTGTTTTTCTGTCGTGTGAATATCCGAGAAATTGAGCTTGAGCTGGACAAGTCCCAACATGTCCTGTGAGGCTTCATCACAGCGTTTCTTGCGCCGAGCGGCTGCACCATGACAAGCCAAACTCCTCCGCACGTCTGTCTTAATGTGCCGGAAAAAGTGCTGATGTCCACGTCTTTTCACAATTCCTGTGCTAGTCAGAGGACATACCGGAACAAGACAGCGTCCACTTTAGAAATGAACGGCACATTTCACTGTTACAGGAGTTTTTGTTATGGAAAGAGGAACAAAGGCGGAGGAATTCTGCGCGTCGCAGCAGAGCTGCATGGCGAAAAGAAACGCCGTGATGAAGCCTCACAGGACATGTTCTGGCATGTTCAGCTCATGCACAATCACAATCGGATATTCACACGACTGGAAAGCAACCGGAATCCGTCTGAAATCCACCTTTAAGCCGTCCTGTGAGACCAACACCGAGGTGGTTTTGTCCTGCGTAATGAACGGCTCCGTGGTGCGTCCATCGGCTTCTTTTTCCATGAAAAAAAAACTCCTGTAACGGTGGAATGTGCCAGAAAAAGTGCTGATGTCCACATCTTCTGTCTTTTTGTGAAAGTCAGACGAGGTCCCGGATCAACAAAGCTTTCACGTTGCAAATGATCTGGTTGTTTGTGCGGGGTGTCAGCCTGTCCATCGGCGCTGGGAGCGTGCTGCGCTCTCAGCAGTTGTGGGCTGTCCTTAAAGGGGCAGTAACACCCTGTAATCTGTTTAATCCCCATAAAATCATCCCTGAAAGCCATATTAATTTTTCGAACGGTGTCCACCTGGAGGTCTCTTACAGTTTCTGGAAAAAAAATGATGCAGCAAAGCTCCAAATCGTTCAGACATTTATTCGCAATAAAACATAGACGAGAGGGGTAGACCACACCTCACTCAAAGCCTGTTCACAGGCGAATGAAGCAACCAACAGGCATGAAAAAACTCACGCATGCGCACGAGGGTTCAAGCTTGGCTGACGCAATCACACGTGATTCAAATCCATATGTTTTTTGAAAAAAATAATAAGGTCGGATACTTTTCTAACAGACCTCGTAGTTGACTTTGTAAGAAAAATGTTCACGAGATGAATTTGGAGTTCAAGAAGAAAAAGGTTTTAATTTGAAAAATCGTCAAAGGAAGTTAAAAGCTCCTGCGCGTTTAACTTTACAAACATTTGGGTAAAAGTTATCTGTCGAAAAGGAAAAAGTGATTTCTTATTGCGCAAGGAAGTTAACTGCTCCTGCGTGTTTAACTTTACAAAAATTTGGGTAAAAGTTATCTGTCGAAAAGGAAAAAGTGATTTCTTATTGCGCTCACAGACAAGAAATCAATTCAACAACACGTGGCTGCAAGAATAAAGGGTTGTAAAGTTTTGGACGGCTGAGGTGGCGTCTCCAGACCAAAGCATAAGAGGCGTAGGAGAAAAGTGGCGGAAGAGAAGACAGCATAAGAGTGTAAGAGCGTAAGAGAGCGAGTTCCCCAGGGCGCAAGCTTTTAAAGGGTTAAAAGCTCTTTTGAAATGTAATCTTCACTTTATAACATTCACGAACTGGACACATGTCCTTCCCCAATTTGCCCAAAAGGGGTCACTCTTGTTCCACGGACTGGAAGAGGCGATGTGTGTAATGTGTGAAATCCATCAATCTGAGGCCGATTTTGACCAGAAAAACTGTATTGTGATCTCCAAGTTGATGGCAATTCTTTTGTGGTATGGACGTATTGGAATTGTGCTGTAAAGACACAGTTTTTGGACTTTGGGGAAAAGTATGTCTTCCTGGGGTCTGTGTTTTTAGATGAAAAGGAAGTGCTCACCATCTGGTTTTGGGAGCTGATAAGGAACCCAAACCCTCGGTAAAGAATGCACTCTGGTGAGTCTTATGTCCTGGTAGGGGCAGTTGTATGACACCTAGCCATCCTGTATTAGCCTCAGGAAAGCCTCCTTTTGACACTTAGATATATTCCAGATCTTGAGCTGTGCTGGGTTCTCCATTAAAGAAATTTTATGACCTTTGCTTGATGCCAGCTTAGGAGGTTGAATGGTGAATGCAGGCTTCTTGCTACCTTCCCCCACTCGATTCAACTTTGTGTCTCCAACAGTGAATCGCCAAGACGAAGAAGGCTGCGACGGTTGGAGGGTGATGTCTTCCACTGGCAGGGAGGCTGTGGAGAGTTAGTGTCAGACTAGCAGAGCGGCTTGGCTAGATTACTACATAATGAAAGTGGTCCGACTATGATACCACATCACAGATTTGCCTGTTTATTTACATTATTTTGCCACCAGTTTGGCTAAGCCAACTCCAGTAGCTCTGATGCCTGATCGGGTTCGAGTTCTCAGTTTAAATTTGGGTTTCCCTTGACATCTTCGGACGGTTCGGCTGTGCGTCTTTTCCTTCGGGCTAGCCCGGTAAGGGCTTGAGAAGACCTGGTTATACCGTGTTGAAGGGTATTGGTGTGTCTGTGCGCCCACAGAGCTAAGCCAAGGGTAGTTAAGTAACCAGCGATTGTGGCTACGAACAGCAGGGTGTCAGGAGTGGATCAAGCATATGACAGGGCTTGGTATGGTCTGAGATCTTGATTTCGAATCTCTTTCAAAACTTTATCTATCAGGGCCACGTCGATGACCTGAGAGCCTTCATACTGGATTTTCTCCAGTGTTTGTTGGTCTAGTTCGATAGCTGTTTGGTTATAAAAGTCAGACACTTCAATGGCTCCTTCATATTGGTCGGGATGCAGGTGGTAGAGGGATACCTCACCAATGTGGATGCAGGGCGTTTTCGGGTACTGTGACCCATAAGGTCTTTCGAGGGAGCTCGATGCGATTCGATGTGTCATGACGATTGTACACGAGTAGGGCTGATTTTTCAGGGGTGTTGACTCGCCAGCATTGTCCCACTATCTCTACCTGAGTGTCCGTGACCTGGCGGAATGGCGTGATGGTTGTTGGACAGCAATTCACCCCTGTAAGGGTTTTGATGCCGGTGCAGATGCTGGCAGTTTCATCCCGAATGAAGGGTTTGCTGGGACACAGATAATGGATATCCTTAGTGATGGTGCACATTTTGAGGTTTGGCACTAAGTATAGATCAGGATTAGTGTCGTTGAAAGCCACCACAGGTGGTGTGTGGATTTTGAGGTGATTGTCTCCTTCCCAGAGACCTATGTTCAAGACACTCTTGAGTCTGTAGATGTTTTCGGTGGTGACAATGGGCAAGTTAATTAGAAACGCCATTTCCAGATCCTCTGGATCTACATAGATTGGAATTGAGCTGCCCAACACATATGTGAGGTGGGCTTGCAGTGACGTGAATATGCTATGGGTTGCAGACTCTAGAAGTTGGTGGACCAGGGCTAAAGGGACAATGTAGGGTGGAATCCTACCGACGGCAAGGCTGTCAATCGAAGACCCGACGTCCCTGGTCATGTCCACAATGAGCATACTTAATATCTGTGTGTGTGCATAGTTTTCCTGCAACATTGACGTTAGCTGGTCAAGTACGCCTACAGTCTTTTTGAGCACGTTGATATGAGTGTTAAGGATTACCACGGTGTCTCGTACAGTTTGTCCGATGGTCTCGAGACCTTCTCCCTGTAGGAGCTTGTATTTCAGGGATTAGCTCTTGAATCTCGCTCGCTAACGTGTCTCTTTACTGCTGTCATTGTGACAGTGTTATCTGCTGATAAACCAAAACTGAAGAGGGATCCTACAGCTGAGGCTGCCATTAGCAGACCTCAATGAACCTCTTCTGTCGCTTGTTGAGTCCACTCAGTTCTGCATGTGTTACCGTGAACTTCTCCATCTGGCATAGCATGTGGACTATGTCTGCCTCAGCATGTTTCAGGACAGACTTGGTCTACCTGCCCAGGAGACCAGATTCACTGAAGTGCTGGTGAAGTTGGCCCTGTACACTTCAGTGGGGTTGAGACTGACGAACACCCTCTGCGTGTGTAAGCGGCAATTCGTTATCAATAAGCCAGGCTGGTCCTTCAGGACGATGCCCAATTCTGGTCCGAATTCACGGACTGAGGAGGTGTCGGCGATGGTTGCACCAAGGAGCAGCAGGGTCACAAGCCAGGTCATCCTGGCAAACACAACAAACATGGTTAGAAATCTGTCTTAGAATGATTAGATATTTTTTTCTGGCTTATAGCACAGAGTTTAATTATCTGAACAATTCTCAATTCGAGCATTAGGCTGTCGCTTTTGGTGGCTCACCCCCACTACGGCGGTGTTGGTGAGATCACCTGAGTGGTTTTATTTGTCCTGTCGGAAGTGAAAATTATTCTGATAATTTGTCTCGATCGGGATAGATCAATTGCTTGGGACGCGGCAGGTGTCGATATTCCTTCTTTGCGTCATCTCAACTTAATGAGTGGTTTTTAGGTTCTATCAGTGACTGTGGCGTCCCCGTTTTGTGGCCGGGTTGCCCGAACAAGTAGTACCACACCTTGTCCCCCACTTGTATTTCATGGTGGGAGGCCTTCTGATCATAGCACGTTTTTTGATCTTCTGCGCTTTTGTTCTTTTGAGCAAAGGAAAAAGTGGCGTTCAGATGTTTGGTCAGGTCGGTCATGTATTGTTGAGCCGTGTACGCTGTCACAATGTTTGCTTCCCCTGGCTGGTACAGCAGGTGGAGGGGTAGTGTCATCTGACAGCCTGTCATTATTTGAAAAGGGGAGAACCCTGTTGATTCGTGAGGGGTCGCCTGGATGGCCATGAGTTTCACATCCCAGTCTCTGTGGTTGGTTGCCACATATTTGCGCAGGATGGTCACCACAGTTCGGTTGGCCCTTTCCACCTGACCTGGCGACTGAGGGTGGTGGCTGACGCGGAAGTTTGTGTTTACCCCCAACACTTGCGAGAGTTGTTTCATGACTTCACTGGTGAAGTGGGTGCCTCTATCCAAGTTTATGCGGATAGGTAGTCCAAATCATGAGAAGATGTGATTCATCAATAAATAGGCTGTCCTCAGGGCTGTATCATTTGGACCCAGTAGACATTCCAGCCATTTGGTGGAGTCACATGTGACAGTGAGGAAATATTTGTTTCCTCTTGCCGACTTTGTGAGGGGTCGGTCCCACCCAGTCAATTTGTAGATCTGACCAAGGGAAGGAAATACCCCTTTTCTGTAAGGGAGCTCTGTGACAGGTTGAAATTGGCAACAGACCAAGTAGCCTTTGATGTAATCACTCACATCCTTCTACATTTTTGGCCAATATGCCACCTGTCATATCACATTATATGGTGCTTTCGTTCCTCTGTGACCTGCGCATGCTGAATCGTGCCTGTGCATCAACATCACCCCCCGGTGGTTACGAGGGACCATTAATGCAGGTGAAGAGAGGTCCTCGGAAGCATAGACCAAGATGCCACAGAGCACTTTTAAGTTATCTTGAGTGTTGTACAGTTGTTTCAAGTCAGGCATGGAAGTAAAATCATCCTCAGTTTTGATATTGGTGATGCCCTAGACTCGTCCAATTTGTGGTTGTACTCCATCTGGCCTGACAAGGAGGCCCACATAGTTGACCTTGGTCCGACACCATTGACACTTTGAGAGTGAGATTTTCGCACCAGCAGTCGTGAGTTGGCCCAGAATGTGGTCTATCTCATCCAAGTGTGTGTCTAGTGTGGGGTTTCGCATTAGGACGTCGTCAGCATGGATAAGGGTGCCTCGCTCGTTAGCATCAGGGCACGCCTTATTCAACAAAATGTTGATTTCTGCAGGTGAATTGGCATAGCCAAATGGGCAGCTGGTGAAGGTGTACTGGCGGTTGGCAAAGGTAAATGCTTTGTGTTGATCATCTTCATGGACAGGGATTGTCCAGAACCCGGAGGCCACATCAAGTGTGGAAAAGTATCTGGCATCTTTTACTTTGGGAAGTTCCTGCTCTAACCGAGTCATCGGCCATCGAAATAGCGACACCTGTTGATTGAGATTGTGGTAATCGATGGCAAGTCTCCACTTACCATTTGGTTTGATTACCGACCATACAGGGGCTGAGTAGGTGCTGTTGCACGGTCTTATGATCCCTTTTCCCAATAGGTCATCTATGATTTCCTGTACAGGTTCATAGGATGCCAACAGGATGCCGCACGAAGGTGGGCGGTGCATTTGGAGGAGTTGGGATGCACACGGAGTGGATGTGTGTGAGTCCACAATCCAAAGAACCATTGGCAAAGGACGCTTGATATTTATAAAGTAGATCTCTCAGCCGTCCTCGCTCATTATCATTTGTTAAAGCATCTGCTGCTGCTAAAACTTGTTCTACTTGAGATGCAAACTCAGAATCCGAACCTTGGTTAAGGTTCAGAGCTGGTTCAGTGTTGTAAATGGTCAAATAAATGGTAAATGGACTGCATTTATATTGCACTTTTCCATCTGCATCAGACGCTCAAAGCGCTTTACAGTTATGCCTCACATTCACTCCATCATTCGTCTCCAGCATTTGTTTTGTTCTGAGTCCACCATGAGGACCATAAGGGTCTGGAGGACCATATGGTCAGGGTCGTCAAGATCTACTCTGCCGACAGTGTCTTCCTCAGAGATGTTCGCTGGAAATACTGTGATTGTTCCTGAGAGTTTGGAAAAGACAACCCCCCGTTGTGAAAAGGGAAGAAGTGATGGAGGGACTTGACCAATAACTGGAATGTTCAGCTCAATGTCCTGAAATTCAGTGCTGATTAACCAGCCTAGTGGGGTGGCCTTGGGAATCAGGATGTCTTCACCAGTGTCATTATGCACCACCAAGCAAGTTGTCCGGTTTCTTCGGCTCAGAAGCAGGGTGGCTTTGAGCGACAGTCCCAGTTTGGTGAAAAGCTGGGATGGCTGGAAGACCACCTGCGGATACCGGAGCCGTTGTCCTGGACGTATCACGAGGCGGAGTGGTGCATTTCTCACGTTGGAAGGTATCACTCACTACCTGGCATGTGTCAGGAATCAATTGTCCAGACTTTAGATACTCCGGATCGGAGTAAGCAGGGTCATCGTGTGCTCTGGTCAGAGACCAGAGGACCTGATTTACTCTGTCAACCTGTACCTCCAATCTGACAAGGAGGTCACCTCCTATGTAGACAGAGTGTGATAGGTTTGGAACAACTAAGAATGAGTGGCTCAATTCTTGTCGGTTCCAGTGTGTTTTGAGAGTGCAGATCCCGGTGGCCTTGAGTATGGTCCGGGGTAGAGGGTCCTTTGGAAAACGGAAGGATTTTTCCACATATAAAATGTCCGGATTGGATTTGCTCAATGAGTCAAACAGACTTTGACTGATAGCTGATCTTTTGGCCCAATTAGCCAGAGCTACATCAGCAGTGTTTGTGTTTTCCAAATGGAGACCGTCTACCACCAGAGGGCAGTATTCTATTACATTCGTATCCTCTGACAGCTTACAGAGGAAAGTGTCCTTCTCAGCCAGCAGTGCATCTGAGGGCCATGAGGCATTCTGCGGGTCTACAGTCGACAGGATGTCCACTGTGACCATGCTGCATGGGGGTTTTATATCATCTGGGATCAGAGTATCAATGGCATAACATTGGGGCTCTGCTGGTTGGGTCACCTCAGGTGGGAGAGGGTGATGGACCTGTGCCCACAGTTTCAACCATTTGAAATTGATGAGGGGTTCAAATCAGTTGAGAAAATCTTTTCCTAAGAGGAAAGGAATGGTGTTGAGTGCTGATATCTACACAGGGTGTACCAGACTCATGGGGCCCGAGAGTGATGTTGGCCAGAGCCATTGAGGACAAAGTTGCAGGGTTGTACGTGTAGGGCTGGATCTCCAGCAAACACGGCGATAGTTTGAGGTTCCTGTTGGCTTGCCGTGCCGCTACCTGCTGTTGTTTAAACAGTGTGGTAGACATTAAGATGACATCGGCGGCGGTATCCAGAAGAGCCTCATTTCTGAGGGAGTTTTCAAAGGTTAATGACAAATAAAATTTCTTTGCAACCCCCTTCTCAGAGAGATTGCCTAAGAATTTCCATACAGGTGGTTGGCCAGGAATAACAGAAGCTGGATCAGCATGTGATCTCTTGTCCCGATCGACCTGGACTACCAAGATTGCACTGGGAGGACCAGACTTGGTCTCTCTTTGTTCTTGGTCCCCAGCTGAAAAGTACAATGTCTCAGGACATGGGTCCTCTCATGATTTTACGTATTTCTTTGTGGAGGCTTGAGTCCACATCCTTACCTGTGTGCTTGGACCAGTCTCTTTCTCTGGAGTCTTGGGTCCAAGTACTTTTAGTGTTGTGCCCAGGTGGTCCCTGATGTGGGTGTCTTGAACCCTGCCATCCTTGGGAGTGGTCACCTGGGTACTGTCTGTCATCAGGGTGATCTTCCCATGTGGTGGGCTTCTCCCACTGTCTGGGTTTGAACTTATTACCCTGATTTTCACCCGGTTCGGAGCCCTCACTGGTTCCAAAGTCATTTTGGTTCTGTTGGGACCACTGCGGTTTTGCTCGTGGTCCACCTTGATCTTTTGGTCGGCCTCTGACAGATGTTTTCATCTGTCGAGGGGAGGTAGTGGCAGAGCTGGTATGGGGTTTAAATGACCCTTCGGAGGTGCCTTCAAGCTCAAGGGTAGGTCTTGGTGCTTCAAGGCTGAGAATGGTTTTGTCTTCAGATTTACCCTCTCTTTGACTTTGTTTTGCGAAACCTTTCACAGCAAGGTCATGCAGGTACTGTATGGTAGCCTCATTGGGATCTCCCAGGATTCCCAAATGATGACTCGTGGTAGGGTGTACGTTCTCAAGGAACAAGGTTTTCAAATTAAGGTCTTCTTCCATACCTGGTTAATTTCAGGTGCCAAAATAGCATGACTCTTGAAAGTTTTAAGCTTGATGTATACCTGTTAGAGTAAATCATGAGCTTCTTTTTGTTCCCGACGTGCGGAACTAAGTTCATTTTGTAACTCCCCAATTTCATGGTCACATTCCTGAAGGGTTTCTTTTAGGAGTAAGGCCTTTTCTTCTGGTCCTTTGTCAGATGCGGTATCTGATTCAGGGGACTGATCTAGGGAAGCCTTCAGATCTTCCAAGTTTTTCTCAGCAAGGGTCAAGGACTGTTGTGCTTCTTCTAATTGCTGTTTCAGGAGTTTATTCTCCTCGTGCAATTCTGTGTTTTGTTCTTTCTGCCTCTTTAGAGAAAGAACTGATTGCTCCATGAGCGATTCTGCGTACCTAAGCTTCAGGGTTGTGGCAATGGCTAACTTGCCAAGCACTGTAGCTAGGTGTTTCTTTTCCCCAGTTGCTCCTAAAGTCTGACTGATGAGTTCAGACATTTCAGCAACTACGCCTTTGCGTGTGACTTGTTGCATGTTGTGCAAGTAGCCAGGCAATATTTCGGCAGTTAGGTCAGATAGTACCTCTTCTAAAAACTCACCTGAGTCACTATCACTTTGTCTTTCCAAGTCTGTAGAAGTACTTGGTTTGTCAACACTGGGCGTGGGCATGGGCATGTTGGCTTTCTGGGGTGGCGGTTAAGAGAGCGCCCACACCAGAGACAAAACAACAAAGAATCGACAACAAAATAATAAGATGAGCGGTAATAAAAGTATTTACAGATGAACCAGCTGCAGAAGTGTGAACTGGATTAGTGAGTTAGCTGCAGGCAGCAGTGGAGAATTCATATGAATGCAAAAGGAAATTTTGAAAGGAGTGTTATTCGGAGGATTGTGTACACACACATGGAAACTTTCTTTTGTTTGGTTATCATGATGTAACACCAGTATTCTCTGTTTAGAATTGCTATCGGTTACAATTTAGTAAAGCTCTAGCACTTGTACTTTAAAAAGAAATCACTCAAACGAGATGTTCTTTTAATATGGTAGTGGAAATTTATTAAATTTTTATTAAATGATTTTCTGATTAATCCTAATTAAATAGGATTGGAACTATAAAGTTCATTCTCTAGTTGTGAAAACAATAAGAGTAAATACGAGGTCTGTCCATAAAGTATCGTACCTTTTTATTTTTTTTTTAAACTATATGGATTTGATTCATATGTTTTCACGTCAGACAAGCTTGAAACCTTGTGCGCATGCGTGAGTTTTTCCATGCCTGTCAGTGACGTCATTCGCCTGTGAGCACGCCTTGTGGAAGGAGTGGTCCCGCCCCGTTGTCGGATTTTCATTGTCTGGAAATGGCCGAATGATTTGGAGTTTTTTTCCATCAGAATTTTTTCAGAAGCTGTTAGAGACTGGCACCTGGAAACTATTCGAAAAATTTATCTGGCTTTCGGTGAAAATTTTATGGGCTTCACAGAGAATAAGGTCTGGTAGTACAACTTTAAGGACCCCTTTAAGGACACTCAGCGCACCACGCTCCGAGCTGCGACGACACGGCACAAGCCACTGGACCATTTCTGAGCTGATGGCTCTGTGGATACGAGACCGTCGTGTGCTCTTTCTCTGGTTATCACAAGAGCTGGACATCAGCCATTTTCTGGCAGATTTCACTTTTAACAAGAGATTTTGTCATGGAAAGCCTCGCGGAGGCTTCGCGCGTCATGACCGATTCGCTTTGGAAGCGAGACAAAGGAACACCTCCGTTTCGGCGTGTCAGAGGACAAGTTTGGACATGTCCAGCTCTCCACAATTTCGCTGATACTTACTGGACTGGTAAGCACTGGTAAGCAAAGCCGAGATAGACATGTCCAAACTTGTCCTCTAGCTAGCTACCAGCAGTCAGCAGGCTATCCAGTTACTATAGCATGCTATTAGGCTAGCTAGGCTAACTGGTTAGGCACTTTAGCTGTGGTGATTAGCACCTGGGTTAATTCGATTGTCAGAGCCTTGGCGGTTGAAAGCAGCTAACGGCCTGTTAGCGCACTATTGCCTCTGGCTTTCCGATGGCTGATTAGTGTTCAGTCTGGGTTAAAGTCTGTTAGCACGGCTGTAGAAGCTGCTAGTGCGTGTTAGCGCTATATTAGCAGGCTAGTACTGTTGAGTGTAGCAAAGACAACTGAGATTGATTGAATGAAATTAGACGGAATGAATAACATGCAGGTTTTGTGCAGTTAGTGACTGTTAAAAGCAGCTTGGTTCACCAATTAATACTTAAGGAGACAAATCATGATGATTTTCAACACAGCTTGTGACTAGCTATGCAGCTCTGAACGGGTGCACCAAGATGGCAGCTGTTTACGTCAAGCATATGACGTAACGCGTGTTGACGTTGGTGCGTCATGCTGCTGATAGCGTTGTGACGTAAATCGCACACAGAGGGGGTTTGAAGCAGGCAACGCCTCTGCTTCAAACTTTCACTCCAACAACAATAAATTCTTAAACGTGCTTGCTTATCAAAATCGAGGACATGGCAGTCCTTTTGAACAATGCAGCACCTTAAAACACAAGATGGTGGACATGGAGGCCCCCCCTCCCTTTTCTCTCAATCAAGCTTTGATCATGGCGTTTCTTGATGAGAAAATTCACTGGCAATCCTTTTCTGGACTATAGGCTCAGTATAACATCAGAATCTTAGCTCACGCAAATCATGGCTGAAAGATCACAGCACAATGTGCTGATTGACTCACAAGGTTTGTGACTAGTCAATTAGCTACTTTGAACAAATCCCTTGGAGTCACAAATACAGTGACCACACAATTTGGAATCTCGCAAATTCTGTAATATGTATTCTGGTGAACAGTTTAAACCTGGAAACTCGCAGAATTTAACAGTCACCGAGGCCTCACGTTAAACATGAATTTCTCATGGGTTAGGAATACAGCTTTTTTCCACACACACACACACACACACACACACACACACACACACACACACACACACACACACACACACACACACACACACACACACACACACACACACACACACACACACACACACACACACACACAGAGTTCAGAAGAAGGGAGAGAGATTAAGTTGCTCTATACGCTTCTAGCTTAACTGACTGTGTTTTATATGATCACACAGAGGTTCAGACCACAGGTCAACAATAAAACTGTAGCGGGAAGATGTGTTTTAGGATACTTTGAAATTATCACTTGTGGATAATTTTACCTGGAATAATGGGGGCACCACCTATGACTGAATGATATTATAACAAGGTTATAATATCAGTGATTTTAGGGTCAGTCAATAGGAAATATTAAATCAGTCTCTAATCTTACAGGAGTAAGTTCTACAGGTCAGGTCTGATTCCTCTGTAAATCCACACAAATCACAGACAACTTCATATGTTTAAAACATTTATTCAATTCAGTCAGGAGTTATCACAGTAAGCAATTTGATGATGACGGAGTCCACTGAACAACTGCTATATGACGTTTATGTAATTTGATTTAGTTGTGGGAGTATAAGAATGAATTCCGTCCTAATCAGCAGGGGATTTACTTTGGTATTTATTAACGTAAGGTATTGATAATGACAGGGAATAGAATTAAATAAAGCCACTCTGCTTATTTCTGATACACAAAACCCAGGTCTTACTTGGATACGCCATGCAGATAGGATCACTGTGAGGTCAGATGCTGGGAGCCGTCTCATCTACACAGTTGCGCAACTGCTTCAGGTACCTTGGCAAAGAGACTCTGCTGGTCACCGTGCCCGGTTCTGTTGGTTACCAAGGGCAATTTGTTGTTAAACTGTGACTTTGACGGAGCTTTGATTGCTGTCGCAGCTCAGCTGACCTGGATGTTTTTATCTCTGCAGCGCTTGTCGTCTGGAATCATCAGAATAAAGGTTTGAGTGTCTTTATTGTCTATTCGCCAAAAACAAAAATTCGTCTTTCGTCGTCGTCTTTGGAAGCCCGGTCAAATCAAAAACTCAATACAAAAATAGTTGACTTTGTAAGAAAAATGTTCATGAGATGAATTTGGAGTTCAAGAAGAAAAAGGTTTTAATTTGAAAAATCATTAAAGGAAGTTAACTGCTCCTGCGCGTTTAACTTTATAAAAGTTTGGGTAAAAGTTATCTGTAGAAAAGGAAAAAGTAATTTCTTGTTGTGCGCACAGACAAGAAATCAATTCAACAACACGTGGTTGCAAGAACAAAGGGTCGTAAAGTTTTGGACGACTGAGGCGGCATCTCCAGACCCAAGCGTAAGAGGCATAAGAGAAAAGTGTCGGAGGAGAAGAGAGCGTAAGAGTGTAAGAGAGCGAGTTCCCTGGGGTGCATGCTTTCAAAGGGTTAAAAGCTCCACCCCATGAATTCTGGGTCCTGTAGTTTTTCTCTGCATTTCTTTGTCTAGTTTTATAATAAATTTGTGTCCATTTCTCAAATTCCCGCTTAAAACCAAGCAAGTCCTGAATTACAAAACTCTTGTAAACAATTTCCGTAGAATTACCACACAACAACCTTATATGGAAAAACACACATTTGATAACTTTCTACAATCTATGATCAGAGCAAAAATATAGGATATCTAAATTCCATGTGTGAGGTTAAATGATCACATGTTAGTTTCTTTTTTCTTTTAAACCTTTTTTTCTTGTTACAACAAACACTTGTACCACTTTTAAAATGTAATCTTCCCTTTATCACATTCACGAACTGGGCACATGTCCTTCAACAATTTGCCCAAAAGGGGTCACTCTTGTTCCACGGACTGAAAGAGGCTGGTTTTTGGATTTCATCATAAAATGTGAAATCCATCAATCTGAGCCGCCAAGTCCCGAGTCACCAGGTGGCCACCGTCTCCAGCTGTCAGATCGGGTACTCCCACTCTCACAATATCCACAGTCGTGCAGATCCCAAATCACACTTAACAGCTGAGGAGCGGGAACGCCAACTCCTCCTGATCAGCTGCAAGTGTACTGAGATACGTCTGCAAACTCAGAATATAGATTACAGCTTTTCGAGCTTAGCAGCAAAGTACATTGCAACAATAAGCTTAGCTGAACAAGACACAAAGACAGCTGAGAGTTTTACCTGAGTACCTCAGATGATTTCTCGGCAGGGGTGTGTTGTCTTCTCCAGGCTTTTATGGATGGCTAGATGAGATGATGAGTGACAGCTGTCAGGGTCCTTGTAGCTCCTGGCGGTGAACTGCGCCCTTTGGTGCCTGAAGCCCGTCTACAGGCAGAGCGCCCTCTGGTGTTGGCCAGCAGTACCTCCTCCTGGCGCCCGACCAGGCTTGTTGGGGTGTCAGGCGTAGAAGTCGGTCAGGAGGGCCAGGTCCAGAATGAAGCTCCGCTTCACCCAGGAGCGTTCTTCGGGTCCGTACCCCTCCCAGTCCACCAGATACTGGAACCCCCGGCCCCGTCGACGGACGTCCAGAAGCCTGCGGATGGTCCATGCAGGCTCACCATTGATGATCCGGGCAGGAGGCGGCGCTGGTCCGGGAGCACAGAGGGTGGAGGTGTGATACGGTTTAATCCGGGACACGTGAAAGACTGGATGAATCTGCAGTGAAGCTGGCAGCCGCAGCTTCACTGCGGCTGGACTGAGGACTTTGATGATAGGAAAAGGTCCGACGTATCTGTCCTTCAGTTTATGGGAGTCCACCTGCAGAGGGATGTCCTTAGTTGACAGCCAAACCTCCTGCCCGGGCTGGTATGCAGGGGCCGGGGAACGCCGGCGGTCTGCATGGTCCTTAGCCCTCGTCCGGGCTGTCAGAAGGGCAGAGCGGACAGTGCGCCATACCCGACGGCATCTCCTGAGGTGGGCCTGGACCTCAACTCCAGGCCAGGTGTTGACTCCAGTCCGTCGGGTGTGTGGAGGTGACACACTGCAGAGTCTGCTCCAGGTCTTGGTTCATCTGCTCTGCCTGCCCATTGGTTTGAGGGTGGTACCCGGACGAGAGGCTCATGGTGGCCCCCAGTTCCCTACAGAAACTCCTCCAGACTTGCGAGGAGAACTGGGGACCATGATCCGAGACTACATTCATGGGGATACCATGCAGACGCATGACATGGTGGACCAGGAGGTCTGCAGTCTCCTGGGCCGTCGGGAGCTTCGGGAGGGCCACGAAGTGGGCCGCCTTGGAGAAGCGGTCCACTATCGTAAGGATGGTCGTCATACCCTGGGAAGCAGGGAGACCCGTGACGAAGTACAGGCCTATGTGGGACCAGGGGCGACGAGGCACCGGCAGCGGCTGGAGGAGTCCTTGGGCCTTCTTATGATCAGCCTTGCCCCTGGCACAGGTGGTGCAGGCCTGGACGTACTCCCGGACGTCGGTCTCCATCGATGCCCACCAGAAGCGCTGCCGGACCACTGCCACGGTTCTACGCACCCCTGGGTGACAGGAGAGCTTTGAACCATGACAGAAGTCCAAGACCGCAGCCCTGGCCTCTGGTGGGACGTACAGCCAGTTCTTAGGTCCATCTCCGGGGTCCAGGTGTCGTGTCAGGGCCTCCCGGACGGTCTTCTCCACGTCCCAGGTGAGGGTTGCGACGAGAGTGGACTCGGGGATGATGGTGTCTGGTGGATCCGACAGCTCTGGCCTGACTTCCTCTTCATGCACCCGGGACAGTGCATCGGACCGTTGGTTTTTAGTCCCGGGGTGATACGTGATCTGGAAGTCAAACCGACCAAAGAACAGTGACTAACGGGCTTGCCTGGAGTTCAGACGCATGGCGGTCTGGATGTATTCCAGGTTCCGATGGTCCATGAAAACCGTGAAGGGAACCGTGGCTCCCTCCAGAAGGTGTCTCCACTCCTCAAGAGCCTCTTTCACCGCCAGAAGTTCCCGATTGCTGACGTCATAGTTCCTTTCAGCCGGGGTCAACCTGCGGAAATAGTAGGCACAAGGATGGAGTACCTTATCGGACTCCCCACTCTGGGACAGCACGGCTCCTATCCCTGAGTCAGAGGCATCCACTTCGACAATAAACTGGCGATCAGGGTTAGGCTGCACCAGAACTGGTGCAGTCGAGAACCGATGTTTCAACTCCTTGAACGCGGCTTCGCACCGATCCGACCAGGTGAAGGGGACTTTAGTGGAGGTCAGGGCTGTCAAGGGGCCAACAACCTGACTGTAGCCCTTAATGAACCTCTGATAGAAGTTTGCAAAACCGAGGAACTGTTGCAGCTTCCTATGGCTTGTTGGTTGGGGCCAATCTCTCACCGCCGCAACCTTGGCCAGATCAGGGGCGACGGAGTTGGAGGAGATTATAAATCCCAGGAAGGACAAAGAACTCGCACTTCTCGCCCTTCACAAACAGCTGGTTCTCCAACAACCACTGCAGGACCTGACGTACATGCTTGACATGGGTCTCAGGATCCGGGGAGAAGATGAGAATATCGTCCAGATACACGAAGACGAACCGATGCAGGAAGTCCCGCAAGACGTCATTAACCAAGGCTTGGAACGTCGCGGGCGCATTGGTGAGACCGAACGGCATGACCAGGTACTCAAAATGACCTAACGGGGTGTTAAATGCCGTCTTCCACTCGTCTCCCTTCCGGATCCGAACCAGGTGATACGCATTTCTAAGATGCAACTTTGTGAAAATTTGGGCTCCATGCAGGGGCGTGAACACCGAATCCAGTAGGGGTAACGGGTATCGGTTGCGAACCGTGATCTCGTTCAGCCCTCTGTAATCAATGCATGGACGGAGTCCGCCGTCCTTCTTGCCCACAAAAAAGAAACCAGCACCCATCGGGGAGGTGGAGTTCCGGATCAACCCGGCAGCTAACGAGTCCCGGATGTAAGTCTCCATTGATTCGCGTTCCGGACGTGAGAGGTTGTACAGCCTGCTGGACGGGTACTCAGTGCCCGGTATCAAATCAATGGCACAATCATACGGACGGTGCGAGGTCAACGTGAGTGCCAGATCTTTGCTGAAGACGTCAGCAAGATCATGGTACTCAGCTGGCACCGCCGCCAGATTGGGGGGGACTAAAACCTCCTCCTTAGCTGTCACACCGGGTGGAACCGAGGATCCTAAACACTCCCGGTGGCAGGATTCGCTCCACTGCGTCACAACCCCAGACGGCCAATCAATCCGGGGATTGTGTTTTAACACCCATGGAAAACCCAGAATCACTCGGAAGGTAGAAGGTGTTACATAAAACACAATCTCCTCCCTGTGATTTCCAGACACAACCATTGTCACTGGCTGTGTCTGATGTGTAATTAGTGGAAGTAGGGTGCCATCTAGTGCCTGTACCGACAATGGTGACGGTAAGGCCACCAGAGGGAGCCCAACCTCCTTTGCCCATCTGCTATCCAGCAGATTCCCCTCCGACCCCGTGTCCACCAGTGCTGGGGCATGAAGGGTTAGATCCCCACTTAGGATCGTAACTGTGATTCGTGCAGATTTGCGGGATTTCCCCTCGTGGGTGTTAGGGCCCACCCTTAGCCCAGTCTCTAAGGGCGGGCGTTGAAGTTTGACCGTTTGGGGCAATTTCTCTGTATGTGCTCACTCGAGCCGCAGAAAAAAACACTCCCCACGGGCCAGCCTCCGTTGTCTGTCTTCTGATTTTACTTTAGCTCTGCTCGTGTCCATAGCTTCGTCAGCAGGAGGAGCTGTCACCTCACGGAGGGCTCTGGCAGTGGAGCGGGGGGACGACAACATCCGTTCGGACCCGGAAGGAAGAGGGACGGCTCGTGCACGGCCACGCCCCTGGCCTCACTCCCGGCGATGTTCTTCTAGTCGGTTGTCTAGCCGTATAACGAGATCAATAAGCCCATCTAAATCCCGCGGCTCATCCTTCGCCAGCAAATGCTCCTTCAGGACCGGAGACAGTCCACTTACGAAGGCGGCACGGAGCGCAACGTTATTCCAGCCGGACCTCGCTGCCGCAATGCGGAAGTCGACTGCATATTCGGCTGCACTCCGACACCCCTGTCTCATCGACAGCAGCACGTTCGAGGTGGTCTCGCCTCTACTGGGGTGATCAAACACTTGTTTGAACTCCTGCACAAACCCAGTGTATGTAGTAAGGAGCCGTGAGTTCTGCTCCCAAAGCGCCATAGCCCAGGCGCGTGCCTCTCCTCGAAGCAGATTCACCACATAAGCCACCTTGCTAGCGTCAGACGCGTACATGACCGGATGCTGTGAAAAGACGAGCGAACACTGCATTAAAAAGTCACCGCACGTCTTGACACAGCCTCCATACGGCTCAGGAGGACTTATGTATGCTTCAGGGGACGGGGGGGTCCGTTGAACGGCCACTGGAATATCTGTATCTGGCACTCGGGCAGCAGGAGGAGGTGCCGCAGCAGCGCCCTGCGCATGCGCTTCCACCTGAGCGGTGAGAGCCTCCATCCTCCGATTGAGGATAAAGTTCTGCTCGGTTACCAAGTCCAACCGAGCAGTGAAGGCGGTTAGGATTTGCTGCAGCTCACCTAGTACGCCTCCTGCTGGCCTCTGTCAGGATCCATGACGTTGGCCGAGAAATCCTGTTGTGTGAAGTGTAATGACATGGACCCACAACAGGGGGCGTAAATGAACGGTCAATGGAAATAAAGAGTAACACTTTTAATGTTGTGAAATGTGCACAACGGATACAGATACAATTCAATACTACAGTCAATTTACACAGTTGGTGATGTGTGGGCAGGCTCGAGGATAGGAGACGAATGTCCAGATAGGAGTTGGGACCCACACGATTTCCACCGCCAACGGATCTGGAACACGCCGGAGCCGCCAAGTACCGAGTCACCAGGTGGCCACCGTCTCCAGCTGTCAGATTGGGTACTCCCACTCTCACAATATCCACAGTCGTGCAGATCCCAAATCACACTTAACAGCTGAGGAGCGGGAATGCCAACTCCTCCTGACCAGCTGCAAGTGTACTGAGATACATCTGCAAACTCAGAATATAGATTACAGCTTTTCGAGCTTAGCAGCAAAGTACGTTGCAACAATAAGCTTAGCTGAACAAGACACAAAGACGGCTGAGAGTTTTACCTGAGTACCTCAGATGATTTCTCAGCAGGGGTGTGGTGTCTTCTCCAGACTTTTATGGATGGCTAGATGAGATGATGAGTGACAGCTGTCAGGGTCCTTGTAGCTCTTGGCGGCAAACTGCGCTCTCTGGTGCCTGAAGCCCGTCTACAGGCAGAGCGCCCTCTGGTGTTGGCCAGCAGTACCTCCTCTTCGGGCGGCCCACACAGCAGTCTGTTTTTAGATGAAAAGGAGGTGTTCACCATCTGGCTTTGGGAGCTGATACGGAGCTCAAACCCTTGGTAAAGAATGCACTTTGTGGAGTCTTAAATCCTGGTAGGGGCAGTTTTATGACTCCTGGCCATCCTGTGTTAGCCTCAGGAAAGTCTCCTTTTGACACTTCGATATATTTCAGAACTTGAGCTGTGCTGGGTTCTCCATTAAAGAAATTTTATGCCAACGTAGGAGGTTGAATGGTGAATGCAGGCTTCTTGCTACAGCTGGATGTTGTGTAAAATGTAAATAAAAACAGAATACAATGATTTGCAAATCCTCTTCAACCTATATTCAATTGAATACACCACAAAGACGAGGTATTTAATGGTCAAACTGATAAACTTTATTGTTTTTGTGCAAATATTTGCTCATTTTGAAATGCATGCCTGCAACACATTTCAAAAATGCTGGGACAGTGGTATGTTTACCACTGTGTTACATCACCTATCCTTCTAACAACACTCAATAAGCATTTGGGAACTGAGGACACTAATTGTTGAAGTTTTGTAGGTGGAATTCTTTCCCATTCTTGCTTGATGTACGACTTCAGTTGTTCAACCAGCCAGGGTCTCCGTTGTGGTATTTTGCGCTTCATAATGTGTCACACATTTTCAATGGGTGACAGGTCTGGATTGCAGGCAGGCCAGTCTAGTACCTGCACTCTTTTACTAGGAAGCCATGCTGTTGTAACACATGCAGAATGTGGCTTGGCATTGTCTGGCTAAAATAAGCAGTGACATCCCTGAAAAAGACGTTGCTTGGATGGCAGCATGTGTTGCTCCAAAACCTGGATGTACCTTTCAGCATTGATGGTGCCATCACAGATGTGTAAGTTGCCCATGCCATGGGCACTAACACACCCCCATACCATTACAGATGCTGGCTTTTGAACTTTGCGCTGATAACAATCTGGATGGCCTTTTTCCTCTTTTGTCCGGTAGGACACAACGCACATGATTTCCAAAAACAATATGAAATGTGGACTCATCAGACCACAGCACACTTTTCACTTTGCGTCTGTCCATTTCAAATGAGCTCAGAGAAGACAGCAGTGTTTCTGGATGTTGTTGATGTATGACTTTCGCTTTGCATGGTAGAGTTTTAACTTGCACTTGTCGCGACAAACCGTGTTAACTGACAATGGTTTTCTGAAGTGTTCCTGATCTCATGTGGTAAGATCCTTTACACGATGTCAGTTTTTAATGCAGTGCCACCTGAGGGATCAAAGGTCACAGGGATTCAATGTTGGTTTTGGCCTTGCCGTTTAAGTGTAGAAAGTTCTACAGATTCTCTGAATCTTCTGATTATATTATGGACTATAGATGATGGAATCCCTAAATTCCTTGCAATTGAACATTGAGAAACATTGTTCTTAAACTGCTGGACTATTTTTTCATGCAGTTCACAAAATGGTGATCCTAACCCCATCTTTGCTTGTGAATAGCTGAGACTTTTTGGGATGCTCCTTTTATACTCGATCATGACACTTACAGTTAGTGTCCTCAGTTCCCAAATGCTTTTTGAGTGTTGTTAGAAGTTAAGGTGATGTAAACATACCACTGTCCCAGCTTTTTTGAAACGTGTTGCAGGCATCCATTTCAAAATGAGCAAATATTTGCACAAAAACAATCAAGTTTATCAGTTTGAACATGAAATATCTTGTCTTTGTGGTATATTCAATTGAATATAGGTTGAAGAGGATTTGCAAATCTTTATTAGTTACGTTCAGCAGCTGCTGACGGCACCCCCCTGCCACCTCAACATGCAAATGATAACCTTACTTTATTGGAAGTGCATTTTAATAGTAAAATAAACAATGTATGTCCTGACATTTTAAGTTGAACTTAAATGCTGTTTCCTGAAAAAAAAAGTTTTTGTAAAACATGAAATAAAGTCAGCCTTTCTTAACTTCAGTGAGCATCAATACTTGTTTTATAAAAAATAAAATCAAGACATCTTTTTTGACATCATATTTAACTGTTGACAGCAGTGCATTGGTAAAATTTACAATTTATAATCTACATTGTTTAGAAATGAAACAATTAAATTCTTTCTACCATTTTTGTAACATATAAATTCTTTCTGAACATTTTAGTTGTTGAAATTATTGTTATTGTAAGTAGTATTAGTAGAAGTATGAAAAAAGTCTTCAAAAGTGGACCTTTAATCTAGGGGTGTTTTGGGGGGCCACATCCCTCCCTCCCCATGACCCCTTTCCATCCGGATTTGCCCCTGGTTTGCCATCTGAGCAGAAAGACTGGATAACTTGTATTTACGCATGAAGCACGGACAGATTTACTGGTAAGAAAACTTTATAAGCATTTTTTATGTCATGTCATCTGCAGAAAGAGACTTTAGGCACATTTGGGTGGGAAAAAATCATTAGTAGTTGTTGATAACGCGTTGGCGGTCTTCAGCTGTTTTTAGCGACACTCACAGAGCGGCACAGAGTTTTAAAGGACAAGTGTAAAAATGTTCTTTCTAAAGCTCAGGGTAGGTGTGCTGCCGTCATGGCGCTTTGAGAGACGACAACTGTTTTTTCAACTCGGAGCTGCTGCACAAAACAGCAAATAAACAGCTCACAGCAGCAAACGCTACCACACAGTGACTTGGAGAAGTAACTTTAATCTGATAACTGAATTGGAAATATTAATGTGTTAGATTACTCATTAGTAAAAAAAAGCTTGCCGTTACTATGCACAGTGTTATACAAATAATGAATGTTTATGAGTTCAGTGGTAAGAATCTTTCACCGAATGAAACAGGCTTTCCATTGAACAAATAAAAAAAATTCATTATTTGTTTTATATAACAGCCAAAATAGATTGTTGTCATTTGATATTTTATTAATTTATAAACAAGAGAAAAAGGACTTACATTTTGGTGTGTGTCACTGGACCTTTGATGTCAACAGGTTCCAAACAGTCCAACACAAACTTTAAATCGAAGTCCAATCCAATCCAAAATTGTTCTCAGTCGTAACACATCCTGCCTATGTGTAACTGCAGCATTACCTATTTAGCTTTGAAATTTTTTATAAAATTTAAAAGTGCTTGTTTAATATACAAAACCTTACATGGGTTGGCTCCTTCACCTCGCACAAACTATATAAAATATTTAACAACTGGTCTGTCGGTCACCAGGGCTAGGAGGCGACTGCAAGTTGTCTGTGAGAAAAACAGCTTTTGCACAAAATGTCCTGTCCTACAAACTCAGTGTCCAATGGAGCGCTTTGCCAACTACAGTGAGGGAGGCCCCAAGCTTTAAAGCTTTGAAAAGTCACTTAAAATAGTGGCTCAGATCAAATAAAAAAGGTGAACATCATGAATTCAATTGTAGAAACTAAGAAGAACCATAGGGAAATGTACAATGCACCACAGTACTTTATAAGTTATTGTTTTTAAAATATACAAATGCATGAAATTAGAGTTCTAAATGAATTAACTTATTCAAATTGTATTATAATTCTAGTGATTTTGTAGTTTTTTGGATCTGTGCGCCCTCCTTTGACTGAGTTTTTGTAAGAGAACCGCTTGTCCTTTCTAGTTCTTCTTGGTTCTTTTTGTCCTCGTCTCCTGTCTCTTGTCCAGTCTTGTGTCTTGTTGCTGTAGTAGTTAGTGACCCCTATGTACTGTATTTTGTAGTATTGTAAGTTTCTGTGACTTCTGTGTGCTTTTATTGTTCATGTTCATTTTTACATCAGCCTGTCAGGGACTACAGCTGGAAATGAGCCTACGGCTAAAATTTGACATATTTACATATTGTATATATTCATTAATATGTACTGGCCCTTTTAAATAATAAATAACAAAAACATACAAACCACCAATCAAACGACAAGGATCTATTCAGGTGTTATATAATTAAAGATAATGAAGGATGGGGAACTCAACACTGTCACTATGACCTTTTCCCCTCATGATCGACTGCTTTATAGATCTCAAGTTGGATTGATTTATTTCAGCAAAGCCTGTGTCACTGTGACACTCCTGTACTGATCATTAGCTTACTAATGTCTGGTTAGGGTCAGATGTTTTGTAAATCACCTTAGTGGAATGATTTGTCTACCAAAACAGGGATTTCGGATTTAGAAGTGTTTAAGATTTGAAAATATAAGGGAAACAAATAAAAAAAGAAAAGCTAAACACATTTATACAGAAATGCAGGTGTCTGGGAGTGTATTCCACCATCTTCATTTTTTTTTCTTTTTTTGAGCAATCACTTAACATACCTCACGTTTCTGAAACGCTGCCTTCACTTGGATTGGCAGTTGTCTTGTTGCATCACTGAGTATTTCCATAAAATAACCTTTTCTATTTTGTCTCCACCTAGCTGGCGGCATAGTGACTACTTTTGCATTTCTTGTTGTAAAATGTCCACTTTGATTGAAAATGAATGGCAGCTTGTCACTTTGCCTCTGTCTCTTGTAACCACTGTGACCAAGGGTTTAGAGCGACCTGCCAAGGACACCTCACCAGAATGTTGTAATTTTTAGAGAAAGACATGTGGCCCCTGAAGTTCGATAAGATATGACTTAACTGTGCAAACAGCAGAGCTGTCCAACCCCCACTGACACAAAAGTGTCAGAGAAAATACTCAGACCTCAACCTATGTACATAACATAACCCTCATTTCGATACTTAAAAAGTAGAGCTGCCCAGGGGAAGACCTAGCACTGCGTGTGTAAGCAGGACATTTTATGAAGCTGTGATCGTGTAATTACCTCAACTGTATGAAATGATGGCCTCCAGGCTAAAGTGTAACTTGTTGCTTCACATTTGTCATTTCTCTGAGAGCTTTACACTTTGCCAACCTTATCTTTGATTCAGCAGTAGGCTAGCAGAGGATGTTATTGATTGTTGGTAGCCCTATCAGCTTTTGTTTAGCCATGGCAACAGGCAGGCTTCATGTGTGTGAAATATCTGTTAAATGATTGCATCGTTGCCATGAAGCGATACATAGCTGTCCATAATACAAAAATGGAGAAGTTGATGACACAGACACCCCCCCCCCCAACGGACAACATATCTGTTTTTTTGCCAGTACGGCTACAAAAGTAGTGCCAAATCCACTAACTTTTTTTCAGTTTGTTCTATAATGTCAAATGTTTCTGCAGTTAGAGTTTACATATTTACTAATATCACAAAAATGAATTCATAAAGTGGCCTTGACATGTTTCTGAAATAACTGTTTAAAAAAAGTACAACATCAACTATAATATAATAACTACAGAACTGTGTTGGGTTGTGGATGGAAACTACCCAGACATACAGCCAGGCATATGACCTCTTGCTCCACACAGCACTCACAGTACTGTGTGGATATGATGTCCAGCATCTTCTTGGGTAGCCCACAAATCTCAGGATGGCCCAGCGTGCAGTCTGGCCTGGAGCACCAAAACAAATCAAATTTGTGTAAATCAGCATAGGCTGCATTGAAGCAATGCCTGTGTTCATGCTTGCTTTCAGTGAGTAGTTTCAGAGTTAGGATGCAGTTGATGGTTGAAGTACTGTAAATGTAGATTGTTTTTAAACCACTGATTACACAGACAGTGGCTTACCTTAGTCTTCTTTGGGTTCGGTGATGCTACTTTCTGCTAAGTTGATTGTCTATGAGGGGGGTCATTCTTTTGCTTAGTTGGTAAACAACAGGAATAAGGTGGTATTGGTGGCCAAGTGGTTAGTGCACTTGGTTTCAGCGCAGAAGTTTCCCAGTTCAAACCCCTGCTGCAGTTCTCCATGCAATGTGTAGTTGTGTCAGCAAGGGCATCGAGCATAAAACCTGTGCCAAATCAACATGCCGATCTTTAGATCTGCTGTGGCAAACCCAAGTGAAAACAAGGGAGCAGCCTATTGTTTACTTCCAGTAACCAACAGGAGCAAGCCCTTCACTGACAGTATATTTATACATCCCAAAAGAAACCTGCATATGAGGTTCTTTATCCTTGTAGATTAGAGTTAACAAGAGCATCTTGTTCATTCAGATCTTGTGGAAAATCAATATTCAAGTCATAAAAAAATTGCTGGATTGATGGAGATGGATGATAATTTGTGCAAACCCAGAAGGGGAATAACCACTATAAAAAAGTAGATACAGTCAAATTTTATACCTCTTTAAACAAAGAGGACCGTTTTTGCCATATGTGAAGATCAGTCTGTTGGGGCTAGTCACAAATTTTATGGGTTTCTGAAAATCAGAGAATCATATCATGCTTTTTCCTTTTGCTTTCTGTGTTTTATTTTTCACTTATGAAGACACACATAGTAAAGTTTACAAAGACTGCGAGGATTCATTTTTTGTCTAATTGCTCCCCCGAGGAGACAGGTGGATTGGCTCTTGCATAATGAGTAAAAATGATGGAGCTTGGGTTGGAGCCTGCAAAGGTCATGCTATCACACCATTTTACAGAAACAAATAGAATTAATGAAAGCTGTTTGTCTGGACTGCTCAGCTGCCTCTTACTCTTCTCTTAGTTACACCCTGTTATCATGCCTCTCGTTCTCTCTCTCTCTCCGTCGCTTGGCGTGTTTGCGGCGCTGGACGCTCGTCATCAGTCCCTCTTCTCTGCACAATGTCTAACTGTGCAACTTTATTTCACACCGCAGCAAGCGCCTTGCTGTATTTATAAGCTGTTTCAGCAATGTCATCATTCTGCTGTCCCAGCTGAGTTTCACAAAATAATTTTAATAACGCCAGACATCATTATAGCAGGGAGAAATGACATTAATGGGCATCGTATACAAGGAAACAATGAAAAGTTCTTCCAAAATGAAGTCTGATCTGATTATTTTCAGCAAAAGGTATTGTCAGAGTGGGGTAAGATATTGCAACCTCGCATATAAACAAGAGCTCAGCAAAGTTTGAGATGCTGAGTGTTTCCTCGCAGATGGAAAAGAACAAAGGTAGGCTGCTGCTGTGAGGCTATGGAAGAGGGCATCATATTGCCAGCGCTGTGTTTCCTGCCCAAGCATTTTCATCTAACATAACTAATGCATTTTTAAAGGTGTGGCAAACACGGCTGAGGCAAGTGTCTGCCATGACTGGTGAACACATCAGTTGGAATAGGATATAGAGTCGCATTCCAGTGCTTATCGAAGTCCCATGTGGTCCAGCATGAAAGGAATGTACACATAGTGTAGCGTGAGGTTTCGGTAGCATGTGGCAGCCTTCCTCCGCACATCAAACCACTGTCTCCGCACACACACAGAGGGACCAAGGGAAACCTCGAGGCCATGTCAGCCCCAAACTGTTTGCAAGATGAGATGGAGACACAAAGGTTTTTTTTTTTAACTGCCTTTGTGCCGACGCAGCCCGTGCACAAAGAACGGAGAGAGAGAGAGAATTAGTTTGACTGTAAAAATGAAGGTTCTTATTGAAGATGTGGGGGAAAACAAGAAAGCCTAACGACTCTAAAGAGTTGAATCACCCAGTGGATATTTTGAGATTTCACCTAGGGGGTCTTCTGCTGTTGTATTTTGCACTACTGACTCACAGTATGTGTGCATGGAACACCGCTAAGTTTAGACCTGTGTATGTTTTCTCTGCAAACCAACCAAGCTACTAATTGGCAGATGCGAGAGGTGAAATACTGACGACGTGTGCGTGCGTGGTTATTTGGGTGTGAGCTTCGATGTGCGCGTTTTGTTTTTTGGCTCCCATCCTGGATTCATCTCAGTGTGCGACTGAGGAGACATAAGCCACTTCCATCTGCCTCATGTCCCAAGTTTCTTTGTGTTCCAAATGAAACACAGGATGTCAAATTTATATCAAAATTTCATCACCACACCAGTCTCTAATTAAAGTCTTAACATGACATGAGGGAGAATTCTTTGTTCAATTCACCGATTGAGTAAAACTCATGTCACAGGAGTGAAAAGAAAATCAATGGAAGAAATAAAGATAATACCATTACTGCACGTATGAATTTAAAAAATGAGGCAGTATGGGGTTCATATAAGTAGTGTTATGTGGATACTGGTGTTATTAAACCCATTATGATGATGCTGTTGTGCTAATGGACAGGTGTGGATGGAGCATCAGAGCTCAGCATAAAGAACGCCAAGGCAGGAGTCAAAATTAGGTCATGATAATTCCTAAGTTTTGGAAAAGTCTAGGAATGCACCTTGAAAAATGCAGGGAGTAGATAGAAATATATAACTAATAGGGCTCTCTCTCTAATATATATATGTGTGTGTGTGTGTGAGGATTAAACAACGTGCATTATACGGTTTGAATGCATGACGCGGAGTCGAAAATACCACGACGCGAAGTCCAGTTCGTCCGATGTTAAATCTTTACGCCATTGCTTTTGCTGTTCTTCTCGTTTGCTCTCCTCCGCTTTCCATTCCTCAAATGTTTTATTTTGGCCAAAAATATTAAAATTCACTTGGAAATCCTTGTTTTATCGTGTTTCTGTCATTCACCTGTCAAAATACAGCTGATCTGCGCCAACTGATTGCGTGTTGCTATGGTGATGGCCAGAGTGGAGTGATTATAACAGTGACTTAACTTGCTGAACTACGTGTGCGCATACACCAAAATAATGCACGCCAGTTAGACATGGAATTCTCACTGACAATGGTATAATATATATATATATATATATATATATATATATATATATATATATATATATATATATATATATATATATATATATATATATTACAGTGCCCTCCAAAAGTATTGCAACACTTTTTACTTTGTTTATGCCATTTCAAATACAAAAAAATACAAAAACAAAAATTGCTAAAGTTATCGTCCTTAAACTCAAACTGAAAGTAAATCTCTACAAGTTTATATAAATTAATGACAAATATAAAAGACAAGATGATAGGTTGCATAAGTAATGGATCGCTTTGGTATATTGTAATACCTGTAAATAATCGGTTTTATTATATGGCTGTAATGTTACACGCACTCTGATTGGCTGATTACTGGTCAAATATTTTCCGATATCGGACTGGTTACCACGACGATCGGTCTGCAATGTGGGTTTTCGTTACAAACCAGGGAGCTATAAACACGATTAGAAAAAGTTGGACGTGAACATACTCCACAAATTTCTCAACAGCATCTGAAAAAACACAGATTGAAAGCTTACCCGCTAAAGACTGAACCACCTGTTAAGCTAGTGGAGGTGAAGAAAGTGAACAAGCCCAACACCGTCAGCAGTATAATACAGTTGTATGCAAACATTTTGGCACTGCTGATGATTTCCATGATTTTCCTTTATAAATCATTGGTTCTCTGGAACAGAAATTTCAGTTAAATATATCATATATCAGACAAACACAGTGTTATTTGAGAAGTGAAATGAAGTTTATAGGATTTACAGAAAGTGTGCAATAATTATTTAAACAGAATTAGGCAGGTGCATACATTTGGGCACCCCAAAAGAAAAAAATCTTGTTTTTTCTGCCACAACAAGGTATTAAAGTGTTTTTAGATCTTGTTTTCCAAAATCAGGAGGCTTTATGTGGATAATTTTTCTTCAGGATGTGATGATGAATTCCACTGAAACAAACAGGTAAGACTTTATATGGTAGACAAAGGCACAATCCAAAAATGGCACAAAAAAATCTCTGCAGTGGGGAACAAGCCACAAACCATTGTCTTAAAAAGCCACAAACCAACGGTAGACAAAGGCACAAACCAGAAATGGCACAAAAAATCTCCGCAGTGGGGAACATGGAAATATAGACCTGGAATGCACGTGTGCACCTCAATCTATTAGTGTCGCTCAAGACAGGAAGGCACCATTGCTAAGGGTGGATATGTGCAGATCATAAATAATAAACTGACTGCTTTTTCCGCACTGGTGTCGCTATTTCTTAACGGATTTTAATAAATGTAGGCTTGTTTTAAAGCCCTTTGAAAGCTCTTTCCAGTGAACCTATGCATGTGTGGGTTAAAATTTTTTTTATGTAAAATGCAGAAATTTGGGTAAATTATGACAAACTGTGCAGCTTTTCTTGCTCTATTGTCACTATTTGTTAACAGATTTTAATAAAAGTATGGTTGTTTTAAAGCCCTTTAATTGCTCTTTCTTTCTCTCCACAACTTCTCTTATACTCACTGGGCTGGTAAGCATTGAAAGCTGAGATAGGAATGTCCCAACTTGTCCTCTAACACTCCGAAACAGAGGTGTTCCTTTGTCTTGCTCGATCAGCGAATCGGTCGCGACGCGCGAAGCCTCCGCGCGGCTTTCCATGACAAAATCTCTTGTTAAAAGTGAAATCTGCCGGAAAATAATGGCTGATGTCTAGCTCTTGTGATAACCAGAGAAATTGCTCACGATGGTCCCGGTTCCACACAGCCATCCATTTAGAAATGATGTGGTGGTTTCTGCCTCTCGATGGCGGCTCGGAGTGCAGCGCGCCGTGCGCCATTGTGGGGCGTCCTTAAAGCTGTAGTAACAGTCCTTATTCTCTGTGAAGCCCGTAAAATTTTCACCGAAAGCCAGATACATTTTTTGAATGGTTTCCAGCTGCTTGTCTCTAACAGTTTCTGAAAAAATTCTGATGGAAAAAAAGCCCAAATCATTCCGCCATTTCCTGACAATGAAACAACGACGAGAGGGGTGGACCAGTGCTCACTCAAAGCCTGCCCACAGGCGAATGATGCAACCGACAGGCGTGGAAAAACTCACACATGCGCACGAAGGTTCAAGCTTGGCTGATGTAAAAACATATGAATCAAATCCATATAGTTTTTGAAAAAAATAAAAAGGTACGATACTTTTCTCACAGACCTCGTATACATATGATTTAGTCTGTGTGTGAATTTACTCCGCATGAGAACAGCACCTTTAAGCCAATTAATGGGCACCATTGATGGACATATTTCAACTTATGAGTAAATTACACGAAAGCCTGTAAAAATCCATAAATTAGCCGCATCATTGTTTAAGCCACAGTGTTCAAAATGTATGAAAAAAGTAGCGGATTATAGTCCGGAAATCACGGTGCGTGGTAGTGCACGAAAATTTGTCGCAGCACCAACACATATAGATGGACAAACAGATTCACACCCTCACACCTACGGTTAATTTAGAGTCACCAGTTCACCTAATCTGTATGTCCTGGAAGTGGGAGAAAGCCAGGGAACCTGAAGGGAACCCAGGCAAACATGTTGAGAACATGCAAACTCCATACAGAAGGACCAGGTTGGAAGCAAACCTGGGACCGTCTAGCTGCGAGGCAACAGTGCTATCCATTAAGCAACAGTGCTGCTCCAGTGTTAAAATAATAAATTCTTAATAGTTAATTGTTATATTTAATTGGAATATGAACAGTATTGATGAATAAAAAAAGTCTGTCAAAATTAGCGACGCACAGCGTGAAATGTCAAACTTCCTGGATCGACACTTCCTGGATTGACAGATAAGATCTTGTGGAATCTCACGGGAACTCAGTGGCAAGTTCACACTGAAACCGGAAGTGCCAAATTTTGAGTCGACAGTGAAACAGGAAATGTCAAATGTTGAACACTTCCTGGATCCCACCAGATGAGATCTTGCAGGATATCATGGGAATTGAGTGGCATGGTGAGACTGAAACAGGAAATGGCAAATTTTGAGTCTACAGTGAAACAGAAAATGTGAAATGTTGAATAGTTCCTGGCATGGGTGGAGCTTGAGCAGAGGCCAGGGTTGTACTGGACTCCCCTGAAATCTGATTGGACACAAATCATTGACATGTCACAGCACCACACGTCTGGTTGAAAAGAGCTGCATTTAGAAATCAGTGACACATACTGACTGCAGGGATCCTCCTGTACAGTAGTTGGTGCTGTATACCACAAAAAGTTGTAATCCACCTTATTAGAAGAAGAAAAATGTTTGACCCAGATTTGAAGTGAACACGTTGTATGAACCATGGACTAATAATGACACCAACATTATATTGGTGAGTAAATGACCGTATTTTATGGCAGAAATGAGGTCCAGGGGCCTCATGTACAAAGACTTGTGTAGACTTTCTACTAAAAGTTGGCGTACGGCAAAACCCTGAATCTGGAGTAAGCAGATGTATGAAAATGTGCATAGGCATGAATTCACGCACGTTCCGCTTGTACATCACACTGAACGTGGAATTGAGTGTGGAACCAAACTCCTCCCTGGCCATGCACTATTTAAATATGCAATTTCATGTAAATAGGCCCTTTGAGCAGGGATTCCCCACAACGTCACATCAGACAACATGAACAGAAGGAACGAAATTATATGAAGGAAATTATACTATAGATGACTGGAAATCACGTGGAGACATGCAGGGACAGTTTACTTGTATTCAGTACTCTGTTAAACGGATTAATTATGAAACTGGAAAAATGTTTGTGGGTGTTACGAAGCGTGTGTGTGTGTGTGTGAGGCTGCACACACACATGCAGAACAGCGTGCACACACTGACGTTAAAAAGGTGAGGTGCGCCTCGGCTGACCATTCACAATTTGCACATGCACAAATGTGTCTGCACTGTTTTGTTCAGAACAATTACACAAATAAACTATTTAAACACAAGCTCCCCTCCCCCCATCACGCACCATGCAGCCTCCACATATGATTTGAACATTCATCATGTGATGAATGGTGCAAAATGTGTGCAGTCAGTAACTCCGATTACATTTGAGAAACCGGCTCTCAATGCCAAATGCGCTGTAATGTTGGAACATACCTGATGACATTTGGATGATTGCAGCTCGGTGCAAGGTTGACTGGCACATGCCTGACCGGTCAGCCAGCTCATGCTGGAATGCCCCTAATGCCTGGACGCCCAGCGTGATCAGCACCTGTGTGGGCACAGACAACCCCTGGGTCCTCGTATTGCTCTCTGGGCCGACCGCAGTTCTGTGTGCAACTCCAGTAACAGTGACCTTGGTAATCGAAATCAGTTTATGAGCCAATTATCCTCATTTGCAAGTAAATCCTCGCATTCTCTGAATTCTGCATGAGATTGTTCTAGCATTTGTTCTCTAACAATGCCACTGTTAGTGCCATGCTTTTATATCCATCTATACAACTGCAAACATGTGGGTGTGTTAAATGTTCATCAGTGTGTCTCTGATGTGCACATCACTCTGACATCTTGTTTTCACACTATTAACGGTTCCCTGTGTCACCTGTACATGTCGGAGATGGCACAATAGCTGCAGAAATGTGCGTACACCTGCCAGGATTTTTGCATGATGCACCGCACATTTCCACGCTCAAGTAATTTTTTTATACATCTGCAGGTGGACGTGGAGACGGGCGTACGCGTGTATGCATGCTATGTACATGAGGTCCAGGTTGTTAAAAGTGGCATTTCTCCTTTAATTCGGGTTACCTTATATATTCGTGTTTCTCCAGTGATTTTAAATGAGCAGGCAGCTGTTGATTCATGAGATATAACGTGAAGATGCTCAGGCTGAAAGAAATACAGGCAATTTACTCCTGTGTTCTGTATAAATCTGGTGTAACCTCTTAATTTTGTTCTCTGAGTGACACACCAGTGACACAACTTTAGAGAAATAAATCTAAAGTTATCTTCCTTAAACTCAAACTGAAAACAAATCTCTACTTGATATAAATTAATTAAAAATATAAAATCCAGCTTCCTGATGAAGTGGTGTAGAGGAGGATTTTCTTAAAAAGAAGACTTTAAAGTTCAGCTACAATTTGCCAGAAAGTACATTTGAGATGAAGGCCTAGATTTGATGTTTTGGTAAAAGAAACTTTTGTATTTCTTCATAACTGATGTAAATAAAGTCCAAGACATATCCAGTGACTTGGAAATGTTCATGTTTCCATCCCCTGACTTGTCTGAAGAAAACTGGCAATAAAACTGATTATTATTTACAGGTATTATCACGTTTTAGAGATTTGCTTTCAGTTTGAGTAAGATAATTTTAGAATTTTTTATTCTTTATATTTTATGTATTTCTAGTATTTGAAATTGCATAAACAAATTAAAATGTGTGAAATTCCAAGTGTTCCAATACTTTTGGAGGGCACAGTATCCTAACCTTATGATGAGTGCAACGAGTGTGGTATTATTACTGTTTTGTTTAAGAATGTTTAATTTTCACTGTTGCTGCACTTTCTTTCAAATCATAGTCATATCGTATATCATAATGATATGACAATATTAAGATACGATAATTTGGCCATATTGTACAGCCCTACTGTCAACTAGCTGAAAACTTTGAATATTAATTTACATCTACATAAAAAATGCTTAAAGTGCCAAGGGGTTAAAAGGGCTGTAACTGGGGGGGGGGGGGATCTGGGGGTGGAGCCCCTCCAGAAGCTGAAAGGCAAAAAAAAAAAAATGCTTAAAAAGGTGGGGGGTCGGGAGGAGCGGAGCATTCATATATGTTTAATTTTATTTTTTCATTATTAATATGTTTTGTTTTTCTTGATGGTGGAACTAGAGATGAGCTTCTTAGCAAGCCCCTGACTGTGTTCAATATCTGTCAGTAAAAGTGTGTCATGTTAATGTCACACTGTCAGCTGCTGTGCACCTACTGGGCCTCATGTATCAACGTTGCGTACGGCGATATTTGAGCGTATATGGGGTATACGCCAAAACGGCTGCGCTACTTGGCATTTATCAATGTGGTCGTTGGCGTACGCTGCGCTGAAGATATACACCAGGTCGAGAGGTGGCGTAAATTATACACCAAAATGAACCAGCGCTGGAATCCACATAAAAATGAAAATTATCAACATGATAAACAGTGCCATTATACAAATCAATGCATATGTTACATAAATAACACTTTCCTGATTATACTACATAATAATCAATACAAATCCCACTTTTGCGGGATTGTTATGGAGCACGATCCGTGGCCACAGTGCTGACTGCAAAGACAGCGCTGCACGCCCCTTTCTCCAGACTTTGAGCCTGGGGCCAGAGCAGCGCTGAGCTTAACTTTATGTGGTGTGATCGTTTTAGACTATGAAATTGATAATAACAACTGTAGTTTCGTCATTCCCTTAATTCGCCCGTGCTGCAACCAGGTTTTGTCATCTCCATTCGGTTGTCACAATAAAATAAATACAGT